>NC_044009.1:36299746-36602776 GCF_900496995.4 Aquila chrysaetos chrysaetos
GTCTTCTGCCACAGGGCATCCTTCTCCCTGCGGGAGGGGACAAGTCAGCCCCGGAAGGAACATACCCGGTGGTGGGGGTCCAGGAGCACGCCCTGGCACCCCAGACCCAAGGTGGGCACCTAAGTCTCCCGAGGTGGAGAGATTCACCAGGGCTCTGGTGCCCTCCTCCTTGGCCCCTCCCGGCCCGTGCATGGTCCCACAGCCGAGGGGTCCCCGGGGCTCTCACCGCAGCAGCTCCAGCAGCCGCCCCTTCATGTCACGGATGAGCTCCTGCTGCCGTGCCTGTTCGGCGCCACGCATGGCCTCCCGCTCCAGGGCCTCCCGCTGCGCCCGCTGCAGCGCCGATGCCCAGCGCTCGCCATCCTGCCGGGCCCTGGCACGGGGCAGTGGGGAGATGGTCCTGCTGTCCTTCAGCTGGTCGTCTCTCCATCCATCCATCCATGCATCCATCTATCCCTCCCTCCCTCCCTCTATCTGCTGCCCATCCATCCCCAAGCTGGCTCCCTGTCCCCACAGCCACCTTGCCATCTGCCGGGCCAGCCACCCATCCGTTTCCCAGCTGTTCATCTGCCCTTCCCCACACCCATCCCTCTGGCCTTCTGCCCACCCATCCACTCACCCCAAATTCATCCCTCTATCCCTCTGTGTACCCGCTCATCAACTTACCCCAAATTCATCCCTCCATCCATCTACTCGCCCCAAATTAATTCTTCCACCCCTCTGCCCACCCACCCCTCCACCAACCTATCAGTCCCCAGATTGATGCCTCCCTCCAGCCCTCTGTCCCCAAATCTTTCCCTCCCTCCCCTTGCCCATCCCCAGGTGCTGCTCCCCTGGGTCCAAGTGGGGCATCATGGGGAGGTCCCAGGGAAAACCCCGTGACGGGTGGAGATGGGAGGTGACTGTGGGGTGGTGGGAGTGGGGAGTCCCTGCCCAACCTGCCGAGCTGCTCCTGCAGCCGTGCCCACCTCCTGCCGCTGGGCCTGGAGCTGCTGCCGGCCCTGCCAGGCGTCTTCCCGTGCCGCAGCAGCCAGGGTGGCCAAGCGCTGTGGGAGAGCGGGGGCTCAGCCCTGGCCCCCCCGACCCCCCGCCTCACCGTGGCATCCCCTTGGGCCTGCCCATACCATGGCCATGCTGGTGGCCGTGCCGGGCTCCCCCTCCGCCTGGGGGTCCAGCGGGGGCTCCTGGGGGCCGTGGGCGAGCTCCAGCGCCCGCCGCAGCACCTCCTCCACGGTGGCCACCTTGTCTAGGGCACCGGCATCCTCCAGCGCGTCCGTCCGTCCCGCCGCCACCAGCGCCGCCTGGCAGTCCCGCAGGCGCGAGGCCAATGCCGCCGCCTCCGCCAGCGCCCCGGCCAGCCGGGCACCCCGCTCCTCCGCCGCCTCCCGCCAGACCCGCGCCTCCTCCTGTGCCCGCGCCAGTGCCCCCGGACCCCCCGCTGCCACCGCCGCCGCCAGCGCCTGCCCCAGGAAGGCGTTGGTTTCCCGCAGCGCCTCGGCCTCGCGTGCCCGCAGCTGGGCCCACCGGGCGCTGCCCTCCTCCCGCCGCTGGTGCCGCCGCTCCTCCCGTGCCAGCCGGGCCGCCAGCGCCCGCAGTGCCGCCTCCCGCTGCCCCAGCTCAGTCTGCAGCTGGGACACCAGCGCCTGCAGGGACGCCTGCGTCCCGCCCGGCTCCCCGGGCACCGGTGGTGGGGAGCCCGGCAGAAACCCCGTGCCAGGCAGTGGGAATGTGCCAGGCTCCCCGTCACCATCAGGCTGGGGTGCTTTGCCAGCGCCATGTGCGTCCTCCAGCTCCTCTACGTCCACGTCCTCCGTCTCCTTCTCATCCTCCAGCTCCTCTTCATCCTCCTCTTCCACGTCCTCCTCCACCTCCACGTCCTCCACGTCCACCTCCACGTTCTCCACCTCCTCCTCCTCCTCCTCCTCCTCCTCCTTCTCTACCTCCTCTTCATCCTCTTCTTCCACATTCTTCTTCACCTCCACGTCCTCCACATCCCCCTCCACATCCTCCACCTTTACACCCCTCTCACGCAGGGCAGCCAAGGTGGGTGGGCACGGGTGGGTTGGCACCCCATGGGGTGCCACGATGGGATGGGCGATGCCATCGGGCCATCCATGCACCCCGGTGCCAGTATCGTCTCTCTGTGGGGCCGTCTTTGCCGGGCTGCTCCTGGCCATTGGGCTGGGCCGTACCAGTGTCCTAGAGGGGACATGGGGCTCAGGGCCACCAGGTCACCCCTAGGGTGAGCAAGGCACCGCCACCCTCCCTCAGGGCTCCCTGGGCACAGCCAGCCTTTGGGATTGGAGAGGGCAGCAGGGCTGGTGACACCGGGTGGCACCTGGTGACAGGGGACCAGGGATGCTGGTGCCACCAGCCTGGGCACCCATGGAGCAGGTGGCACCCAGAGACCCCTGTGGTGGTTGCAGGGGGGAACTGGGTGCTGCATGTGTGCTTGTGGCAGTGTGTGCCCACGAGCACGTGAGCTGCAGAACAGGCGTGAACGTGCTGGAGCGACTTCGTCCACAAGTGCAGACGCCCCTGCAGGTGTGCCCGGAGGCAAGGGTGGGCACGCACACACGATACCCCCTCGTCTCAGATGTCACAGTGTTGCAGCAGACCTGTTCCTGGGCACGTACTTGGCAGAGGACGGCGGTGTGTGTGTGCATGCATGTGTGGCATGTTTGCAGGCATGGGCATGGTGTGCATGCTGGCACGGGTATCTGTGCCCGCCTGGGGCCACGTGTGGAGGGTTGGCACAGCTGGGATGCCACGTGGGGTCTGGGGCAGTGGGGCAATGCCTGTGTGCTGCTCTGCCATGCTGAGCCCCTGGTGCCCCTGATACCCCCGATGCCTGTGGAACTGCCGGTGCCCCCAATGCCCCCAGTGCCCCCTGCATCCCTAGGCTCACTCGGAGAACATGGGCCAGGCGGTGTCCAGGTCAGCTCTGTGCAGGGCCAGGTGGAAGGTGACGCCGTCCAGCTCGTAGAGGATGCCCAGGATCTCTGCCCGGCGCCGGGGGCTCAGGAAGGGGCTGCGAGCGTAGTACCACTCGCTGCAACCACAAAACGGGCTCACGCACCCCTCCGCACCCTGGGCGGGTACACGTGCCTGCAGCACCCTTGCCGACTGGGTGCTGCCAGGCACTGGCCACCCAGGCAATGCCCCCTGCCACGGTGAGCACCCCCTCCCTGTGCACCCTGCTCTCACCAGAGGGTCTCGGGGTCGAGGAAGCAGAGCTGCAGGGACTCTGCCAGCTGCCGGTGCACGAGGCAGTACCGCAGGAAGGCTCGGCCCCTGCCCACGGGGGTCTTCAGCTGGGGGGAGAGGGGGTTATCCAGGCCTGCCATGCCAGTCTGCCCCCCCCACGCCTCCCCCCCAGCCCATGCAGGGGGGAAAGGGGGTTCCCAGGGCCAGGGTTGGGGGGCAGTGGGGACCCCAGAGGGGAGAAAACCCTTTATAGCGCTGGTGGGTGAACCCTCGGTGCCCAAGTGAGTGTGTGCCCATATACAAGTGTGTGTGCACCCACAAACAAGCAGAAGCGTGCACACGTGTGCGTGCATGAGCCCCTGGGCCCTGCGCGAGCCTGTGCCCACCTTGTCCAGGGAGGTGACAAAGCGAATGCCCTCGTGCTCTTGCCGACGCTGTGCCAGGCCTTGGCACAAGAAGTCCCAATAGTCCTTGCGCTGCCCGAAGAAGCTCCTCCTCTCCTTGAGGTCGAACTGGCAGAGACACAAACTTGGGCTTGCTTGTTTGGGGGTGTCCCCTGTTGCCCCAGCCTGTCCCCTGTGGGGCTGGGATCCAGCCAGCTCCCCCAGCAGTGTGGGTCCCAGTGTCCCCTGACTGTCCCCTCTTTGCTGGCTCCATGCCTCAGTTTCCCTTTTGCAGCACGTGCAATTAGACATGTGGATGTGGGTGAGCCTGGTCTGGGTGCCTGCATGGCTGGGGATGCCCAGGGCTGGACAACGCTGGCTGGGGTCATCCCACCCCCCCAAAACGGCTGGTGCGGGATCCCCTCTGCTTGGAGCTGCACCCGAGGGGAAACTGAGGCAGGGAGCGGTGGGGACAGAGAAGCGGTGATACCTGGAGGAGGAACTCCAGCTGGGCACAGAGGCTGTGCAGCTCCCGGCTCCCGTCCGTCACCGGCAAGTTCTGCTCCCGGTAGCTGTGGTTCAGCTCGCCTACGGTCTCTGAGGGATGGTAGGGCTGAGCTGGCACGGCCCTGCCCCGGCAGCAGGCACCCTGCCCCATCCCACCCCTCCTCCCCACTGCCTCCCAGCCCGGGGATTTCTGCCAGTGGGTGAAAGAGGAACCTGCCCTGGGATGAAATGGGGGAGCAGGGGGACCGAGGGGCACAGGTATCTGCCAGGCACTGCCGGTCACCTGGGGCTGGCAGCGAGGACAGGAGCAGGCGGCAAGGACAGGAGCAGGCAGCAGTGGCAGAGTTGGCACTGGGATGCTCTGGAGCACCCCCAGCAGTGCACCCCCCTGCTGCCCACGGGCTGGGTGTGAGGAGGGAGCCGGCATGGCCAGGGTGAGATGTGCCATGCAAGGGACACGCTGGCAGGGGACAGGCTGGTGCACTTACTCTGCAGGTCCTTGATGATGCGGTTGAGCTCCCCGTCCCCTGCCATGGCTGTACCTGGGGGTCTGCAAAGGCAGGGGCAGCGATGAGAGGTGCCAGGCTGGCACTAAGCTGGCACCCCCAAACTCTCTGCCCCAAGGAGAGGGTCTGCCCCCTCCAGCTCCACCCCAGAGCTGCCTGCTGTTAAGGTGAGAGGGGGTGGGCTCAAGCATCCCCTTTCCCTGTCCATATCCCTCCACTATATGGGGTAGGGGGTATGGGGTGGGCAACGGTGCCCCATCCCATACCCCTTAGTTGTCCATGTGCCCTGTCCCAAAATGCCCCCTGGCTCTGTCCCCATGCTGTGCCCAGCCTCTGCCCTCATTCCTTGGGGGGCGTCCTGCAGCTGAGCCCCCCCCCCCCCGGTGTGTCCATGTCCTTGTCCTTGTCCTTGTCCCCATCCCCCAGGATTCAGGATGTGGGTTTGGTGCTGGGGAAGCACTGCCTTTGCTTCTGCTCTCGCTTCCCTCGCTCACACCATGAACAGTGTGGGGTGCTCCTGGAGGGGGCAGGGAAGGTGGGCACACAGCCCCTGATATGCAGCCCCCCCAAACAGAGATCCCCCCCAGGCAGAGCCCCCTGGCACAGTATGCTGCCTGTGGGGCTGGCATGGGGTTTGGGGGTGTTGTGGGCATGGGGTTGGGGGCCGGGGGCATAGTGCAGCGGGGTGGTTTTGGGGGGCAGCGGGTGGCACCCTGGGGACAGGGCAAGGGACAGTGCCCACAAAGGTGGCAGGTCCAGGGCTTGTCACCACGGGTGGTGGCTAGGCACAGGGCTGGGGGAGCACACGTGTGTGTGCATGGGATATGCATGGCAGTCTGCATGTGCGTTCACAGGAGCGTGTGTGCACAAGCGTGCTCAGGCGTGCCGAAGCACACGTGAGTGCCCTGTGCCCCCTGCCACGGCAGAGTGGCTCGGCAGGCAAAGCAGGACACGGGACTCCGGATGCCTGGGTTCCCGTCCTGGTGCCCTTGGGTGACCTTGGACGAGCCATCTTCCCGCCTGCCCACCCTGCCCATGCCTCAGTTTCCCCCAGGAAGAGAAGCCCCTTACCTGTGACGGGGAGCTGTGGGGTGCCCCAAGGTGATCGCTGGGTGCCAGGGTGATGCTGGTGTGTCCCCTTGCCCACACTGCGCCTGCCTGCTTCTCCTTTTGTACCTTGGCCAGGAGGAAGTGTGGGAGGTTGGGGGGGGCTGCAGGAGCCACCCCCTGCCTGCCCCGCATAACATCAGGCACTGCAGCTTGCTCCCCCAGCACCCGGCTCCCCAGTTTGGGGGGGGTGCCAGTTTTGGGGAAGGGGTCAACGAGGCTCGTCCCCCTGTGCAGCCCCTGAGGGGGGTGGGAGGGGAAGCACAGTGCCAGGCATGGGGGGGACCCTGATGCCCTCCCATGGGAATGGAGCTTGGGAATGCTTTGAGAGACCCCCCTGCAGTTGTTGGGGAGGGGGTCTGGGACCCATACCCAACTAGCAGCAGCCAACACCCCTGGGGCAGCAGGTGCCCCTGGCACAGACACCCCTCTCCCATGCACAACAGCCCCTGGGCACAGAGACCCCACCCCCCAGGAGCTGCAGCCCACCCCAGAAAAGCCCATAGCCCGTCTACCCCCCCCCCTCCCAGGGACTATGCCCAGAGCTGGGGTGCAAACTCTTCCTGGGGCACCCTGGGCAAGGCCCCCCCCCCCATTGCTATCTGTGCCTGGGGGGCCCCGAACCTGGCAGTGCCCCTCAGCCACCATGCCTGTCCCCCTTTGCTGTGCCAGCCCTGTCCTGTGGGCTCCTTCTGGGGTGGGGACTAAATTCCTTGGTGGGGGGCTAGGGGTGATGCCAGCTCACCCCCCCCAGTGCCAGGAATGGGCACCCACTGCCATCCCGCTCCCCACCACCATCCGGCTTGGTAGATGCCCCCAGTGATGCCCAGCTGCCCCCACATCCTGCCCCTTGCCGCGCCCCCCCTCGCAGCACCCGCTGCCCCTACCTGTGCCACCCGGGGGGCCTGGGGGTCACCCGCCTCCCCCAGGCCAGGCCTTGCTCGGCACCAAAGCGAAAGTAGGAAGTGATGCTGAGCGGGAGCCTGGGCCTCCCGGCACCCTCCTAGCTCCCGGGGGGGTGTGTGTTGGACCGTGGGGTGCCCGCGAGCAGCTGGGGGGCATGGGGGAGCCGGCAGCAGTGCTCGCTCAGGGTGACCCCCAGCCTCCCCAGCACCCTCTTGCCCCGCGCCACCCCACAGTGGGTGGTGCTGTGGGCACAGAGCACAGCACCCCACATTGAATGGGGGGGTGGGCAGGGTGTTGGGGGGGTGGCGGAGCATCACCCCACTGTGCCAGGTGGGGGATGCGTATGCCTGTGCATGCATGTGTGCATGCATGTGTGCATGTGCACGCGTGTGCAGGCAGCGTGTGCATGGCTTTAGGGGTGCGTGTGTAGGTGCGAGCCATGTACATGTGGCAGGCGTGGGCATGGGGCTGAGAGGGCACCCATGTGTGCGTGCACACACGTGTGCCTGTGGTCGCACCCACCCGCCAGCGCCGCCTGCCCTGTGCCAGGCACCCCACAGGCAGGACCCTGACACCCGCGGGGGGGCCATGCCCCTGCCCACCCCTTGCCGGGGTGGGTGCCAGCCTGGTGCCCTGGCAGTGGGGTCCCCCCGTCCCTGCCCCAGCCAAGGGCCAGGGAGGGGGGGCTGGGGGCTGGGGGGGGGAGAAGTCGCCCGTCTGTCCTTGGTGCGGGTGCAATTCAATTAACGAGGCCTGGCCCTCGTTCAGCGCAGCCAATAAAGCTAATGGCCCCGCACAGGCCTGGCGCTGCCTGGCGGGGGGGGGGGGGGGGGGGGGGGTGGCGGGAGGGGTCCGGGGGGGCCATCTGCTAATTAAATGGGGGTGGGGGACGATGGAGCTAGCGGTGATGTCACCTCCCTGGTGCTCAGGGTGGGGGGGCAGTATCCTGGCACCACCTGCCTGCCAGCCCTTCTCCAGCACCAGGGTGCCAGGCAGGGCTGGGGGGGACAGGCGTGAACTGTGGGGGAGCCCCCGAAATCCCTACCCCCTGCCCCCCTCCCTAGCACTGCTGCTCGTTAGGAGCCTTCCTGAGGCAAATGCAATTAGTGCCCAGGCCTGGCATGGACCCTGCCTACGCTTGGCATCAGCAGCCGCCCCGCGGGGACGGGTCCTTGCCCGTCATCACCGCAGCATCGCAGCAGCATCTGGGGGTGTTCCTGCCAGCCCCTCTTGGCACTACCCCGATGGGTGCAGGGGGGATGTGGGGTCCCTGGGGCAGCTGCAGGGTGGGGTGCAGCCCGTCACCCTGCCCTGTGCAAGCCCTGTGGTGGGCTGGGGTGCCCGGGGCCGTGTCGGCGTGTCCTGTGGTGAGGGGTTCCTCTGGGTAACACTGTGCCCCCAGCATAGTGCATCAGCCAGGCACCCTTTGGAGAGGGGACCCTGGTGGGGGGTCCCTGCATATGTCCTCAGGCTCCCGAGAAGGGGAGAGTCTTGGTGGGGTGCCCGGGGGGCTGGCAGAGGGGCAGGAACCCCCCCCCCCCCCCATGTGCAGGCACTGCCATTTAGGGCTTGGGGTGGGCAGGGGATGCTGGAGGGAAACTGAGGCAGGGTCGGTGCAGGGGGTCGCGGGTTGAGCTGCGATCGAACCCAGCCCTCCGGGTTCCTCACAACTCCCAAACCAGAGGGGGCTGGAGCGGGGGGGGGGGGCACTGTTAGGGTCCAGCATCCACCCCAAGGGATTGCGGTGCCCGGGGGGCAGGCGGGTGAGCCCGGTGGTTGCCGAGCCCCGAGCCCCGTGTGCGGGGAGGAGGAGGAGGAGGAGTGGGAGGAGGGGGAGGAGGGGGAGCGTGTCGGAGCTGGCTCCCACCCAAGCACTGCAGGACATGGGCGGGCACGGTGCTCCCTGCCTGGCTGCCAGCGCGCAGGCGACGCTGGGGGACCGGCGGGGGGGTACAGGGCCCGGTGGGACCGCAGCCCCCCCAGCCCATCGCCGCACGGCCCCGTGCCCACCGCCGGGCACCTCCTGGGCACTGCGCGGGCACCGGAGCTTGTTGCAGCCAGGGGGGGCACGGCTGGGTTTGGTCACCCTCCCGACCGTGCTCTGGGCAGGGTTCGGCCCCTGCCCCCCCCCCCGCCCCGGCCAGGTGACCCCCGGGCAGGGGCACCATGACCCGGCTGAGCTGGTGCTTTGCCACCTTGGTTCGCTGGGGGAAGTCCTTGGTGTCCTGCCTCCTGCCCCTCCGCGCCTGCCGCCACCGGGAGGTAAGCGGGCACCGCCGGGCACGGCGTTAGGGTTAGGGTCTGCGGGGGGGGGGGGGGGCACGGAGCTGGGGTGGGCTCCGGGGGATGCAGGGGCATGGGGGTACAGGTTGGCGCTGGCCCTGCCTGCTGCGGGCAGCAGGGGGTTAAACCGTGCATATGCATGCCAGGGTGCCAGGCATGTCCTTTGTACCTCCTTGTGTCCACCCCAGCATGGCACTGTGACACCCCCCCCCCCCCCCATAACCCGCACCCGCGGGCCCCTGCAGTGCCTGGCTGGAGGGGATCTGCTGGGATCTGCTGTACAGCATTTCACGCAAAGGGATCTGCTGGGATCTCTGTGTCCTTAGAGAGTGAGCACGGAGGCGGGGGGTGTCCCTGTGTCCTTACAGCATCCACAATGGTGGGACCCCTGTGCCCAGCATGAGGGGACCCCTGTGCCCGTAAAGCACCTGGCACGAGAGATCCCTGTGCCCACAAAGTGCCTAGTGTGGGGGACCCCTGTGCCTGTAAGCACCCGGTGCTGGGGAGTTCTGTGCCCATAAAGCGCTCAGTCTGGGGGGGGATCCCTGTGCCCAAAAAAGTGCCCAGCATGAGGGATCCCTGTGCCTGTAGGCACCCGGCGTGGGGCATCTTTGTTCCCATCAGCACCCGGTGTGTGTGTGATCCCTGTGCCAAAGGACTGCCCCGCATGGGGCATCCCTCTGCCCATGCAGCACCCAGTGTGGGGACCCATCCTGCTCTGCTGCCCATGCTGGGGAAACTGAGGCAGGGAGGGGAGAGGCTGGTGGAGGGCGCGGGGCTCCCACTGCACCACCCTTACTTGGTTCCTTAACCTTTGGGAAGCTGCCCCGTGCCCGGCGGGGTGGCATGGGCCACTCTGGCTGCACCGTGCCAGCAGAGCGGGTGCCAAAGCCACCGCCGGGCAGAGCCTGGGGGAGTGTCACTGCAGGGTGGTGACAGGCCAGTATGTGCCAGGGCAGGGACCCAGCCTGGAGGAGGGAGAGGCCCCTGGCTGCTTGGGGACCCCAGCGCGTGCCAGGGACACAGGACTGTGAGCTGCCGGGGGCATGGGGGGTGCTCAGGGCTGTGGGTGGGTGGGTGGCACTGGTGAGGTGTGGGGCAGCGGTTGTGCAGTCCCATGTCCATCTCTGTGTCTGTATGGCCTTGATGTGGGGGTGAGAACAGGGACTCATGGGGGTGTGTAACACACATGCGTGCTTGTGCATGTGTGTGTTCACGAGCCGGCACATTGGGCTGGGGTGAGAGTGAACTGCAGCCTGCGCAAGTGTAAGTGCACAGCGGGTCTCAGGAGCTGCTGTGGGGTGTGCATCCCTGTGTGGGTGCGTGTGTGTGCCCCCTAGCACATGCATGTGTGCTGGGTGGAGTAGCAGTGGGGCTTTACACTGGTGTAAGCTGTTAGAGGGGTATCCCCCAGCCTTTCCTGTGCCCAGATGGGCGCCCACACACGCGGGTGCCCAGCCACCATGCGTGACATGGGCCGTATGTGTGGTGTGCACGTGTGCCCCGGCGTGTACGCAGGGGGGTTGCGTGTGTGACGTGTGCGTGTGCCCTGTGCACCCAAGGGCAGTGCGGGGACAGCTCTGCTAGAAGCAGGTATGGGGGCCTTGGGGACACAGTGACCCCAGGAGGGGGGACACAGAGGACTCCTGCCAAGGCTGGCCCTGCACCGGGGGTACATGCCTGCACCAGTGGTACCCTTAGCAGGGGTGTCCCTGGGCTACGTGCCCCTGTCTGTGCCCCCCCGGCTGAGAAAATGAGCCATAAATGATGCTCATGGCGGCCACCCTGTCCCTGTCGTATGACCCTTCTCCCTGCCCTTTTGAGGGGCCCAGGCTTGTCACGACAGTGAATGGGAGGGGGTGATTTATGGGGGGGTGGGGACACCCTCTCCACTGGGGCTTTCATTTGTGGGCAGTAACGAGGCTGATTAATGAGGGCTGTGATGATGCGGGATGCTGGTGTTGGTGCATGGATGGGCACTCCTTGCCTGTTTGGTGCTGTGAGCAGGATCAGGCCCCCCTGCCTCCCTCCGGCCCTGGGCCGGGCTGGCATGGGGGGCAGGGGGTGCTGTCCCCATCTGTCCCCTGTCCCAGCTGGCACATCCACACAGGGATACCTCTACCATGGGCTGGGTGGGCACAGCAGAGCAGTGGGGTGGAGGGTGGTGCGACAGGGCTATTTTGGGGAGGGGGTGGTGCACTTCAGGGGGGTCGGTTGCCACCCCAGCGTCTGGGAAGGGCAGCCCTCCCCCATCCCACCCTGCCCTTCCTCCCTGGGCTGGTGGCTGTATGAAGCGTACAGATGGGAAACTGAGGCGGGGGAGGGGGGGGGGGGGCATTACAGTGCCCACGTCCCCGCTGTGCCCATGTCCCCATGCCAGACGTGGCTTGTCCTGCCCGCATGTCCTTCCCCCCGGCGCGTGTTCCCCACTGACTCACACCCTCATGGTCACGGCCAGCTGAGCGCGAGTTTCCAGGCTGGAGCCAGCGTCAGCGCTGGAGGGGGACACACTGTGTGCCGCCCAGCCAAGCCCCCCCAGGAGGGGCTGGGGTACCCCCCCTGCCAAATCCATGCCTGTCAGGGCCGTGGTCTGCCAAGCCGCTCTCTGTCCTGCCTGGAAGTTGTCCCCCCTCGCTGAGGCCCCCCAGCTCAGTGCATGGATGTCTGCTGATCCCTCCCTGTCTCCCATCCCGGGACCACCCAGGGGACACGGCTGGGGATGGGGGGGGGGACGACACCCCGCTGCAGGAGCCGCTGGAGGCCGGAGGAGCGGTGGGGGTGAGGTGGGTGGTGGGTGCCCCGCGGGTCAGCGGAGGAAATGGATTCCAAATGTGTGTGCAGGGGGGAGATAGGGGGGCCGGGACAAGGCACAGCCCCACTCCGGCCCCCCGAGTCCCGCAGTCCGTCTGCTGGGGTGGGGGGGTCCTGACCGCCCCCGGGGCCACCTCGGCCGGGGTGCCGGTGGGCGCTGCGGGGGTCGGGGGCGGGGGGGCTTTGCCACCCCCCTTCTCCCCCGGCTGGAGGGGCGGTGTGGGGCCGGGGCGGGGCGGGCGGGCGGAGCGAGGGGGCCGGGGGGGGGGCTCGGCCGGCCGCGGGGCCGCGCCGCGGGCAGCATGACCGGGCTCTGCCTCTCCTGCCTGCTCTGGGTACGGCCCGCCGCGCCCGCACCGGGGGGCACCGGGGGGGGGAGCAGGACGGCAGCGCGGTGGGGGGCCGGCAGCGGGGTCTCGGAGCGGGGCTGCTCCCGGGAGCGGGCGGTTGATGGGGCTGATTACCGGGGAGGGGGAGCGGGGGGGGACCGGGACGGAGCGGGGGTGTTTGCACCGGGACGGGCGGACTGGGAGCGGGGGGAATCGGCGGTGCTGGACCAGGACCGGGACCTGGACCGAGACCGGGACCGGCTCTGGGGGAACCGGGACCCAGCAGAGACCGGCAGGGACGGCCGGACACCGGGGCCGGGCTGGGGGGACCGGACCGGGAGCGGGGCCGGGAGGAGCCCCGGGGACCGTGGGGGAGCAGAGCAGGACCCAGCCCGGGAGAGCGGCGGCGGTGGGCGCCGGGCTGGGGGGTGCACGATTGGGGACCGGGATGGGATGCGGGACAGGGACACTGGACTGGGCGGGGGGTGTCTATGGAGGGGGTGTGGGGTTGGGGATGAGGAGGGTGGGGGACTGATCCCCCACGACGCCCAGCCAGCAGCACCGGCCGGGGGCCCCCACCATTCCCCGGGGTTGAGGCTCTGCTACCCCACTGGAGGGGAGGGAAACTGGGCAAACTGGGGGGTTTCAGTTAGTGTTGGGGGTTTGGGGCTCTGTCCCCCCACCCCCTGGTCACCAAGGCAAGCTGGGTCCGGGGGCGCAGTGGGGTGCAAAGTGCTGGGTGGGCCCGAGCCCACAGGGCTGGACCAAGGTGTCCCGGTGCCCCCCACCCTGGCTTTGCAGCCTCACAGGAACTGGGTGTCCCAGTTCCCCCCACGCTGCACCTCTCTGCAGTGCTGGGCAATGAACCCAGGCCTCCCGGCTCCTGATTAATCTGGCATCTCTCCCCAGTGCCTCTTCCAGCCCAGGACACCTGGGTCCCCTTCCAGCCTCCTTGGGTCTGTGTGTTGGGGGGGCCCATGGCTAGGGATGCCCGTGCACCCCCCCACCCCTCCTGTGTGGGGGCCAGCACCTGGGGGTGGGTACCCATGAGTGGGTGTACCCAGGTGGCATCCCCAAAAGGTCCCCCAGCCCCACCACGTGTCCCCCCAGCAGTTCCCAGCCCCGAGGGCAGGGAGGCTAACTGGGCTCCTGCCAGAAGGGAGCTGGGACAGGGCTGTTTCATGGGATGGGCTGGTTCCCCAGCCAGTGGGGTGACACTGGGTGGGCAGGGTGCCCCCCCGGCAGGAGGAAGCTGGGTGTGTAAAGCCGGGTGCTGGGTCGGCAGTCGTGCAGCATGGGGATGGTGTTGGCAATGGGACAAGCAGAGGGGGCTCTGTGGGGTGGGAGCCGGGGGGGCAGCTCTTTCCCTAGCGAGGATAATTGCTGTTAATGAAGCAGGCCCATGCTAACGTGTGGGGCCAGGGCAGGGTGGGGGGTACGTGTGTGGGAGACGCGTTGGCAACCCTGGGCATCCCAGCCGGGTCCTTGGGAGCGGGGGGGGTGAGGCCTCTTCCCGGGGCACCCCGCAGCAAAGATGCTGCTTTGCATATGCAAACGAGCTCATGGCATCGTTAGGCCTCACTGTCACCCAGCAACTGCGGCGTGGGAGCCCCCGGCCCGGGGGAGCTTTTCCCACGGCTGCCGGATGGGTGACGGATGGGTGACGACATGCCTGTGCACACGCATGTGCATGCGTGTGTATACACCCAGCCCTGTGCACCCCGCTCCCTCGTAGGGTGGCACAAGCACCGGGCGCTGCCGAGGGACCAGCGAGTGGCCCTGCGGGAGCAGGTGCCCAGGGAAGAGGGGCTTGCACACCCGTGTACAAACCCATGCGAGTGTGCACATGATTGCACATGGACCTGCGTGTGGGAACACAGCCACACATCTGCTGCTGCTGTGGCTGGCGGGGATGTGCACGCTCGCACATGCTTGCACACTCGCAGGTGTGCATATGCATGCAGCGCCCTGCCACATGCACTGCGTGTAGCACACACAGCACCCTCACAGCCCCCGGGGTGTTTGCACGCACGCAGACATCTGGTGCACGTGCGTGGCCCTTCTGCCTGTCTGTGCGTGCACTGGGGAAACTGAGGCAGGGAGGTTTTGGGGAGGGGTACCCGGCACCCCGACTCTTTGGCACCGTCCCCCCTGGCTCTGTTGCAGTGCTGAGGCCGGAGGAGAGCGGGGCGCCTGGGCGAGGGGGGGCTGCCGGGCCTCTGCTTAATCTCATTAGTCTTGGCATGAAAAGGCGGATTTACGGGGGCTCACGTCTTCATCTGGCGGCGGGTGGGTGGGCAGGGCTGGTGTGCTGCCAGGGGGGTGCCCCCCTGCCCCAAACTAGCTGGGGGGGTGTCAGGAAGGGCGCTGGCTGCCTGCAGCTGTGCCAGGACCACCTCCCCTCCCCTCAGCCCCTGTGCGTGAGCACACGCACACGCTTGCACGCTCACAGCCCGGCGCCTGCACACGTTGGGATCCATCCTGTGCTCACACTCGCGGCATCGGCCTCCCCCCGCCGTGGGCTGTGCCAGGCAGGGTGGGCATGGCCGCTCACGCTCAGGGGGGCACAGCATGCCCTATACACCCCCATGAGACACCCCAGCACACGCTGCCCGGCGTGCACCCCAAAACCCAGCATGACACGGAGACACCCCCCTGCACGAGCACCCTTCTGGCAGCACCTGCACGTACCTGGGTGTGCACATGTGTCTGCACACGTATCTGTGTATCCACACACGTACATGCAACCACGTCCGTGCGTGCACGTGTTTATATATGTGCATTCACATGCGCTCATGTGCACACAAGTTTGCACACACATGTGCATACAAGTATGTTCACCCGCCCCCCCCATGCATGCAGGCGTACGCACTTGTGCCTGCACACACGTGCCCACAGAAACGCTTGTGCACGGGCACGCGTTCGCCGGGACACGCGTGTGAATGCACCAACGTGCAGGGACACGCAAGTGCACGCGCGCGTGTGCGCGCATGTCTGTGCACACACACAGACACACGTCTGTGCGCGCACACGTGCTCAAACACGTGTGGACACACCTGCACGCAGGTGTGGATGTGCTCATCGATGCGCGTGCACAGTGTGTACGGAAGCGCGCGCACACGCGCGGGCGCGCGCCCGGCCCTCCGGCGCGCGCCGCCAGGGGGCGGCAGAGACTATTTAAAGGGACCGCTGCAGCGGGGGGGTGCACAGCCCCCTGCCCACCCGCGCACGAGCCTAGGTCCCCCCCACGCCGTGCCCACCGCCCCACGGCCCCGGCCCTGCCGCAGAGGGCACGGCCCCGGGTGATGGGGTGCGGGGGGACACACACATTTCTTCAGGTGGGGGGTGGGTGGGTGGAGGATGACCCCCTTGCCCAGAGGGAAACTGGGGCAGGGCAGGGCTGAGCGCCCGGGTCTCCGTGCCACCTTGTTCCCGCTGATGAAGCCCCGTGTCCCCCCCAGCCCCAGGACCTGGAGGCCCCCCCAGCACACTCCTTCAAGATGACGAGCTTCAAGAAGGTGAAGGCATGCGGGATCTGCCGGCAGGCCATCACGCGCCAGGGCAGCACCTGCCGAGGTGAGCCGGGGGCGCGGGCACGCGCGTGTGACAGGGGGTGTGCCGGGGGGGCGGGGGGGTCAGGACATGAGGGGATGCGCGTGTGTGCCTGCACGTACAGCTGCGTGCACGAGGATGTGAAGGTGGGAACGCGTGCCTGCGCCAACCTGTGCGAGCACGCGCGTGTGCACGCGTGTCAGAGGGGGAGCCTGGGGGTGTGCAAGAGTGCGTGGGGTACCTTTGCGGGCGGGAAGGTGGCGGGGAGGCGAGGGTGGCCCGCGGAGGCGCTGGCACGCGCGCGTGTGGCCGCGCGTCGGCAGCATGGGTGCGCGGTGAGTGTGCAACTGTCACCGCACGAGTGTGCGCACGCATGCGGGTCTGCGCGCACGGGTGGGTGCTCACGCCCTCCGCCGTGCCCGCTGCCCGTGGCGCCCGGTGGGACGCGGGCGGTGCCGCGGCCCCTCGCACGTGTGCGGTGCCGCCGAGCCCCGTGCGAGGGGCGGCGAGCGGAAACGCCGCTGCTGGCCGCGGGAACAATGCGGCTTCCTGCGCCGCAGGAAACAGCCCCAGGGGAGGACAAGGCCTGGGGGCGGCCGTGGCCGGGGCCACGCTGCGCGGGGACCCTCGTGTCCCCTGGGGATGGGACACGCGGCTTTGCGGGGCTGCCCGGGCTGCCCGGTGGTGCCCCGTATAAGTACGTGTCCCCAGCAGTGGCAAACACGCGCCCGCACCAACCGTGGGCACGTGCCGCTCTCCGCAGGGGCGCGGGCGTGAGCGTGCAACAGCAGCGCGCGGGCAGGCGGGGACACGGGCACTGGCAGCACCCCCGCGGCGCGCTCGTGCACGCCGGTGCACGTGCGAGGCCTCGTGAGACGTGTCCGTGCACGGCCTCCCTTCACGCCGTTAACCCCTGGGCGCTGGGGTTTGCACGCGCGCACGCTCCCCGGCACGTTGGCACCGGCGGAGGTGGGGGACGGCTCGCGTGCATGGGTGCGTGCCCGAGGGCCGCACGGACGTGCACATGGTGCTGCGCCGTGCTGGTGCCACCCGGGGCGTGCATGTGCGTGTGCAAGGTGTGGGCATCCACGTGCGTGTGTTGCATGTCCCGGCAGCCTGTGCCCCGTGCCAAGGTGCTCCATGCCCCGCAGCGTGGGGTGCCACCCCCCCCCTGCCCTGCATGTGGGGTGCCCGTGGGCTTGCCCCCGGCAATACCCCCTCTCCTGCCCCCACTAACCCTCTCTCCCCTCTCCCTCCCGCAGGCTGCAAGCTCTCCTGCCACACCAAGTGCCAAGCCAAGGTAAGGCTGGTGCCGCAAGGTGTGCCCGTCGCTGCCTGGGGGGCACCGGGGACTCGCACGGGGGATGCCACGGTTCATGCCAGCTGACCCCACTGGATAGGCACCCAGATGGGCTGGTGGCTGTGGGCTGGTCGTGGTGGCACTGGTGTCACCGGTGGGTGAGGCTGGCAGTGCCATCCTGCTGCCTGGCCCCCGATGGCACGTGCCCGTCTAGGTACCGGACTGGGTTTTGGGGTGCAGCCCTGCTCAGAGGGGGCTGGCAGGGATCTGTGCCCCAGCACCCGGAGCAGGGGGGTGCCCTTTGCGTGCTGCTGTACGTGGGTGCCATGTGCCGCGGCCGAGCGCTGCCGGCGGCACTCACGCAGGCTGAGCACCTCGCCCGATACCCAGCACCGCCGGGGGCGGATCTTGCTGGCAGGAGGGAGCGGAGCCGAGGATGCCCGGTGGTGATGTCCGGCTGCCCGGCTGCCGCGCCGGCGGAGGGAGACCCTACGGCAACCCAGGTTCTCCAGGGTAGCTGGAGGTGGGCACGGTGCCCACCGCCACGCTGCCGGGGCAGGGGAGGCTGCGCGTTCCTGAATCCCTGGGGAGGCATGTGTGCCAGCCGGCTCTGGGGCTGGCATCTCAGGCGGGAAGAGGCTGGCGCGCCCCGGGCAGGCGGCGTAGGCTGGGACGTGCCCGTGCCTGTGCCCGTGCCCATGCCCGGCCGGGCAGGGAGGGAGAGGAAAGGCCGGGGGGGGGTGGACCGTGCCGGGGGCCGGGCACGCATCGGGCTTCGCAGGGTGCTGCAGTGTGGGTGGTGGCGCGGGGCAGGCACTGGGAGCAGCCCTGGCACCGAGCCCCGGCCGGGGTGTCGGAGGAGGTGGGGGCTGTGGGGGTACCCTGGGGACGTGCCCGGCACCCTGGGCCCTGAGCGGGCAGGGCAGAGGTGGCCGGGAGGCTCAGCGGGGCTGTGCCACCCTGGGGACCCTGCGCCATCCTAGGACCCTGTGCCACCCTGGGGAACCCTATGCCACTCTGGGGACTCTCTGCCATCCCAGGACACTGTGCCAGCCTTGGGACCCTGTGCCACCCCGGGGACCCTGTGCCAAAGACACCCTGGGGGCTGAGGCCAGAAGAGGTGGCTTTGCCCCGATGCCGGGGTGAGGGGGGGTGTGGGATGAGGTGCTGCCCGCAGTACGGCAGGCGCTGGCAGAGAGTGTCTGCCAGTGGTTTCCAGGCAGGAGGGAGTGTCGGGAAGCGTGTGTGCCTGGGTGTGCGCCCAGTCGGGATTCTCTGATGTCTGCTATGAGGTTGTGCAGCAAGAGGGGGGGTCACACCAGGGTCCCAGCATCTGGGTAGCCTGTTCGTGGGGGCAGCCCGTGGCTCGCTTCCACAGCCGGCTGCATTTCATTAGCCTCCGTCACCCTTCCCAGGCTCGCTGGAAGCTGGAGTCCCCTCGGTGGGGCTGGCTAGCCGAGGGGTGTGCTGCTGTGAGGGGTGCATGCATGGGGCCAGGGCCAGGGGCCTTCTGCAGAGCTCCTTTGGGCCAGTGCCCAGGGAGGGGCTCCTCCGGCCGGGCAAGCGGCCAGCTGACTCACACCCCGGCTTGTTATTGTAGGGTCTCTGGGGAGGGCTCTTGTGGGGAGGGGGCTTGGCACAGAGCAAAAACGGCCTCTTGTCTACCTGAAGCCCCTCACGTTTAACCCCTGCACCCCCAGGATACTTTGGAGCGGGAAGATGGGCTCACTCCGAAGGCCTGGCAGCTGCACCCCCCAACACTTTCTCCTCCTGCCCTGGAGATGCTGCTGAGGTCCTGGTGTCCTCCCCCCTCCTCCAGGGGCTCCTGGCCCTGGAGCCTGTCCTACCATGCTATTGGCAGCATCTCTGCTTGGTCCCCATATTTACCCTCTTGGGACCTGCCCCGACCCCTTGTTCTTCCCTACCAGCTGCCCCCGGCACGGCTGGCTCCTGGCCAGCTGCCTCCTGTCCCAACTGGGGGGGAAGCTCCCAGTTACAAATCCCAAATGGAGTGGATATGGTGGGAGGGGGGGAGAGGGGAGAGATAGGGGTGTGGGTAGCGGGGCGGGTGGGATGTGAAGGGTTGTACTGAGGGTGATGGGTGTGGGGTGCCAGGGGGTATCATGGGTGTGATGGGGATATGGGAGGGGGGCACTGGGGTGTATGTGGGGACACCAGGGAGGTTTTGGGGTGCCGGTGAGTGCCACGTCCCCAAGGAGGCAGTGAGCGGGCAGACCTGTGCCAGGGCGAGCAGGACCTGCGCCCTGGCAGTGACCTACACCCCTCGAGGTCCCCCCCAGCCCGAGGGACAGTGGAGGGGACAGTGGTAGGACCCATGCCCCACAGTGGCAGCGATGCTGGTGGGGTGCCCGGCGCCCGTGGGTGGCTCTGGGGGGGGCCAGGGCTGCCGCACACACATCTGCCGGGAAGCACAACGCCGTTCCCATGCCCATGTAAGGCCCTTCTCGCGCCCAGCGCCTCCGCTCAGGGATTTTTCCTTGCTTAGCAAACCTCCCTTCCTCCCTCCCTCCAAGGGGGACGGACAGACGGATGGACACTGGAGTGTATCCCACCCATCCAGCCTGCCCCCTCCCTCTCTCCCCGCACAAAAACTGCCTGCCGAAAGCAGCGGGGGTGTAGCTTCCTTTGAAAAGTGGGGAAACTGAGTCACAGAGCCCTGCCCGGGGACAGTTGGAGGTGGGGGACACGGCGTGGGGTGCAGTGCTTTCCATGGCAGTGGTCAGGCACGGGTGAGCCTGTGTGTTGGCACGTGCTGGTCGTGGCACAGCCAGGGTCTGGTGGTGACACTGCCTGCCCGGCTGGGGTGGAGGGATGAGCCTGAGGATGCTCTGGGCGGTTGTGCCATGCAGGCATGTCCCAAATCATGGAGCAAGGGAGGTGCTGGGGGCATCCCCATCCCCCGGGATGCGCTTGCTCTGACTGGGGCTGGATTTTGCCGTGGTGCTGCTTAGAGAGGCTGAGAAAAGACGGGGGGATGATGCTTCTCCCCATGGCGGGAGCCAGCCTGGTGATGGCTGGTTTGGCTGGGGGACAGGGAGAGCTGTGGCATTTGGCTGCCAAATCGGCTGGCGATTGCTGGTGGGTGGTTCTGGGAAGTGGTGGCTGTGCCAGCCCCTGGGCCTGGCAGGGCTCCAGCTTGCCCCACTCGCTCCGTGCCGCACCAGGGCCCACAGGTCCTGGGGCAGTTGGGGTGCTGGGTTGTGCCAAGAGGGGAAACTGAGGCACGGCATGTAGCATGGGGCTAAGGCGTCTGGGGGCTGCATTGTCCCTCGGTGTCTCCCCCCGGGGAGCTGACAGTGGGTGCTGGACCCGTGCTGGGCTGCTGAGCCATGTGTGTGAGTATGTGTGTGTCCATGCATGTGAACACGTGTGTGTGAGTGTGCATGCGTGTGCCCAAACACAAATGTGTTTGCACGATCATGCGTGTGCATGATCATCTATGCTCACAGATGCACGCATGTGTGACCCTGCAAGGGAATGCATCCCTGTGCAAGAACATCCATCCGTGTGCACAAGTGTACTCGCACACGGGTGGGTAGTCACACGCATGTGCTCCCAGCTTGGTGCCATCCATCCCTGCTGGCCTCGTGCCAGGCCCGGCTTGTTTTTCGAGTGCCCCCCTGCGATGGGACTCCAGGGGGGGTTTGTCCATCATTAAACCGGGGGCTGGAGCGGGGCCAGGGCCCGGGCAGCGAGGCGCGTCCTGGCCAGAGCAATTGCTCCCAGTGCCCGCGGCGCCAACGGGCCCTTGGCAGTGGGGGGATGTAGTGGGACCCATGCCGGGGCACGTGGTGGTGGCGAAGGGGACGTGTATCTCCTGCCCTCAGCTGGTGCTGGGGACCCCCCTGCTTGTAAAGCAAGTCCGAGCCAGGAGGGGAAACTGAGGCAGGGAGTGGTTGGACCATTCGGGCAGGCTTGACTTGTGGTGATGGGCAACCTGCAGCTGTGCCATGGCCAGGGGCCAGGGCAGTGCTGTGGGGCACGGAATACGGGCTGCAGGGAGGGGACGTCCATGTCCCAGCAGCAGCAGGCTTGTACTAGGGGACATCTGGCTGTCCTGTCCCCGCTCACCACTCCAGCCACTCTGCCCCGCTGCCTCCTCCCCGCACAGCAGAGGCGATGACGTGCCAGTCGCTCTGCCTGTCTTGTCCCTGTCCCCGATGCCCCATTTAAAAGCCACCCCCTCAGTGCTTCAGGACAGCTAATTAACAACACCCCTGGTCTCCACAACAGAGTGAGCAGCGGGGGGGGGGGGGGGGGGGGGGGGGGGGGGGAGGAATGCCACAGGAATGTGTCCTTGACCCTGGCATGGGCCCAGCTGGGGTGGCGGGATGGGGGCTGCAGGGGTCAGCCCTGCCCCGGTGCCGTGCCAGGTCATGTTTGTGCAGCGGGTCCTGGAGGGGGTTCTGTTTTTTTTTTTTTCCCCTCCTTCTTTCATTTTTCCCCGTCTTTACGTCACTGCCCAAATATTCGGCCTCTCAGCTCTGGTGGGGGGGTTGGTTTGGCTGCTTGGAGGAGCTGGGGCCCTGCTCTGCACCCTCCGGGTGCTGCAGCATGCAGGGAGGGTGGGCAGGGGAGTGGGGATGCTGAGACCGCCCACACTTGCTGCACTGGTGAGCACTGGCTGGGGCTGGCCTGAGAGGTGTCAGCTGAGGCAGTGGGGACCACCAGCCTCCCTCCTCGGGGGCTCCCAGGGCCGGATCCAGCCCCCCGGCACCCTGCGGTGGTGGAAGGCAGGATCTGAGCTGGATGGGGGCTCTTGTGGAGGGTCTCTGCCTCGTTTCCCACTGATTTTCTCCCAGACCACTTTGCATGCCCCATGGCCACCCGTCCTGGGACCTGCCCCGGGAAGGGCACTGGGTTCCTGGGGACCCCCAGTACCCTCCAAGGGGTGGCACCAACCCCAAACCAGCTGAAAGGTCTGGCTCAAGACGGGCTCTACAGACCCAGCACTGGGGCTTCATCTCCTCCCATGTGCTTTCACCTCTGGAGCTGACCCCCCCCCACCTCCCTGGAGTGCCTGATCCCCAGGTCCCCCTTCTTCTGCTGACATCTGGAGTGGTGATGCCCAAGGGTGCTTGTTTTGGGTTGTGGAGGAGCTGGTTCAGGTGGGGGGTGGTTTCTCTGGGGGTTCTGGGGGGACACTGTGGGGTGCAGAGGCCACTGGAGCCACTTGGCTGACCACCAGACCCGCTCCCACCAGCACATTGACCCGATGGATCTGGGAGGTACTTTGGTGGCTGGAGTTCAGGGATGCTGCCAGGACTTCTCTGTCTGTGTCCTGCGAAGGGGACACATCATCTCCCCAGGGGACAGCTCCCATCACCTCCCCAGGGACAGGGACGTGCTGTCAGTGCCCTTCACTCACCCACTCATTTCCATCCTGCTCAGCCGCTGATACTTTCCCATCTGGCCCCGGCTCTTCCGCTGCTGGTGTTTCCCAGGGTCCGGGAGCTGTCCTGTGGCTGCCTCCCGAGGAGCCAGGGCTGGGGGTGTCCGTGTGGGGGTCTGTACCGGAGCTGAGCTAGGTTCTGTGCCCAGCTCCCCTGGTGCAGGACATTCATTCCCCTTCATCCCAGTTGCAGTGCTCCCCTCTTTTTGGGATGCCTGCTTTTTGGAGGCTGTGGTGCTGGGGGGGGCTTGTTTGGGGGTGCCAATGGATCCTGCGGGGGGGGCAGGTTGTCCTCAGAGTGGTGGCTGTTGGAGTCCAGCCCCATGCCCTTGGGTGCTGGGGAGGGCAGTGGGGCTGGTGCTTGCTCGGGAGGAGGGTGAAGAGGTGCTCCCCAGGGATGTCGGGGCTCCGGCGCTTTGTCCTCGGCAGTGGGAAGGGTCTGCCGGTGCCTCTCAGTGCTCCCGTCCCATGGCATCATCCAGCTGTTGGGGAAACTGAGGCATGGAGGGGCTGGACAGGATCTGCTGGAGTGGGATTGTACTCACAGGGGTGGTGCATCTTACAGGAGTCTTGGAGGAGGGCAGAGGGAGAGCCCCTCGCCACCAACCCCTCCCTGTTGACTTTTGGGGGGGTGGCAAGGCAAGAGGGGTCCCTGGGGTCCTGCTCCGTGCTGGCAGAACCAGCCCCAGCCTTTTGGCTGAGTCTGCAGCACAAGGACGGAAATGCAAACAGGAACGGGGAGGCGTTGGGCGAGAAAATGTCAACAGCACTGGGCCGGGTGCCTGGCTTGCCACCTCCCCGGCCGGCTCGCCGCCCTGTGGGCCACCACCGGGCAGGCTCCCCCCTGCCCCGCACTGCTGGGGGCTTCCCTCCTTCGCTCCGGGGTCTCCCGGCACTGAGCACTTGCTCACGCAGCAGGGCTGGGGCTGGGCTGCCCCAGGGGTGGCCGGGGAGAGCAGGGTTCCATCCATCACCACACAGAGCCCCCGAGGAGGAGGAGGAGGAAGGGAGATGGGAGGAAGGCGAGAGGGATGCTGGGCACACCCCGGGTTTGGGACAGGCAAGTGGGGACTGGCGTGGCTCCATGTGCCGACGGACAGCCAGGGCTTTTCCAGCATTTTGGCTTTGCTTTTTAATTGGGGGGTGGGCTGGTAAATCTTCACATCCCCCTGACATCGGGGTTGCGGGGCAACCAAGAACCATTAATTGGGCACCTCGTCCCGTGTGCGGCAGGGGGGGGACCAAGTTGTGCCAAGGGGTGCCAGGCAGATAAAGGCCCCAAGAAGGGCCTCACGCCCCCGTCCCTGCCACCCCCCCCGCCAAGGGCACGGGGACGCCGGTGGCGTCACGCGGGGTGATAAGGCCCCGACCCCGCTGCGCCCCGCCGCCCGCCGCAGCCCCTCGGCACGGGGTGCGAGGCGCTTTGCAGGGGGAGGCGGCGGAAGCGTGAGGGGGTATTTTTTGGGGGGGGGGGGTGGTGTCTGCCCACTTGCCGGCACCCCTTGCCCAGGGCCATCTGCCCGAGCTGGGCTCCTGGTTGCCTTGAAGGGTGTTTTTGGGGGAGGCGAGGGGAGTGGAGCGGGGCTGGACTTGGAGCGTGCCGTGCAGCTGGGGAGAGAGGGAAGAGGAGAATAAAGAGGGAGAAGGAGCGAGAGGAGGGAGGGGAGCGGTGGAAAAAGCTGCCCGGGACCCCCTTCCTCCCCAGGGCCGGGGCCGGCGCCCCCGGGGTCCCCAGCCCCCGGCCTCCCCGGGGGTGCGGAGGGGAGCGGGGGGCCGGCGGGACCCCCCTGCGCCCCTCCATCGCCGGGGTCCCGCTTGCGGGGAGCGAAATCCTTCGGCTCTCCCCCTCCTTCCCTCCCCTCCCTCCTCCCTCCCTCCTTCCTTCCTTCCTTCTCCAGGCTTGGCCCGGGGAGGGAGGGGGGCTCTGCCTGCAGTCTGCCTTCACGCCTGCCCGCCCGGGCGACGCCGGGCTCCCGCCTGCCCCGCGACCCCCCCCCCCCCGACCCCTCCGGCCGCCCCCGGCCGCCCCCCGCGCCCCCCGGGCCAGGTGAGGCTGCTCTGCCGTCTCTTTCGGATGTAGGCAGGCGAGACCCCGGATGGATTTCGGGAGCGTCATGAACCAGGTACGGGCGGGCGGCGAGGGCACGGGGGTCCCGAGCCCCCCCCCCCCCCGCCCACCGCGGGGAGGGGGTACTGCGGGGGGTGGCATCTCTTCAGGGGGCGGGGGGCCACGCGTGACATCCGAGCGGGGAGGGGTGGTGCGTGGTTGGGGGGTGTTGTCCCCCCCAGGTTGGGGGGGCGTCCCCAGTTGTCGGTCCCCCAGAGGGGGTCTCGGGGCGCGGGGGAGCTTGGAGGGGGTAACGCGATGCTCGCAGGGAGGAGGATTTGGGGAGGGGGTGAGGGCCGGTTTGCCGCCGGCTGGCAGCTGCGAGCGGCTCGGGAGGGCCGTGCCCCCCGTGCCCACCTCCCCACCTCGCCGGGGCGGTGACCCGCAGGGTGCCCCGGAGGGGGACGCGCAGGCGCTGGGGTCTGCGTCCCCTCCGAAGTGCGTAGGGACCTGTCCCTGGGGAGCAAGGGCTGCGCGGGAAAGCGGGGTCCTCCCCCGGCACCCCTCTCCCGCCCCCCGGCCGGGTGGGCGATGCCGGGCGGGTGCCTGTCACCCCCGGCGTGGGAGACACGGGAGGGGCAGTCCCTCGGCCGGGACACCCTGGCAGCCCACGGGTTAACCCCCCTCCCTGGTCCCGCCGCGGGACCGTCAATGGTTAAACCCCGGGTTAATGAGTGGCGAGGAGCCCGGCAGCCGCGGCGGGTGCCAGTCCCCCCCCCCCGTCCGCGGGCAGGGACCCCCGGCCCCTCGGCGCCGCCGGGCCCGCAGAGGGTTAAGTCCGTCAGGGCAGGTCCCGGCGCAGATGTTTTTGGGCTGTGCTCCTGGGAGAGGAAACGGCCGAGCGAGGCATCAGCCCTCTTGGTTTTAAGGGGAAAACAAGAGAAAAAAGGAGAACTGCTGCGTTCCCGGGACGCCTGATCCCGCTCGGCATCGGGGTCAGCCCCCGGTGCGGGACCGGTGACCCCGGTGTGGGTGCTGGGGGGCAGCTGGCAGGGACAGGGGGGTGACAGTGGCTGCACCCCCCGGGTCCTCATGGAGGGTGCTGGGGTGACATCTGCTGCGTGACAAGTTTGGGGGACCTGGGGGGCACCCAAACGGGCACCCCGTGTCCTTACAGTGTGGTGGCACTGGGAAGGCTGTGTGTGTCCTGCCTGGAGTCTGAAGCCATCCCTGGGGGTGACACCCCGGGGAAAGCGACTCAGGAGAAAATGAGCCCCCAGCCCGCGCGCTCTCTAACGAAGCCTCTCCGTTAGCAATCCTGCTGGCCCCCGTTTCAGGAAGGGCAGGGCTGGTGCCGCCCTGCGGGGCTGCTGCCCTCCCCAGGCAGGGCAGTGTGCCTTGGGGCTGTGCCCCTCTGTGTCCCCCCCTTTTGGGGTCCTGAGCTGAGGGGTCCGTTCGCACCTTGACTTGGAGTGGGCTGCCGGAGCAGAGCTGTGCCCTGCCCTGGGCCACCCTCTTGCTTGCTTTGCCACAGTCCCATGCCTGGCCTCGTGCAGCCCATCGCCGCGGCATCCCGTCACGGTGCCGGCAGCCCCTGATCAGCACCGGAGCCGCCCCGCTGGGTGTTGGGGCAGAGGGAGAAGAGCAGCCCCAGGGTACAGCGCCTGAGCAGGGGGGAGCGGCTCAGTGTCTGCTTCCCCCTCCTGTTCCCACACCTCCCCAACACCATAGATGGGGGACGCCAGTTTTGGGGTGCCGCTCAGCAGTTCAGTTTCACTGCAGCATACTCGGCTCCGTCCCGTGGGGTAGGGACACGGCACTGATCCCAGTCTCCATCTGCTTGGGGCTTTCCCCCCACGAGGGGACCCCCCAGGCTCAGTGCTGGGGGGCACAGACCCCCCCAGGGCAGCCAGAACTTATTTTGGCACTTTGTCCACCCCTCAAGGTGGGTCACAGCCCCACAGGCACTGGCAGGTGCCCCTGATGCCATGGGGCAGCCCAATGCCTGCAGTTGGGGTCTTTATGCCTAGGGATGGGGCTTGCCTGGTGCTCCACCAGCATGGCAAAGGGGATCTGTGGAGCAGGGCCCCACACAGGGCTTCACAGTGGGGCACAGGCAGCCTGCCAGCTTATGGGCCCATGTGCTGGCCAATCCCACATGAGTACCCATGCTCTGACCAATCCCATGTCAGAATCCATTTGTTGACCAGTCCCATGTGAGAATGTGTGCACTGACCAATCCTGTGCTGGAATCACTGCTCTGAGCAATCCTGCATGAGAATCAGTGTTCTGACCAATCCCGTGTCAGAATCCATGTATCGACCAATCCCGTGTGAGAATCTATGCATTGACTAATCCCGTCTAAGAATCCATGTGCTGCCCTATCCTGTGTAGAATCCATGCTCTGCCCAATCTCAGGTGAGAATCCAGGCGCTGACCAATCCCATGTAAGAATCCAGGCGCTGACCAATCCCATGTAAGAATCCAGGCACTGGCCAATCCTGATGGAGCCCCCTGCAGCAGACAGTGTCCTAGCCAATCCCAGTGTGACTGCTCCCTGCCAGTCCCTGGTGCGGGAGCTGCTCCCTGGCCAATCCCGGCGGCTGGTTTGGAGCCGGGGGTTGATGAGGGGCTGGGGGATCCCCACGTTCTCCCTTGGGGCAGGCTGGTTGTGGGGTCCCTGCAGGACCAGAGTGAGGGGTGTCCCCTCTATGGGGTGGCAGCACCCATGGGTGGGTGCTGGCAGCAGGGCATGGCTGGGGCTGTGGGGCCGGTGCCAGGCAGGCGATGGCCTGTGGGGCTGGATCCAGACCCGCAGCCTGCAGATGTTGCCTTTTTAGGCACTGGAGCGCAGCGCGACCGTGCCTGCAGCCGGCCCTGTGCCGAGCCAGCGCCCGCTGGCAGAGCCGGGCCAGCCCCTGTCCTGGGCCTGCGGAGGCACCTCTGTCCCCCTCTTGACATCGAAAATACCCTTTTTCCCTCCCAAACAGGCCCGGGGACACTACCTTCTCCCCCTTCCCCTAGTCGGCACTTGGCAACCCTGGGGCTGATTGCTCAAACCGCCCTGGAGCTGGGGCCTGCCCTTATTTGGGTTGAAACCAGGGCTATTTTGGTGCCGCTGCCTCCATCGCAACCCCTTGGAGCTTCCCTGTGTGTCACCTTCCCCGTCCTGTGCCATCTCGCCGTGCTGGGGCTGCTGGCCTGGCCAGCTGTGGGCTGGTTGGGGGCCATCACCCTCCTGGCCGTGCCGTGGGTGCTGGTGGTGATCCGTGGGGCCGCTGCAGGGTGGAGTGGCTGGTGTCCCTCGTGGTATCTCAGCCCTGATCTGCAGGGCTGGGCGCACTGGGTGACCTCTGTCCTGGCCCTGCTGCCGACTTCCTGGTGGGGATGGGCCATGGGGTGGCTCCCAGGGGACATACTGGGGGGGGAGACAGAGGGGATGGGGTCCGTCCCAGCTTGGGGGACATCGCTGGCACAGTGGTGGCGGCTCTTTGTTGTGCGGTACCCTCCCTGGGTACCACCAGCATCTCTTGGGCAATGCAGGGGCAGGGCAGCCTGGTGGCCTCTGCCTTGGCACGGGTGCTGCCAGGCATCCCAGCATGGAGGGGATGGCACGGTGACAGTCCCTTGCCCAGCTGTGGGGCGGGCCAGGGATGCTCGGAGGGAAGCCTGGGAGCGGTGAGACCTCCGTGCCCCGGCGTCAGCCCAGCCTGACTCACCCTGAGCCGCTGGCCAAGCCGCTCCCCGGCCCTTCAGCACAGCCGCCGGTTACCCCCACCCAAAGGGAGAAACCCCAAAAGCAGCAGAGCCCCTGAGCGCTGGTGGGGGCAGAGAGGGGCTCCGTGGTGCTGGGGTGCTGGCCCCTCCCCAGGACCCCCATGCCGGGGGGGGCCTGGGCTCCGTGTGGCCGCTCCGTTCCTTGCACACCGGGGCTGTGCCCGGCAGGGTGGAGCTGGGGCGAGGGGGGAGCGGGCGCGGATGGAAACATGCCGTCCTCTCGCCGGGGACTTGTTGCATAAACAGGAGATTTGCCAGAGCTGCGAGAAATGTGAGGGCAGGAGCAGGCAGCACGTGGTGTGGGCAGGGGGGACCCGACCCCTGTGCAGGGCAGGGGGGTGGTCAGAGGGGCACTCTCTGAGCCCAGACCATGTAGTCCCTTATGGCTGGCAGGGGGAAAGGATGCTGCGGGTGGTCCCCCCAGGAAGGGGGGAACAGGGGTGCTGGAGAGGGGAAAACCTTCCCTGACATCCCCAACTTGGTGGCCCCGACCTGTCCCCTTAAAGTACCGTCTGCTGTGGGGTGCCAGAGTGGGGCTCCTGCTCTGCCCCACGCTGTGGCTAAGAGGGAGTTCGGCAGGGCTTGGTGGCTGCGGTAGGGCTGGAGGGGCTGGTGAGCAGGAGGATGGCTCTGGGGTGGGCTGGGAGGTTGCTCTGGCCCCTGGCTGTCCCCGGGACCCCCCTTGCCTGGGGCAGGATCTTGGGGTGAGCAGAGAGCCGTGGGGTGCATGGGGAGGTGCTGTGCAGCCCAGCTGGGACGTAAGTGGCACAAAGCTCAGGCGACGTTGCTAGGGAGGAAGAGGTCCCCCATGGGGTGACGTGGGACCCCATGAGCTTCCCCATGGGGTGACGTGTGCTGAGCTGGCGTTGGTGCCACCCCAGCATCGTCCCGTGGGACACCGATGCGGCCACTGAGTCACCGTCCTCTCTGGCAACAGCATTTCCAGCCTGCAGGGTGGTTTGGGCAGGGGGACCCTCTTCCTGGGGGCTGAAGGGAGTAAGGTGGCTTGCTCCCCTCTTTTGGGGTCCACATCCCTTCTGGGTAGGGGGGCCAGGAGGGCTGTGCCTGCCTGACGCTGGCTTGCTTTGTGGGGTGGTCCGGGATGCCGAGGGGGTCCTTTTTGACAGCATGTCTCCGGCTCCGACTGCAGCAGCTGGGCTGGCTTGCCGGTGTCTCCGTGCCTGGCTGTTGGGAAGCGGCTCCCGTGTGCCGGGGTCTGCGCAAGAGCCGGGGCTCCCGGCATCGCAAGGGTCAGCACCGGCCCGGATATCAGCCGGCTCGGGAATGTTTATCGGAGCTCCTGGGGAAGGGAAAAACAAAAACCGCCACCCAAAGGAAGGGATATGCGTCAGAGATGGGCCTGCATTGCCCACCAGCAGCCGGGCGGGCTGTGCCACGGGCTGCGGGCCAGCGCTCGCTCCACTCCGGCAGCCCGGCCGGGGGGGACACCTGCAGTCCCCCAGCCCACCCTGTGTCCAGTGCTACACCGACCCAGCCTGCTCCCGAATTGCAGGGCCCCTCCATGGAGGTTTGTACCCCCCCAGCCCCGCTGGCATCCCATGTGCTGGGGCTATAACCTGTGGGGATGCTCCAGCTGGAGCAGGACCTGGCAATGCCCCTGGTCATCTCCGTGGCTGCAGAGGTTATTTTGCTGAGGGAGGAGGAGGAGGGAGAGGAAGGATTTGGGAGGGAGGGAGATGTGAGTGGTGGTTGCAGCATGGAGAAGGCTCTGCGCTGTCTCATCACTGGGTACGGCGTGGATGTCCGCATCCCTCCAGCCTCGCTCAGCGCTTGTGAACCAGTGCCGAAGTCCCGGCGGGGATCTGGGGTGCAGAGGCCGTTCCCTGAGCTGCAGCTGGTGAGGTTTGGTGGAGGAGGGCTCCCATGGGCTGCTCTGTCCTGGGGTGGTGCGGCCAGGGGCTGCCCCGGGGGTTTGCCGGCCAGGTGTTTACTTCTGAGCTGGGACATCTCCCAGGTATGGTGACAGCTGGCTATGAGCGAGCGAGCCCATCATTGCTCTCCAGGGCAAGGCTGCAGGGTGTGCCCAACCCTTTACGAGACATCAGAGAGTCCCCACCACTCGTGGCCGTGGGGCCTCGTTCTCTGGGAAACTGATTTTGCTGCTTGGCAAAACCTGGGTCTCAAGGTGGTGGCTCACGGGATGTGGCTGCTGGGAGGGATGGGGCTGTGACCTGGGGGGCAGGGGCCGTGGGGGGCTGGTGGGGTGGGCGGCAGCCCCGCTGCGCCTCGTTCCTCGCATTCCTGGGCAGGGCTGCTGGGCGGTGGGGTCGCGGCGGTGGGGGCCGGGCAGCAGGAATGCAAACACCGGAGCGGGGTGGGGGGGGAGAAGAAAGGCCGCTTGTCTGCTGCGGCGAGGCAAAGCCTGGACCAGGGGTGTGCAGGTCTCCCCGCCTTTCCCACCCCTCCCTGCACCGGGGGCGGGGCGTGGGGGTCCCTGGGGATGGAGGTGGCGGTGGTCCTGGGGGTCTGTGTGGTCCTGTGTGGGGTGATGCTCTCACTGGTCCTGCGTCAGGAGTTCAGCTTCCCTAGGAAGGGGTCCATTGCCTGGGGCTGGGTCTTTTCCCTTCGTCCTTGAACCTGGGCCGTGTTTGAGCCAAACTTGAGAGAGGGATGGAAGCTGAAAACAGCGTTATGTTCCTGCAGTCCTCATAAAACTGCCTTTCTGGGATGCGAGAGTGCCGTACAACCCGGGTTGGTGGCTCCTGTGGATGGGAGGAGTGGTGTCGGGTGAGCACAGGCCCATATTAGACATCAGAGAATCCGCTAGAGCAGGGAAATACAACCACGGGCACCCCAGTTTTCTCCCTTCTCCAGCCGAAGGAGCATTCGTAGCCTGCAAACCTCCTGGTGCCGACAACGGAGGAGGGGTGGGCACGGACCCTACCTGTATGTGGGACCAGCGTGTCCCATGGTAGGGGAGCTGCGCATCTCCCCCCATTACCAGCCTTGGGAGCTGGGGCTTGATGGGGGCTGGGGGGTCTTGTTTGAGCATCCCCGGGGGAAGAGCGCGGCAGTGTGCGGGGCACAGTGCGGGGTACGGCACGGCCCTCGCTGGCCCCGTCCGCAGCGGCTCGCTGCCGGAGAACATTCCAGGGAGGCTGGCGCGGGGCCAGCGCCGCGGGGCAGGGAAAGGGGCCTTTTATGGAAGCGTTTCTGCATTAGAATAAAATCATAATAATAATGCGCAGGGGAAGGGAGCAGGAGGAGGAGGAGGAACCCCTGAAGAAAACAGGGAGGCGGGATGGGAACAGGCTGGTGGCCGGGGAGGGGGCAGGCGCTGTGCATCACCCTGTGGGGACCGGGATGGGGTGGGATCTGGGTGCTCTGAGTGGGGTGCTTGGGGGAAATCCTGCTTTTTATGGCCCCGGGCAGGGGAGGCTGAGCAGAGTGCGGGGGGTCCCCGTGCTGCCATGGTGGGGGACCAGCCCCTGAGCGGTGTTTGGTGCGTTGGTTTGATCCTGGGACGGGGCAGGGGATGGCTGGGTGGGGGTCACCACTCCTGGGGACACACGGAGGTGTTCAGAGGGGATGAAGTGCCCCAAATCAAACTCTGCCACTACCGCTGGCGTCTTTGGGCCCACGCAGGGCTGGAGCGGTTGTTCCTGCTGCCCTCGGCACCGACAAACAAGGCGCTGCCTCTCCCACCCTGGCGTGCCGCTGCTTCCCGGCGGACTGGGGTGCACGCAAAACCCAAGGTTAATTGTCAGTAATTGCCGCTGGTAATTAAGGTAACAATAGCTGGGCTGTTCAGCTGGCGGCTGCAGGAGTGCTCACGAGGCCGCGCTGGGGTTTGTTCCAGGAGCCGCTCTTGGCATCAGTCGGCCACCCCGCGCCATGCCGTGCCCTGCTGCGCCCGCCCGGGGCTGGGGCTGCCCGGGCTGCCCGGCCGAGGACGAATGGCACTGCCGCCGTGGTCCCCAGCCTGCTCCCGTTACCAGGGAGCCCAGCCTTGACCTTGGGATGCTGCCCGTGCTCCTGCCCGGGGCGGCAGGACCATGGGCCATGGGCCATGGGCCACGGGTGCCCCTGTCACCCCCTTGGGCGGGCGCTGGGTTTGCTCGGGGTGGGGGGTGGATGGTGCATCCCAGCCCCTTCCCATGCCCTGTGCTGGGGTGGGGGCTGTAGGGACTAATCCTGGCCCTGTTTCTGCTTCTTTGCAGGCTGTGACCCCCTGCTCCCCCGCCGTCAACTATGAACCGGTAAGCGAGCCCCCACCCCGTGAGCGGTGGGTGGCAGGCAGGGCTGTGGGGACGCTTGGTGGGATGGGACATCCTGTTCTGCACTGGGCATGGGGCTTTCTCTGCCTGGGGGCTTCAGGGTGTGAGTCCCCCGCCCCCAAAATCACAGGGGTCCCGTGCTGGCGGTAATGGCACTCCCCCATTTTGGTGCTGTGCCCCCCAGCATTGCTCGCTGCAGGGCATCCCACGTCTGAGCAGCACGAGTTGGGGCAGCCCAGCCATCATGGGACTCCTGGAGTTGGAGCTTTTGGGGAACAGGGGCTTGTGGGGTTGCTGGGAGGGACAGGCAGATGGGACGTGACCAGCCTGGGCTCTGGGGTCCCCCGGCGCCGAGGGCCTCCCCTCCCTGGCCAGTGCCGGGGCGGTTTCTTGCACGCCCGGAGATGGCTCTACCAGATGTGCCTTTGGCTCGGGGCGCCCAAGGCCGTGTGTTTGCAGCCCTTGTTATTGTCACCCGCTTCTTTTGTCCCTCCTGGGGACCTTTAATGAGCAGCTGGGGCCAGGGCGACGCACAGCCCTTCCCACCCTGTCCTCTCCGGACACCGGGAAAAGTGTTGGACGTCCCATCTCCGTTCACCCCGTCTTGGGGAGGACGGGAGCAGGGGTGATAGGTGGGCGGCCATGCTCCCTTGCCACACTGCTCCGGGCCACGGCAGTGCTCCAGGGATGACAGTGCACGGGGATGGTGCTGGGAGCAGGACCACGCCCGGGGCAGAATTTTGGAAAGCGTGGCACTGTGGTGCCCTCCAGGCAGCATCTTGCCGGCAGAGCAGCCCCCCTGCCCCGTTCCCAGCCCGGCCGTGCCCGTGGCAGCGGGCAGAGCGGGCACGTGGCAGCGGGGAGGCTGGCATTGCCTGGGGCCGGCGCGGCCGCCCTTCCTTCTTGCTCCGGACGTGTGCCAAGGCTTGCTGGGGCAGGCGCCGGGGAGAGGAGTCCCTGGCAGAGTTTCAGCTCTGGGCTCAGCAGCCTGGCAGTGCCAGGGTGGCCGTGCCCCACGCGGGGCTCTGGGCTGGGCACCCCGTAGCTGAGCAGGGGTCTCACCCAAAAAGTGGGTTTAGGGTATGGCCCCCTGCGAGCTCACGAGGGCAGCACATGAGCCCAAGTGTGTGAGGGGATGGGGTGGGAGCAGAGCATGCTGCCCGCCCCGGGGCCTCATGGTGGTTATCTGCCCTGGGTTTAATCTCTGCCTGCACCCCCCCCCACCCCTGCCAGCCTCCTCGGGCACTTATCACCAGCAAAAACATGTTAGCTTTGAGCTGGGACCGTTACTGCGGCTTCAGGAGGAAATCGAAAGGGGTTTGCCCTGGCCCTGCTGCCAGGACCGGAGCAGCCCGGTCTCTGTCCCCCTGGTCCCAAGACCCCCATAAGCCACCCAGCTGGGTCCCTTTGCTGCGCCACCCCCAGGCACCCCAACCAGCTGCCCCAGGCAGAGGTATCTGTACCCCTGCTCCCTATATTTGGGGTCTGGACACTCTCCCCAACCCCGGGAAGTTAATTCCTATCCCTGGCCCCATTTCAAAGCTCTCTGTGGACTCCAGTGGCGTGTCACCAAATTTGCCCCTTTTTTGAGCATCTCGGACCCCTGCTCTGCTCCCGCCAGCCCCGTGGGGCCGGGTTTGTCTCGGAGAGCTGGCCCTGCCGGCGGCCAGGCTGGGTGTGGGACCGCGCCAGGCTCGCCCCGTTGTTTACGTCCTGGCTGTGGGGTCTGACCCTGCAGGATCCGGATGGGATCCTGGAGGTTGGAGGGGGGCACCGGGTGCCCGCCATGGAGCGGGTGCAGGGTTTGGCTGAGTGCTCTCCAACCATGACAGCGGTCCAGCGCGGGGGGCGGCTGCCAGGAGGCAGGATGGCAGCGCTCTCGGCACTGAGCATTGCCCCGGCTCCAGGGTTGCTCAAAACTTGGGTTTCGAGGGATTCCCGACCTTTAGGAAGAGCGGACATGTTGGCAGGCAGGGAAGGAAACGGGACGTGGTGCATTTCCTAGGAAGGGCCAGAAATAGCCAGGGGGAAACTTTTGACCCCGGCCCCTGCTCTATGTGTGTGTGTCTCAATCTCTCTCTCCTTCTCTCTCGCTTGCCTTTTTCTCACCCTCCCCTTCCTCCTGCCTGCCTGCCTGCAGCCGTCCCCAGGGGAGAGCATCACGAAGCAGGTAGACACCCCGGTAAGTGCTACCAGTTGCGGAGGCTGATCTCTGCCTTGAGACCTCCTGGAGGGTCACTTGTGCCTGTCCCATTGCCGCAAGCACTCCCTGCAGCCAAAATCTCTCAGCCTGGGATGCCCCTGTGGTCCCCCAACCTCCCTGGCACCCCCCAGCCCTCCCTCCCTGCTAGCCAAGGTGATGATGGCCATGCCAAAGGCCAGGTGAGGTGCCCAGGGGTGGTGGCAGAGGCAGTGGCGGAGGCCAGTGGAGGGGGGGGCTGGGGCTTTTGCTGCAGAGCCGGCTTTCCTGTCTTGGAGCCGGGGATACGTTATTTAATCTGTGGACATGAAATTGCTAAGACAGTGTAGACAAACGCCCTGCCAAAATCAACGCGGACGGCTTCCCCCTGCCCGCAGCAAGCTCAACGGCCTCCCTGTGCGCTGGGGCTGGGACATGAGGGATGGAGGCAGAGCGGTTCCCAAGAGGAAGAGGGTTAAAGCCTTCCTCACCTGGGAGCTGTCTTTACCACATCTCTTTGGTTGTCCAGCCTATGTTTCTGATCCCTCTCTGATCCCTCTCCTGAACTGGAGAAAGAGCATTCACGTCTGGAAAAATCCAGCAGGACAGTCAGGAGCCCCCTTTGACGGCTTTGCTCTCTTTTGGGGGAAGTTTCCTGCTATTTCTGCAGCCTTTCTCATGCTTTGCATCACCCTTTCCAGGCAGAAGGGGCCTGCGCTTTTCAGATGCTGCCTAGAGCCTGGGGACATGCCGAGCCAGCCTGGGGCTGGGAGGCAGATGCTCGATGGAGCTGGCAGGGGGGTCTTCAACCCAACATGGCTGGGACCAGCCTGTCCTGTGCTGGGCTGGGCTGGGACATACTGGCTTGGCTGGGATCTCTGCTCCAGAGGGGACCTTTGCAGGGTCTCGCAGCCCGGTGATGGGCAGGAGTGTTTAATAACACGAGCGCTTGCTCCTATCAGCTGATTGTGGGCTGACTCTTCCTCGCGCAGGGGCTGGCGGCAGAGACGGCAGTGCAGCTGCGGTTAGATCGGGGGGGGGAGCGGGGCAGAGCCAAGGGGCTCCTGCCAGGGCGGGGGACGCTGGAGGGCCCTGGCCGCAGGCACCCGCTCCCCTGGGCCGGGAGGGTGCCTGGAGTGGAGACGCCATGCCGTGGAAATGGATTAGCAAGGGTCTCGCCACCGCCATCAAGGTATGGAGAGGGAGAGGGGCTCTGGCGTCCCCGTCTTGCTCACTCTCCAGTGCCTCAGTTTCCCCACGTGGGAGAGGGGGATGAGTCCCGATTGCCCCATGTCAGCTCCTCCGTCGGGCAAGGCTGCGGTTTGGGAGGCTGCTGCCGCCGGGCAGGGTGACAGGGGCTGATGGGGCTCCCCTGGCTGGTGGGTGCAGGTGGGGGACCCCAGATGTCTCCTGCTACAAAGGTTTGGGGCAGAGCAGAGCCCGCAGTGGGGATCCCATCCTGGTCACCGTTGGGTGACACAGGGACGAGCCCATGCTCAGGATCAAGCTTCTGCACGCACCCTGGCTCTGCCTCGGGAAGTTTTTAACTTTTTGCTGCATTTTAACTCCTCCTTTGCCCCCTGTGATGCTGGGGGGCTTCTGGGGTGAGCAGGTGATTTGGGGCACCCTGAGGAGAACCTGGGGGGGATCGTCACTGCTGCCTGAGCACCCCATGGCACTCAGGCAGGGCTGCTGCCTCCCGGAGTGGTTTTGGCTGGAAGGGGAGACTGGTGTCCCTGGGCCCCTCAGGGTGCTGAGCCTGGCTCTGCTCCGCCAGGCAGCCTGACCTTGAAGGGGGGACGTGAGGCTGATGGAGGGTGATGCTGGCTGCTCGTGGGAGCAGCCCTGGGACCGCGCTGGGTGGGAGATGGTGGACGAAGGGTGCTGGGGAAACCTCTCCCACCTTGTCCTGTCACCTCCAGCGTGCCAGTTGCGGGATGCTGCAGCCCCGAGGAGGGTGGCAGCAGGTCCTGCAGCTCTGGGGACAAAAAGGACATCCCAGGAGCTGGCTGTGGGGTGCATCTCTCGTTTCTGGATCCTTCCAGGGGCTTGGGACGTGCTGCCTGCGGGAGATGAGTCTTTAAATGACTCCTGCTTATTAGCTAGAGATACTAAAACTAATGAGGTGTGAGTGTGTTTTTCCTTAGCGGTTTTTTTTGGAAACCCTGCTTTGTTTTTCGGCTGAGGTCACGAAGTCACTGAGCAAACCGGCTGCAGATGAAATTCTTGAGGCCAGAGAACATGCATAAATAGAAGTTTCCTGCTCCGAGAGCTCAAACATTTCCTCCCGGCGTTTGGCTCTGCGGAGTTGGGGCCAAAGCAAACCGTTGTGCCTGGCTGGCTCCTCGCTGCTGCTTGGGCAGCGAACCTGCCCCTGCCCTGGGCAGAGCCAAAGCCACTCTGTCCTGCCATGTGTGTGCCTGGAACCTGGCTGAGACTGGAGGGACTCATGACATGCCTGAGACTGTCCCCGTCCCCCCCGCAGCGTCCTCCTCAAATGTCCTCTGGGACCCTGTGGCAAGGCACCAGCCCCACAGTGCCCATGGCAGCTGGTCCCAGCTGCACTGGAGTTGCGAGAGCTGGGTTTTGTTCATCACCATGGTGGGGGGATGACGGTGCCATTGGGGCATTTGGTGCCACCAGAATGCTCAGCAGGTGGGGTTTGGAGATAGCGATATTTTGGGAGTGTTACGGTGCGCAGTGCAGGGTGGCGGGGTTGGGATGCTCTGACAGCACCGTCACACCTAGCTCTAGTGGGACCACTGTGCTGGCCACAGGCTGGGTCAGGCCAATAACTCGCATTTCCTCTCTCGTTCTTTAGGATGCCACAAAATCCCCCAGGAGCGGGCAGTCACGCTGCAAAACCTCCAGGTAGATGCCTCAGTTTCCCCTTCTGGTGACTGTCTCTGCCCTGCCTGAACGTTTTCCCCCACCAACACTGCTTCTCCAGATGTACTCCCATGGATGCTCCCTGTGGAAAAGACACAGGGTTTATGACCCACCATCCCCAACTTGGGGTCCCCAAGACACCCCAGCGGGGCTGGGAGCAGGGGAAAGGCTGTGGTCAGCCCTGCCGCTGCATCCCCATGTCTCCCAGCCTGTCTCGCTTAACCCCAGGGGCCATGCAGGGTGGGGAAGGGTCACCGCGTCCCCTCCCCATGCTGTGTCCTGACAGCGGTCCTCTCCTTTGCCCAGGAGCATGAGCCTGACCTCGGCCATGGAGAGCAGCTGTGAGCTGGACCTGGTGTACATCACGGAGCGGATCATCGCCGTCTCCTACCCCAGCACGGCTGAGGAGCAGAGCTTCTGCAGCAACCTCCGTGAGGTGGCTCACATGCTGAAGTCCAAGCATGGGAACAACTACGTGGTGAGAGATACAGCCGGGTCCCCTCCAGGCTGGGGAAGGGGCTGGGGTGCTCAGGTCCTGGGGATGGGGTGCTGCAGGGATGGTTGCTGCTTCCTTGCCTCTGGCTGGGCTTGACATTGGTGAGGGGGGGGGTCTTTGCACGAAGCCGGATGGATTTTTTCCTTCCTTGAAGCTTTCCAGTCCCTTTTGGACTCCCTGGGAGTTTTTGGCCATTGCGTTGCCCTGTGACAAGGCATTACTCAGGTTAATGTGTTTGGGGAAGCCTCTCGTGGAGGGATTTGAGGAGGCTTTGAAGTGAGGAAGAGGTAGGGGTGGCAGCGAGGGAGGAAGATGTCCCCTCACTCTGTCTTTCCTCTTCCCTGAAGCTTTTTAATCTCTCTGAGCGGAGACACGACATCAGCAAACTTCACCCCAAGGTGAGTCGCAGCTGTGGGGAGCAGAGGGGCTCAGGGCAGGGCTGTCTGTGGGACCAGCTCCCTGCTGCAAGCTGTTTAGGGGAGGAACAGCCACGCTTTCTATCCCACCCAGCTGGTGGGGGAGCAGGGGAATGAAAGCACCGAGACTTCCCGATGAGTCTGTGGGGTCTCAGCTTAACCCCCACCCCGTCCCCAGCCCAAACGTGGCTGTCGGGGCCTCTTGGAGACCTTCCTGAGGCATTGTCCCAACGCCTGTGAACATGGGGGAGCTCTGGGCAGCTGAGCTGAGTGACCCAGAGGAGGATGAGATCTGGGACCCTGATGGCCCCCGCAGGACACGGGTCTGGGCAGTGGGGTGCAGGGCTGGGGGAAAGGCTGGGACGGGCACGTCAGGGCAAGGCGGTGGTGCCCCCCCGCCCTGGGTACGTGCCCTGGGCTTTGCATGCCAGCAGGCTGGGGACTGCAGAGGGGGCAGAGCCCGGCATGAATGTGACCCCTGGCTGTCCCCCCCCACCACCCAGGTGCTGGATTTTGGGTGGCCTGACCTGCACACCCCAGCGCTGGAAAAGATCTGCAGCATTTGCAAAGCCATGGACACGTGGCTCAATGCGGCGACACACAACGTGGTGGTGCTGCACAACAAGGTGGGCTGGACCCTGTCCCGGGGGCACACAGTGATGGGGGTCTGGGGGGCCGGGGGGCTGCAGGACCGGGGCTGAGCAGCCTCACAGGCTAAGGGGTGCAGGGAACGTGGTGGTTTGTGGCTTGGGGTGTGTGTAGGTGTCAGCGTACGTGTGCACTGGTTGGCGTGTGTCTATAAGGGTTGGGGTGTGTGTGGGGGTCCGTGCACGTGTGTAGGGGACCGGTGTGTGCGTGCCTGCGTGTGGGGCGGCCGTGCCTGGGAGCTTGTAGGCACCACTGCCCCCGTGACACCCCTTTGCTGTGCGCTTGCAGGGGAACCGTGGCCGGCTGGGGGTGGTGGTGGCTGCCTACATGCACTACAGCAACATCTCGGCCAGGTGAGAGGAACACGTGGTCCTGGGGTGGCCCTGGGGCCCACTGCCAACCTCCATCCGGCAGTGCCAGGGTGCTGGTGCTGATGCTTTTGTTCAGCCTCATCTATCCTTTCGTCCCCGCAGCGCCGACCAGGCTCTGGACAGGTTTGCCATGAAGCGCTTCTATGAGGACAAGGTGGTGCCAGTGGGACAGCCATCCCAGAAGAGGTGGGTCCTGGTGTGCGTTTTGCCCCTGTGGCCAGGGTGGTTGGGTGCAGGGGGACCGAGGCGGGTGCTCCGTTGTGGGTCCTGCCCCTGAGCTGCCTGTCCCCCTCTAGGTACATCCATTACTTCAGCGGTCTCCTGTCCGGCAGCATCAAGATGAACAACAAGCCCCTCTTCCTCCACCACGTCATCATGCACGGCATCCCCAACTTCGAGTCAAAAGGCGGTAGGTGTCCCCCCCGCCTCTCCCCCTCACCCCCCTCCCCACCCCACACTGCCTGGCCAGGCTTGCTGTCCATGGGGGATATTTTCCACAATGTCCTTGGCAATTTGAATTTCCCTTTCCCTCTCAGGGACTGTTCCCTCTCTGTGACTGTTCACGGTAGGAGGGTGCTACCCTTTTCCCACAGAGATGCCCTCAGGGGGTGCCCCCCCACCCCCCGGGCTCCTGGGGCTGGACACTAACTGGAGTTGCGGGGTGACAAGGCTTTTCTGGTCGCTTTTTGGAGGATGACACCAGATTGGTGTTGGGATTTGGGATGTAGCACCACACCTGGTTCTGGTACCCAGAAGCAGTCTCTCTCTTAGAGACCACCGTCCCCATCATCCCACCGTCATCCTCAACCCAGTGCTTGCCCCAGGTCCTACAGGACCCAAACTGGGCTATAGGGGCTTTTGATCTTTCCCACCCCATCTGGAGCATCCCTTTCTGCCCATCCCAGATGTTGCCCATGGCTGGTGTGGGCCAGCCGGGGCGGGGAGCGACTGTTTGCCTTGGCTCCCTCCCTGTTTGGATTTCTCCCCCGTGACTAATCCCTGCCACGGCCCCTCCACCCTGCCGGCTAACAGCAGCGTGCTTCTCTCTCCGCCTTGATGTCTTCCAGGTTGTCGGCCGTTTCTGAAAATCTACCAGGCTATGCAGCCCGTCTACACCTCGGGGATCTAGTAACTATCTCCTCGCCGTGGGGCTTCCCTCCTCCCCAGCATGGGGGGCTTGGCAAGTGGGGGGAGATGGAGACGGTCAAGGCCAAGTCCCCAGCAGTCCAGTGCCCTGCGTTTAGTCTGTTTGGGGTCCAGGGAACGGAAAAAAAGGGGCTTCCTTTTCCTTGGAGGTGTTAACTGGCTATACTGGGCCATACTGGGCCCTTCTGCTGGGAGGGCTGTAGTGACTCTGCATATCAGCAGAGGGAGCCCGGGGCTGTGCAGAGCCTGGGGCTGGGTGTCCCTACAGGGAGTAGGGACAGGGATGGGGACACTTCCCTGGGAGATGGAGGCGTTTCCCCTCTCCCTGCCCAAAGTGCCGCTCTTCCTGCCCAGATTAGTCCTAAAAGCCCTCTTTTTTCCCCCCCAAAAAAGAGTTTCCCCCTGTTTTAACCTCCCCACAATTTACCCCAACACCATTTTCCGACGCTGCTCCTTGGAGCAGGTGCTGGCAAAGGCAAAGCAGGAGCCAATTTCTTCAGCCGCCCAGATGCTCTGCTGGGGCCACATCCCAGCCTGGGACCCCTGGCTCCTGGCCTTACTGGAGGGAGCACAGCCTCTCACCTCGGGGTTATTCCCATCTAACCCCCCTGAACGAGGATCTCCCTTCCCTGCAGCCGGGCGTCCCTGTTAGCTGAGATTTACTGCCATCCCAGCCTCGCCTTTCAGCTTTTAATAGACTGTTTATGGGATGCCGGTAATAAACTCCAGGTTTATCTTGCCTGTGAAATCCAACTCCCTTCTTCCCTCGTCCCCCACTGCCGACGCCACCGCCCGGAGGCAGCCCCTCGTCGCCCTGGCGAGGGGAGAGCTTCCAACCGGGAAACTGCGGCAAGGAGGGGAGCCTTCCCCGAGAGGTCTCCCTCCGCGTCCTGGGTCTGATAGCCCAGCCTCAGCACTCAGACCCAGGTTAAACCCTCCCACCTAGGATTTTTAGCACCCTCACTGAGCTGTGCCTCAGTTTCCCCTTCCTGACCTCTTCCCCCTGGGAACGGGTACCCCTTGGGGTGGGGGATGGGACCCTCCTCTGTCACCGAGAGGGCCAGCTCTGTGCTTTGCACCTTTCCTGGCTGGGTTTTGGGTGGAAGGGGCTGGTTGAGGTGGCACTAGGAGCTCTGGGAGGGCTCTGCACCACAGCTCACGTCTTCCCACTGTCCCTCTCTGCAGCAACGTGCAAGGAGACAGCCAGACAGGCATCTGCATCACCATTGAGCCCGGCTTGCTCCTCAAGGGTGATATCTTGGTAAGGAGCCTTGGCTTAGCCCCCCCCCCAGGGAGCAGCTGGGGGATGGGTGGTCCTCGTGCCTCAGGACACCCGGTTCCCCCTTGCCCAGCTCCAAGGGCTCATCCTGATGGCCCACTCCTCTCCACAGCTGAAATGTTACCACAAGAAGTTTCGCAGCCCAACCCGTGACGTGATTTTCCGCGTGCAGTTCCACACGTGCGCCGTGCATGACCTTGATGTTGTCTTTGGCAAGGAGGACCTGGACGAGGCCTTCAGAGGTAACTGCCCCGGCACCTCCCCCCTCCGAACTCCCTCCTCCACCCGCCCCTCTAATGCTGCTCCCGTCGCGGGGACATCTGGGCACCCACTCGAAATCTGCCCCTGATGAAGCAGGGCACCCTGCTCCAACCGCAGGGTTCTCAGGTACCGGTGGCAGCGTCATCCCCTTTATTGCCAAAATCGGTACCGAGGTGGAGCGGCTGCCTCAGGGTTGTTTTGGGGGCTGAGATGTGCTGCCCTGTGCCGGGATATCCCCTACCAGCTCCTGGCCTTGAGCTGGCCTGTGGGCATGTTTGGGGTGGTTGTCCAGGTGCTGTTGAAGGGATGGATTGAGATGGTCCCTCTGCTCTGCTCTCTCCCTGCCAGATGACCGCTTCCCTGAGTACGGGAAGGTGGAGTTCGTGTTCTCCTATGGCCCTGAGAAGATCCAAGGTATGGCTGGCTCACTGCCACGGGGGTTTGGAGCTGGATGCTGGCTCCTTTCCTGCTCCCCAGCTCTATTCCCTGCTGCCTCCCTTGCAACCTCCCCCTGCCCCGTTTGCAGTCCCTGTGTCACCAGGGTGGGATGAGGGGTCCAGGCAGCGATGCTGATCTAGGAGCACCCATGGGTGCCCTGTTGCCCTCACTCTCTTCCCCAGGAGACCGCTCTCTGCAGCACTTGCTGGCCTGGGAGAGAGGGAGGGGATGCTTGGGAACGGAGGACCCCGTGCCCAAAAAGTCCAGTCCTAGACACGCTCAATCTCAGTCCGTCTGCCTGTCCCTAGGCAATCCCAAAAGCTCCAGCCAGCCTTGTACACCTTGTTTGTGGGTCTTGATGTAGATCCCATGCCCATCCATATCTCTCGGTGCCCCTGTTCCTACATGACCCTCCTGCCTCACCCTATGATTCCTGCCCACCTTCTCTCCATCTCCTCCCCCTGTCCCACCCGTCCTGGCTCCATCATCACCCTGACTGACTTCCTGCCTCTTCCCAGGCATGGAGCACCTGGAGAATGGGCCCAGCGTTTCCGTGGACTACAACACGTCTGACCCGCTCATCCGGTGGGACTCCTACGAGAACTTCAACATCCAGCGTGAGGACAGTACAGAGGGCACCTGGGCTGAGCCGTCCCTGCCCGGCAAGCACCTGGAGAAAGGTTAGGGCTCACGGGGCGGTCGGTGGCGAAAGTGTCCCCATGGGAATCCCTCCCACCTCAGGGAAGGGGATGCTGGTGGGCAGCAGAGCTGGGGGCAGGCAGCCGCTGCTGGGAGGATCGTGGCCATGGGGTGGCAGAAGATCTTGTGCACTTCCCCTCTTGCCACAGTGCCAGGGAGCTCAGGCTCTTTTTTCAGTGCTTTTGCTCTCAAAGCCCTGTTTGCACGGAGCAGGGTCCAACCCCAGTTTATGCCCCAGAGCTTTGGGAAACCCAAACCCTGAGTCTGTCAGGAATGGTACCTAACAGGGGGACCTTTAGGTCTCCCAGCTCCTTTCTCACGGTGCAAGCATGGCGGGACGTAGCTGTGCCTCAGTTTCCCCCGGGAGATGAGGATGCCTCACTGGCCCTGGAGAGTCTGCACCATCGCTCGGAGCTGCAAAAAGCCCCTTGAGCACCCATTTGGATGCAGCAAGTGGGCTGCCCTCGCCTGCTTGGCAGGAACAGACGGTACTTGTATGTTGAAGGGTGGTGGGCCTCTGTCCCGGCGGCGAGGCCACCTGTGGCCGAGCAGATGCCTGAGCTTTCCTGGCCCTGTCCGACAGGCGTCCCAGGAGCGGGGACAGCTGCGGGCCCTGATGTCCCTGAAGGTCACCGGCTGCTCCGAGTGGGAGCTGTGGGCGGCCGGGCTCACTGGGGAGGGTAGGGGCTCTGGGTGCCTGGGGTGGGTGAGGGGGTCTCTGCCCATGGTGCGGATATGGGGCCAGAGCTGGGGTGGCTGCGCGGAGCTGGCAGAGACACCTGCCTTGGCACAGGGAAGTAAACAGGCAACTCATGACGTGTGGGCTCAGCTATGCGGCAGGGAGCTGGATAGCCGTGGGTCTGGCCCTGAGGGGAGGGGATGTGTGTCCCCGCTGCGAGCTCAGACCATGGCTGTACCCCTGCCCCGAGCTGGCAGGACTGGCTGGCAGCCCCCTCCTGCCTGCAGAGACCCAAGCGCCTCGGTGCATGTGTGTTTGCCTCAGGCCCCTGGGGCAGAGCTGCTGCACTCCCAGCCCCTCACAGGGCTGCAGAGGTACCCCAGGGCTTCTCTCTGTCCCCTCCTGAGGGTCTTGGTGGGTGTCAGGGCTGCGGAAGTCCCTCCATGTGCCAACTGGGCTGTCCTCCCCGTGGGGAGGGTGGCGATGGGGAATAAGGGCACTTTGGATCTGCAAATGCTGCCCCAGTTTGGGGATGAGCCAGGACTGCCGGAGGGCGAAGCCACAGGCAGGAGACTGCCCTCTGACCCGTGCCAGCGCAGGCAGCTGCGAGACAGCCCATCTGTAGGGGGTCTCCCCCCACTCACCCCACGGGGCACTTTGAACAGAGGCAGGGAGAGCCAGCGTGGGCTCGGGGGGCTCCCGTCTTCCTCCCTCTCTGCCAGGACTTTCCCTCTTCTCCAACCCATCCGAGACTGGGATGGGGACCCCAGTGCCCAGCTGTGCGAGGGGGGTCCCTGTTTATGGTTTTTCTCGCCTTATTTGGTCAGGGAATTGCACGCCACATTTTTGGCACCACCAGGCGTGAGCAAGTGGCAGCCGGGGGTGGAGGGGGGGGTGAGGCTGGCACCAGTACCCACGCCAGGCTGGGATCAGCCGCTGCTCCTCGTCCCTGCCACTGCCCGACCCTGCTGCTCGGCGAAGGCTCCCTGCAGACCGGCGCCGCAGCCCAGGCCGACGGGATTGGGATCGCCTGCCAAACGGTGGGTCCCCCCCGCACCGCGTCTCTGTCGGCCACAGCCACTCTCAGTGAAAGTGGATGCCCTTTCTCTGGCAGCTTTGTCTCAGTGTGGGGCACCCATATGGGCTGGGGGGGTGCCTGACAGGGTGGGATGATCCTATGGGACCCCGAAGCTGGAGGGGCAGGTGGATGGCTGGGGATGGTGCCTGTTGTGGTGTTCCCCTTGCCTCCGCTTATCTGCGGGGACTTGGGGAAGGGGAAACTGAATTGCAGCAGGATTGCTGGCTGACAAAGCTCCCCCAGGGCAGGGGGCATGAGAGGGGGATCTGAACCCCAACATCTTGCTCTCTGGCCAGCTGGGTCCAGCAGGCAGGGGCTGCTCTGCGTACCACTCCCATGGCACAGGCTGGCCCCGCCAGCGAGCTCACCCTCCCGCCTTACCCAGGCAGAGTCCCTGCTGTCCGCCGGGCTTGGGCTGCCCCGTGGTCCTTAGCGAGAGTGGGGTGCGCTGGGATACCCCCACAGCCCTGTGCCACTGCCCGTCATCTGTCCCTGTGCGGCATGGGGGAGGCAAGCGGCTCTGCCTGCCTGCCTGCCTTCCTCCTCCTCAAAGGGGCTTTGGGGTCAGTGCTGGCTGCGTGGCGGGTACCTGCTGCAGTCCCCATAGCCATCAGTTGGCTGAGAGGGTGTTTGGAGGCTGAAGGGTGGTCATAGGGTGCTTCTTCCTTTGGCTATTTTTGGGATTCAGAAGTCCTTTATCCAGGGTGGATGAAGGATGCTTTGCCAGCACCGTGGTGGCTCTCCTCGGGGGGCCAGGCTGGCTCCAGGGAGGCAGGAGGAGACCTGAGGCTGGATGCAGCGCTGCTGGGTTTGCAGCTGATTGGAGGATTGGCGCAGGGAAATTTTTGGGGTACTGCAGAGGCAGGTGGGCAAATCTGGTTGGGGAACATCTATGGCCTGGTTTGGTTTTGCTGAGAAAACCAATGCTGATGGAGAACAGGGTGCTGGGGCTGGCACGGAGCTGGCGGAGGGGTTGTCCCCAGGATGTGTGACTGTAGTGGGGGGAAACCAGGCTCTGCCATCCTGGGGCAGTGTGAGACAATGCAGAAGGGCCAGGCGCATGTCCCTGACCCAGAAGCTCCCTGTAAAGACCGGCCCTTGGACCCACCCTGGCTGGTTCTGCCGCACCCAGCATCCACCCCCCACCCCCTCCTCCCACCTCTGTACCATCCCTGTCCCCACCGTGGGCTTGCCCTGCCCGCCCCCCCTTTTTACCGGAGCTGGAAGGGGGGTGGCCAGGGCCTGGCCAAATCCAACATCTGCAGGAGACTTGCTAAATCCCCACCTGAGTCATGGTTCTGGCGCGGGGCTCCCCTGCAGCTCAGCTCTACACTCAGGACAGGGCTGGCCGGGGTGGGGAGCAGGATGAGCATCCCACCCCTCTGGGGATGGGAGGTCACAGCAGAGCCCGAGCCCCACGTGGCAAAGGTTGGGGAGTCCCAGGGGCCGCCAAATCGAGCTGGATGCTGATCCTGCACCTTTCCGTGGGGCAGCAAGCCCCTAGATGTGGTCGCTGTCATCCGTTGGTCCCCCAGGAGGGTAAGCATCTTGTGGGGTACATCTTCCCTAGTGGGGTCAAATCCTGCCCCACTTATCTGGGGCTGAGGCTGCCCAGGAGGGCAAGCCAGGCTGTGCAGATGTGGAGAGCCAAATGGGCCAGGCCAGAGCTGTTAAATCCATCGCCAGAGCTGCCGGCGGGCTGCTGCTCTCCCCCCGCGGCTGGATCCTGCTCTCCCCCCGCGGCTGGATCCGTCCTCTGGCCGGGCTCGGCGGGGAGGGGAGCCGCTGGCTCTCCTCTCGCCTTTGCCAGCTGACTAAAGCTGAAGGAATCCGCTTCCCCCTCCCCATCCCGCCCCTCTCTGCTGCTCTCTGCTCCGGCCGCAGCAAGGTAAGGGCTTGGCGGGGCGGGTGTTTTGGGGGGCAGCAGGGACCTGTCTGGGCTGGATGGGGATCCACGGAGAGTGTCTCCCCCTTGCTTCTGGTTATTCCCCATGGGAGAAATGCTAGAGTATCTACAGGCTTGGCTAGACATTTCGGCTGGAGCGTGGCTGCTCCCAGGGCAGGGTCTATCCTCTGACCTGGTATTTGGGGTTGTGATGTGGGGGAGTGATGGGGTTTGGTCCCACTGGGACTGGGAACCAGGCAGGGCTGGGATGCAGGGAGAGAGGGACAGGCTGGTGGAAGCTCAGCCCCTTCTCTTCCCCCTTTAAACCTTCCTTGAAGTCAAAGGCTGCTGGAATGCCTGTGCGTGGGGCTGGGGCTGTCCCAGGGCAAAAAATAAAAAGGCAGAGAAGCAAGCAAACCTTGGAGGTTTTGGGAGGATGCTGACTTGGCGTGTGCCACTATCTGGGAGCAAACAGGGCTGTGAGTCAGGGGGCCGTCTGGAAACGCTGCTCTCATCCCCTGCCGTCATCCACGGGGGTGTGGGAAATGCATGATTTGGGGGATTAGAGTGGAGGGAGCCTTGCATTTTGCTGAGTGTGTTGGATCAATGAAGGAGTGGAAGCTTGAGCACGGGTTCAAGCAGGGGCCCAGACATGGGGGGGGCTTGCCGTTACCTGGACCAGCAAATTGTCAGCACCATCCCAGCACGGATTTTGCCTGGGATGGAGTAGCGTGGTTACAGGCAGCTCTGGGGTGGACGGGATCTGTGCCGTGCCTCCTGCCATGGGACAGGGTGGCACGTGCCATCCCGAAACCAGTGCTGGCGTGTCCATGCCGTGCCATGGTGCTGGTGGGGCAGGGAAGGGGGGTTGTTGAGAACAGGTCGGGTTTGGTGCTGGCGGGGTTGGTGGCTCAGCCATGGCGGGTTTCCACTCCTCTTTGGCTGCGTATTTATTTAAGACGGAGAAAGTCGAGTGTCCAGCAAGACATTTGGGTTTGCAGACCCGGCTGGGTTACAGCATCACATGTGGCCTGAAAGGACATCCCCAACTCGAATGTGTCACTGCTTTTTGGGGACAGGTGTGACGTGCCCACAGGACCCGGGCAGGGCTGGGGGTCTCCAGCCTCGGGGGGTGTCACCCAGTGGGGTGATGCTCAGCACCCGGAGCGGGGTGGATAGGCTGTCCAGCGGGGTCCGTCCGTCTGTCTGTCGTGCCTAGGAAACAGTTAACGCGGCGCAGCCCTGCCTGTGGAGGAAGTAGTTAATATTCATAGCTAGGAACTGTCTGTCCGGCTGTCCTCCCTCCGTGGTGGCTCTCGCCCTCCCCGCACGTTGCTGGGGTTAACCCGGGCTGGGGCTTCGGCTTGGTCGGCCCCAGCCGCCTTCCCCGCGCCTCTCCCCTTCCCCTCCCGCTCGTCCCGGGGAGCACGACCGCACCTCCTCGCCTCCAGCCCCTCTCCTGCCCCTGCCGCCTTCGTCTCCTCCATCCTCCCCTCCGGCACCCCGTGTCCTGGGGTACCCCGTACCTGAGCGCCTCCGGCCCCCCGCTGCCGTCGGGGTGCCCCTCTCGCTGGCCCCGCGGGACACGGCGCTGGGGAGGGAATAGCTCCCTCTGCGAGAGGGAAAGCAAAGCCAAAGGGACAAACGCCAACCAAAGCCAGCTCCAGGCTGTCAGCTCCTGTCCTGGACGGACACACGGAGCCGGCCGCGGACGCCGTTCGAGCTGCCACCGCACCAGGTTCCCCTGGAAGGCTCTGGTGCTGGAAGGGGCGAAGGAAAGGGATTTTGCTGCCCGCTCCTTCTCTTCGCCTGGGATCTTTTCTTCCCCGTCCCCTTTGGTAAGTCCTGACTTTGCTTTTCTTTGAGCTGGATGGGATGGGGGAAAGGGCTGCTGGTGGGTGGGGAATTCATGGTCGTGGTGACCCACGGCTCACGGGTTGGGGTTACTTCTTGCCATCATATCTGGGTATGGGATGAAACCTGAGCTGGGGGGCTGAGCTCTTCCCCATGGGACTCAGTCCGCATCCTTCCTCCTACAAAGGGTCCCAGGACCCCAGGATCTTCCCTGCTGGCTGATGCTCCAGAGATGCCCTGGGACCAGGGCTCTGGGTGGTGGGGAGTGGAGGCAGCAGGTGGGATGCTGCTGGGGGCAGGACCAGGGGAGACACAGTGGTGCCCCATCCTTATCCTCTGCACTGGTGCAGAGCCCCAGCCAGGATTCCGTGGTGGTGCCCGATGCTGTATGGTGCACCCCACTGGGCGTGAGGTGGATGGCTGGGATTTTGGGGATGTGAGCTGACACCCCCTCCCCCTTCCCATTGTCACACGTGCCCTGGACCAGTTTTTCTCCCAGGCATAGCTGCAGGGTGCTGGGGAGGGAGAGGGCAAAGTGTTGCCCTGCCAGGGCAGCGAGCCTGGCAGCGGGGGTAGGACCAGGCTGGGCTCAGCGCTTCCTCCAGCCGCCTCTCTACAGCTGGAGCAGATAGAGCCGGAGCAGAGCTGTGTTGGGGGCTGAGCCCTGGGCAAAACAAACCCATGCTGGGATGGCACAGCCTGCCAGACTGGAGCTGCCCTGACCTTCAGGGACAAAATCTGACCTTGCTGGGAGCTGCAAACACTTAGCAAACAGGGGCCTGGGAGCCTGCTGCTTTGGGAATGGCTGCTTTAGCTAAGGCAGCCTGTCCCTCCTTCCCTTGGTCTTTTTTGGGGGATTTTATCCAAATTCTCAGGTGACAAGCAATAGACAGTCATATAAGTTATAGCGTGGCCCAGGGGTGGTGGAGGGGGCCTGGGAGTGTTGGGAAATAGCAGGATTTGGCTCTTGGCATCAGAGCCCAAGGAGTGTGTGGGGTCGAGGACAGGGTGGGCAGTCAGGTGTCGGGCAGAGCAGCTGTGGGACGAGGGCTCAGCTGATGGCGGAGGTGTCACAGCCCCTTCCTTGCTTGCTACCCTGGTACCACTCTTGGGGCGGGGGCCACCAGATTCCCCATGTCCCTGCCTGGCCGGAGGGTCCGGGGAAGGTGGGACAGGGCGCTTGGGGCTTTCTGGCTCTGCTGTGAACCACGTCGTGCCCCATCCTGATCCTGCTTCGAGACATTTCTCCCAGTCGTGGGGTGGTGCCCAGCCCACAGTCTAATTAAAGCCTTTCCCATCTATTTTCTCCCTTGGCGCCACGTGCTTTCATTTATATTTATTTATTCCCCTTTCCTTTCTATTCCTCTGCCCTATTTATCCCAGCCCCCACCCTGGCTCTTGCCCTGTTTCCCGGGACCGGTCAGCACCCATCGCTGCCATCAGACAGGAGGGCTGGGCCTTTTCCCCAGCTCCAGGCGATGTCTTAGCCTCTCCGGCATTGGCGCTGCCCCTGGACATGCTGCTTTTTCCTTTCTTCTTCCATGGGAAGGGATTCCCTCCCTCTCTCCCCCTTTTCCCCCGTACGGGAAGTGTTGCGGAGTCAAACGCTGCCGATTCCTGGCTGCACCGGCTGGATGAAGGAGCTCTGAGTCTCAAGGAGAAATTGTGGACCCCCATCCTCATCCTTTCCTGTACCAAATACCCAGAGAGGAGCTTGCTGTGCGGTTCTGGGGCATCTTCAAGCCAATGGGGGGCTTTGGGGCTTGGCTGCCTCCTTGGGATGCTTCTTGCAGGGATTTGGGAGTGGAAAATCAGCAGCTAGGAGCGGGCCCTGACTTGGTAGGACTCGTGCTGGGTGTTATTGCCCCTCTCTGCTTTATGGCGAGGGGATTTGGTGGTGCAGGAGCTACCTGGGGCACGGGTGCAGTGATGTGGGACTGGTTAAGCCGTCCCGGCTCAGGGCTGGCTTTCGGAAGTGTTTTGCTCGCAGATAGGAGCGCTCTGATTTCACACTATCGCGTTAGGGCCGTCTTCCGTCCCTGAGTCAGCCGCCTGGCCCCCCGCCAGGGAAGAGTCATTTTTTCCTCCAAAAGAAAGTGTTTAACACTGCTCGCGGGCCCTTCCAGGAAACCTCAGTGGGGAGCTGGAAAAGCAGGAGTCTGCAGCCTAGCCGGTGCTGTGCACGGTCCGGTGGGGGGGGACACACAGCTTGGGGGCTGTCCCCATTGCTCTCTTGGTGGCCAGGGTCCCTCTGTGCCCCCAAAATCTGGCTGTCCCGTTTGGAAAGATTTAAAGGGCACAGCTGGTTGTGGTGTTGGGACTGCCAGGGGTGGTGGGAGCTGGGGGGCTCTGAGCTGGGGTGCAGGGTTGCTGGTGGTGATGCTGCCATGCCCTGGCTGCATCCTGGCCTTTTGGGACTGTTGAGTGGAGCTGGCTGCTTGCATCAGCCTGGAATCACAGTGCTGGGGTGGTCAGTGCCTCTCCGGAGAGGAGATGCTGCATGTTTGGGGTTGGGCAGAGGCGCTGCCTGTGTGGGAGCTTTGGGGCAGCATCCGGCTGCAAGGATAGGTCTGGGGCAGCTCCACCCGGCCTGAGAGAGGGAAGGGGAAGGACAGAAAGGGTGGGAGCCTGTCTGTAGCCAGGGAAGAAAATGTCAAGGATGGGCGGCTGGCTGGATCCGTGCATCATCTGGGAGGAGAGTGGGCAGGGAGAGGGAAGGTGGGTCTGTGGTTCATCTGTCCTTCACCCGTGGGCTGAGTACATCCATCCAGCTGGAGACATGCAGAGCTATGAGGCCAGATCCTGAGATCCTGACCGCCTCCGCCCATCCTCCTATGGCCAGTGGTGCATCTCCCCCACCCGCCCCGTTCGCCTCCCCACTGCCGCGTGGCCCTTTGGGGCCAGCTGAGCCTTGTGGAGCGGCGATGGCCGACTGTGTGGGCAGCCCCAGCCCTCGCCAGCCATGGAGGGGAGTTGCCAGGAACAATGTCTGGAACTGGGAACGGGGGGGATATTTGGTGAAACCCAGCGGAGCAGGCAGTGCTTGCAGGGCAGGGCAGGACGGCATGCGGAGCGGGGACCGTAGGGGCATGGGGATGGGGGGAGGTCTGGCTCCAGTGTCTCTGCATGGTGGCGCCCCTGGGATTGCGGAGGGTGCCGAGGAGACGGCGATGCTGGTCATTAAGCGTTCCGGCGGCACGGAAGAGATCGAAACCACCGGCTAATGGGACCCATTAGCTCCGTGCAGAGAGCCAGCAATTGATCTGGGGTCTCGTGTTCATTTCTCCCCTTGCAGAGGTTGGGCACACGCAAGGGCCCCTGGATGGGAGCCTCTACGCTAAAGTGAAGAAGAAAGACTCCCTCCACGGCAGCACCGGCGCCGTCAACGCCGCTCGCCTCCCGCTCTCGGCAGCACCCAACCACGTTGAGCACACGCTCTCGGTGAGCAGTGACTCGGGCAACTCCACCGCCTCCACCAAGACCGACCGGACCGATGAACCGGGGGTGCCCGGGGCGCCCAGTGGCCAGGCGGTGCTGAGCCCCGAGGAGAAGCGGGAGCTGGATCGTCTCCTCGTTGGCTTCGGCTTGGAAAGGGCGCCGCCCATGCACAACCACGTGCCCGGCCCCATACCGGCGCGCCTACCCGCCATGCCAGGCCGCCACGTGGTGCCGGCTCAGGTGCACGTCAACGGGAACGCCGCGGCGCTGGTGGCGGAGCGGGAGACGGATATCTTGGATGACGAGCTGCCCAACCAGGATGGGCACAGCGTGGGAAGCCTGGGCACACTCTCCTCCTTGGATGGCACCACCACCGCTAGCGAGGCCGGCTACCAGGAGGCACCCCGGGTGGGCAGCCTCTCCTCCCTGCCCAACGGCCCCTCAAGCTGCAACGGAGCTGAGAAGCTACTGAAGGAGGGGCTGTACGATGGTGAGCCGCTCTCCAACGGCGGCTACCCCTACAACAACCAGAACGCCCTGATGGGCCACCACCTCCGTGACCCACTGCCTTCCTTGCGGCCTTCAGCATCCACTCAGGACCATCTGGCCGGCTATCCGCAGCGCCCGCCGGGCTCCCACGCACCGGGCTGGCTCCAGCCCCAGCCGCTGCCCAGCTCCCAGCCCTACCTGTATGGCTACGACCCCCCCGGCACCTACCGCTCCCGGTCCTTCCCGGCGGTGGACACAGCCAAGTACGACACGACCCCGGCGCTGCCCCAAGCCCCGACTCGCAGCACCAGCAGCCGGGAGGCCGTGCAGAGGGGCTTGAATTCCTGGCAGCAGCAAGGAGGGAGCCGGCCGCCTTCCCGGCTGCAGGAGGGTGGCATGGAGAGCCACAGCCCCAGCATCTCCAGCTGCAGCCCCCAGCCCAGCCCGCTGCAGCCAGTGCCCCCACACAGCCACAGCATGCCTGAATTCCCCCGGGCGCCTTCCCGCCGGGAGATCGAGCAGTCCATCGAAGCCCTCGATGTCCTCATGCTGGACCTCGCACCCACCGTCCACAAGTCACAGAGCGTGCCCGCCACCTCCCGCCAGGACAAGCCGGCAGGACCCCTGCTCTCCTCCCTCTCCGCCCAGCCCATCGCTGGTCTCTATGCCCGGCCGGCTCCACAGGTGGCCCAGCCAAGGTCCTTCGGCACCTCCGTGAGCCCTGTGGTCTCCGAGCCTGGGGGCAAAGCCTGTTCTCCCAGGGAGCCGGACTATGGGGTGCACGAGTACCGGGAAACCTATTTGCCCTACAGCTACCAGCAGGCACCGGTGCCGGAGCCGAGGAGCTACAGCCAGGCCCCAGCTGGAGCACCGATGGGCATCCTCCCACTCAGCACCTCCTACAGCCCCGTGGGGTCTCAGCAGCTCCTCATCTCCTCCCCGCCTTCCCCCACCGTCCCAGCACAAACCCAGATGCCCCCCAAGGGACCGGAGAGCTATGAAGACCTGTCGAGGTCGGCAGAAGAGCCCTTGAATCTGGAGGGCCTGGTGGCCCACAGGGTGGCAGGTAGGATGCTTTGATTCCTTGGGGGGGCGGGGGGGACCGCATGTCCCAAGAAACTGGAGCCCGCGGCGGTGGCGTGCATGGTGGAGCCAGGGATGGGAGATGCGGCGACTCCTCGTCCGTGCTGGATCCGGGCTTGGGACTGAGCCACCCGCCGTGGGGGCATGCCGGGCAAGGGGACAGACAGCCTGTGCCACTCTCCTTTGCCGAGAACCCCCTTTTCAGCTCGCCGTCTGCAGCAGCATCGCCCAGAGGTGGGGAGAAGGGGTGGCCGAGGGGGTCAGGCCCCCCCATCCTCACCGCTTTGGGGTATGGGGCTGGTCTGTCCCCTGCAGCAGGCCTGCTTCCTGCATCCCGGGGGGATTTCTCCCTTTCGGGGAGAATATGGCCCAATTTGGGAAGATGTTTTCACCTCTGGCTGAGAGTGTCCTGCCTGGACCCCGCCTTGGACATGATGCTCTCCTTGCCTGGAGCGTGCTCTGGTGTAAGGTCCCAGGAGAGCATTTGCCTTGTATTTAACATAGCTGGGTTCCTCCCTGATTTCAGTCCCTGCTTTCCCTGCAGTGTGCTGGGCTTGGTGCTCGGACCTTCTCCCCGGTGCTTGGACCTCCTCCCCAGGCAGCCGGGGTGCTGCCGGAGCAGGGGGGCCAGGGTGCAGGCTGGCAGCAGCCTTTCTGCCCTGGTGGCCCAGCCAGCTTGGCCCTGGGTGGTTTGAAGCTTGACCTGGCCTTGGGGCAATGATCAGGGGCTGGGAAGGCATTTCCCAGCCCTGCCAGAGGGGTTTGGTGCAATGCTTGGCTGGGTGCAGCACCAAGCATCAGTGCCGTGGCTAGATGAAGGCTTTTGCTCCGTGCCACAGAGGGGAAACCGTGTCTTCTGACTCCCTGCCCTCCCATGGCTCTGGCTCTGACTCTGGGGCTTTGGGAACGCAGAGGGTCCCAGCCCCGCAGGAAGGAGGTGCCGTGGCCCTGCGGCAGCTCAGTGCCCTCCCTCCCTACTGCTTCGGCTGCAGTTGTTGAATTGTGGAGCAACATTTGGGAAGGGTTTGGGGCTGCGGCCAGGCTGGAGGCCAGCTCGTGATGCTGGGGCTTGGCAGCTCCATCCCTTCCAGCTCTGCGCTCAGTCCAGAAACTCGCCCAGCATTAGAGGGAGGGGGAAAAGGCTTGGCTGGAAAAATGCAACAGCACCAACCTCCCAGGCGTGGGGGCTGAGTCACTGCGGCACTGGGGCGGGGGGCAGGAGGGGTGCCAGTGGCAGGGAGGGGTGGGCAGTGGAGGTGTTGAGGGCAGTTTGCATCCATCCGAACCCAACCTCAGTGATCCAGGCCAGATCCACAGAGGGACTCAGGGCTTGTGCAGAGGGTTTAAACAAACCCAAGGACACATGGATGCCCAAACCATGTTGTATGTCCGGACTGAATCTTATAAGGAGCAGATCCTCCTCCCGCAACCATGGAGGGGGAGAAAATGGGGTGAAAAGAGGACAGCCTTCGGGAGAGGAGGAGCAGTATTTGCAGTGGGTGGGAAATGGATGTTTGATAGTGTCTACCAAAAAATCCATCCCCTGCAACCCTGGGGTCAGGTCCTCAAGGCTGGGTTGGGGTCACTCTCATCTCTGAGCAGCTGCTGGGCTTCCCAGGAAAGAGAGGCATCCCAGGGACGGTCCCCAGCCCATGGCCACCTGTCTCTGCTGGAGCTGGGCCGTCTGTGCCGAGGCGGGGACAGCACGGGCAGGCAGCCTGACCTCCGCCGGGAACAAGGTGTCCTGAAGCTGGCGCCGGGAGGGGACGGCTGATGGGGACAGTGGGGCATGGACGGGTTTGTTTACATTCCCTGCTGCTATAAATTGCCTTCGTGTCCCGGCACAGCGATGAGGAGCATCTCACACCTCCTCCATGCCCTGCAGGGGAGCACTCCTGTTCCCGCTTCCTGCTGGTGATGGAGGGGACAGCGCTGGTGTCCCCAGTGCCTCCCTGCAGAGAGGAGCTGGTCCTGCCATCCTTCAAGTCCCCATCATCTCCCAGTGAGGCATCTGGGGCCATCTCTTCTTGTCCCAGCCCTGGGCATCCCATGATGGAGGGGACCTGCACGGTGCCATCCCCAAGGGGACAGCAATGGGCATTTATGGCATTGCACAAGGCCACGTGTGGCTGGGAGCCACCACTGATTTCCCATGTGGGTTTAAGCAATGCCTGGAGCCAGGCAATTTAGGTGATAGGAAAGCAGCTCCAAGGTGGGTCTGAGCTTCCTTGGACCCCAGTCTCATCTGTTGGAGCCCATCTAATATTTTCTCTTGTTTTCTCTCTCTGTCTCCCTATTGTATCTCGTGACATTTGTCTTGTCTTGCCCCTTCCTCTCCCCATGGGGGACTGTGTCTGTCCCGTGTGACCTCCTACCCTCCTTGCACCCCCCGTCCTGGTACGCTGGCAGAGTACAACGCCAAGCTCAGGGACCTCAACAAGAGCACCAAAGCCCCCCGTCCTCCTCTGAACCAGCAACGGTCCTTCTCCTTCTCCGGTTTGTTCATTCTACCTCCCTCCTTCCTAGACCTCCTTCCTTCCCCATCCATCCTTCTCCTTCCATTCCTCTCCTCCCTCCTTCCTTCTCATCCTTCCTTCCTTTTCCCTTCTCTCTTCTCACTCCTTCCCCCTCATCTCTCCTTCCTCCCCTATCCCTGCATGCTGAGTGCTCTGTGTGTTGCACGGATGTGGGATGGAGGGAAGCTTGGGAGACCCTCCCCATGCAGGCTTGATCCCCTTTCTCAGCATGGCAATGCTTAGGGCATCCCTTGACCTCCTCCGGTGATGGGGAAGCCCCTGGCCCTGGGTGCAGACTCCCCTGCCCACACTTGGTTTTGCATCTCATCCAAGCCTGGCACTGCTCTCTGGTGGAGTTTCATTGCTGGGCCACATCTGGACCCTTGTTCCAGCCCCTCTGAGCTTTGCCCTGGCTGTGGCTTATGCCTTGGGGAGGCAAGGGCTGGGGTGCAGCTCCACAGACCCCAGGTTCAGCCAGTTCCCAGCCTGGCAGGGTCTCACCTGCCTCCATCCTGGGGTCCCCAGGGGTCGGTCTGCAGCCAGGGGATATGGGCTGTGGAGGCTGGATTTTAGGCAATGTGACTTTTGCTCTGGGTGACGGGTGCTGGGGACCCGCTTGGTTTGCACCCACTTGTCCGGGGGTGAGCAGGAGGAGAGGGACGGAGAGGGGCTGGGGGCAAAGAGTGGGCTGGGGAGTCACCAGCTTTCTGGGTGACCTTTCTCTCCCTGCTGGCACTTTGGGTTTCTCCCCAGGAGGACCAAAGAGGTTTGAACCCTCCCAGTCCTCGATGCAGAGTAAGGTATCTTGTCGTGCCTGTTTGCGGTGATCAGGCTTGGAGGTGGGGGTCTGTGCCCGATGGGATAGGGTGAGTTGGGCTCTGGCAGAGAGCAGTACAGGGCAACATCTGCTGCTGTTCCTCATGCAAGCAGGGAGTGAGTTTGCATCTCTTTTCCCTGGGAGTAGTGTGTCCTGGTCTGGCTTTAACTGCAGGGTGCCGCATCCCGAGGGCCATGGGAGGCTGCTTTGCCCTCTCCTCTCTACTGTGGGGGTATTGCCCAGCTCTTACCTGACAGTAGCTCCAGCATCTCTTGCCCAAAAAGCAGCTGCCTCCTGATTTGGCCTAGAAACCTGACTCCCCAGCCATAAAACCACCTAGGTTTAAATCCCTCCTGTTTCCTCCTCCCCTGGCTGTTGTGCTCCTGCCCTTCCCCAGCCCTAGAGCTGTGCTGAGTCAAAGGGCAGGACCTTGCTGGGGGAGGGTTGTTGCCAGGTTAGGGAGTTAAATGGGCAGCAGAAGGGGTGGCAGTGCCAGAGGTGGTGGGGGTGACGGTGGGGAGCAGGGTGCAGGCTGCTGTTCCCCCTTTATGATGGGAACCCCCCCCCCCCCCCCGAGGCTGGCGGGGCATCCTTGGGGGGCTGGTAGTGGTATGTGGCTAAGGGAGGCTGTATGTCTGCTGAGGGGGTACAGCGAGTGAGGGAAAGGAGAGTTTGTTTTTCAAGCGTACTTTCCAGCCCATAAATCACCCAGGGGGTCGAGAGAGCCGTGCTTAAAGCCTGGGTTTCCTCCAGGCTTTGCTCCGGGCGGCCCGTGAAGTTTCCCACTCTCCGCTCCCGAACAATGAGTCCCTTTTTTCCCCTCTCCTCCCTCCCCTCCCTGCAGCCCCGGCCGCTTTCCATGTCTGGGGAACGGAGCAGCCAAAGCCCGGTGAGCTCCTGGGTGTCCCGATGGGCCAGATCCAGCACCCTGTGGCTGGTTGACATGCAGCCCTGGGGATGAAGCTGGGGGTCCCACGCTGCAGATGTGTGATGTGCACTGACAGCTGGGCTTGGGTGAGCTGCTCTTTGTGCCTCCCAAATGGAAAATGCAAAGCAAGGCAGGCATACATGACTCGGAGCCAGTCACTACCTCTCTGCAGTGCTCAGTCACTGCAGCTCACTTTGGGATGGGCCAAGGGGTGCTCCCGGTGATGCTCTTGCAGCATGCAGGATACCCCACAGTGCACAAAGTGGAAGGACAAAAAGAAAATACAAGAGTTTGCTTTATTTTTCCCCAACATTTTGTTTCTCCCTATGCTCACAACTCAGGGTTTCATTCCCTTAAAGTGAAGACCAGGGCAAAAGATATAGGGTGGCCCTATACGATGCTGCCCATGCCTGCAGGGCAGCTTCCCAAGGACGCACTCCATCCCCTGTCCCCTCCACGGGCCTTTTTAATGGCCATCCCCCACGCCGGCGAGCACCTGCAGAAGGGATCGGGAGTTGTGTTTCAAAGCCGCTCTTAGTGGAATTTTCCAGGCCGCCTCCGCGGCTGGAGCCAGCCCCGTTGGCTCACGTCCCCCGCCTCATAGCCCGGCCGCCTCTCCCCCCCCCGAGCTGCGATTTTATTGTTGTTGCCATTCACTGGGCTGATTATTTAGAAATGCACCCAGGCCACCTCCCGCGCTCCCAGCCCTTTCTCCTCTCCCAGCCCTTTCCCCGGGGCCAGGAAAGCTCCGGTGAGGGTGCCGGAGTGGTGAAGAGGGGAGGTCAGCGGGTGTGAGGCGTGGGTCCCGCACGGAGCCCCGGGGAGCGAGGGGAAGCAGCTGATGACTGGTTTTCCTCCGCCAGCCCGTGGGAAAGGAGTTGGTGTTTGAAAAGTGTATTTCCTGGAGCGTGATGCTGGCCTCTTTTTTTTTTTTTTCTTTTTTTTTTTTCTTTTTTTTTTCTTTTTCTCTTTTTTTTTTTCCCCCAATGTGCTGGCCAGGGGGCGTGTGAGTGCTCCCTGGCTCCACGGAAAAGGTGGAGGGGATGGTGCTGTCACCTCTGCTAGTGGGGCTGAGACCAGGGGTCACCCCACTGTTGTGTGGGTCCCAGGGAGGAGTGGGAGTGCTGCAGGGCTCTGAGCTGCACCCGTGATGCTCTGCACGCTTCTGCTGCACCGAACCCACCACCATCGTCCCTAATTAACCCCTTCGTCAGGCGAGACGGGGTGAAGAGTGTGTTTGGGCTCCACTGGGTGCTGGGAGAGTTGGGGTCGCACCCCTCATCCCAGCCCCCCACACCCCCCCTGCCCTGTGCTGGCTTTGTCCCCATTCCTGGGCTTTATCCCAGCCCACGGGGATCACCAGTGGGATCTACCAGACCCTGGCAGCCTGGAGAAACTCATTCTCCCGCAGTAACTTGCTTGCTCCCTTCTTTCCCCAAGGCTATGGGCACCAGTGGCTCATGGCACTGGCGTCTGGGAAGAAGGTTTATGGGGAGATGGAGAGGAGATGCCCATCTCCCCTTTTAGGAAGGCTTCATGCTGGGGGTAGGAGATCAGCAGTGGTTTGTTGGGGTTCCCTGCACCATCCGTCTGTTGGGGTCCTTCCTCCCAACCTGGTGCTCCGTCTGCCTTTTTACACTGCTGTGGTAGAAGCCACATCCAGCTATGTGAGCAGGGAAGCAGCCAAACGCAGCTGCCCTGGTGCTGGGGGATTCAGCCCTTTCGCACTGTGACACTGTTGGGACGTCCTGGTCCTCCCCAGCTCCGCGGGGCTGGGCTGCTCGCAGGATGCTCATGCCCCTTGCACCCGCTGCTGGGGGTTGTTGTCCCTGAGCCCAAGTCTCATAGTGCTTGGGAGGGCTAGTGCAGCAATCCAGCCACTAGCCACAACGCTGCCTTGCTTTATTGCTTGGCCCCAGGCCACCACTGTAGGATATATCTGCTCCAGTTCAAAACTGGCCGTGCTGGTCTGGGGGTTAGATGCAGGTGAGTGCTGAAGCTGCCATCTCCGCTGGGCAGAACTTCTCTGTGGCACACAGCCCTGGAGAGACCGCTCAGATTGGCCCTGGAGCATCTCCTGCTGGTCCCCATCTTGGCCAGCGGCTCCTCAACCATCTCCCACCCTGTGCTTGCCCCCTCAGGGGTGCAGTCCCGGGAGAAGCCCCCGGAGGAGAGTGCCGTCCCTGCCCGCAAGCGGACCCCCAGTGACAGCCACTATGAGAAGAGCTCACCGGAGCCCAGCTCGCCGCGCAGCCCCACCGTCCTCTCGCCTGAGGTGGTCAGCACCATCGCGGCCAACCCTGGAGGGAGGCCCAAAGAGGTGCGTTGGGGTGGAGGGTGTGCTGGCGTGGGGGGATGGCTGATGGGGCAGATGCCTCCAGGGAGGGAGAAGGCTTGGAGGAGGGTATGGGACTTTTAGCATCCACAGCATCCCAGAGGGTTGGGGGTCAATGATGCTTTTTGTGGTGGTGGTGGTTGTTAGCAGGGAGGAGGTGAAAACCTTCCCTTTGCCCCCTCTGCTCCCTCCTCGGGGTGTCCTGGAGGTTTGTGCCCATCATAGGGGACTGACCCTTTCTTCTGCTCTCCCCAGCCTCACCTCCACAGCTACAAGGAAGCCTTTGAAGAGATAGAGGGTGCCTCCCCTACCAGCCCACCCTCCAGCGGCGGTGAGATTTCTCCCCCCACCCCAGCCTTCCCTGTCTCGCCACAAACCCCTTACTCCAACCCCTGTAAGTGCCGCGGCTCCGGGAGGCAGAGGGGCTCAGTGGGTGGCTCTTGGCAAGCCAGAAATTTGCCAAGGGTCAGACAGCTCCGGGCTCCAGACACCCACCACCACATTAATCACTCCTCTCCATCCTCCTCTCTCCTCTGCATCCCACTACTCCATGCTGCCATCAGCATCCCTCTGCCAATAGCATCCCATGCTCGGCACCCTCCTGTTGGCTTTTTCCCACCCTCCACTCATTGGGGCGTTTCTTGGATGGGATCCCAAGGTGGGATAAGGAGAGAGGCAGGGTCTGAGACAGCATCCTTTCACCCCATCCTGGTCCTGCACCTCCCCATCTTTCCTACCGGCATGGCAAAAGGGCAGCGAGGCTGCAGTAGCAGGCAAGTGGTGGGGAGGCAGGAGGGACTGAAGACCAGGAGGGGACTTGGGGCAGACCCTCACACGCTGTGCCACTTCTCGCTCGCTGTTTCCAGTTCAGGAGGGGAAAAGGCTGGGAGATGCCAGCCCTTTGCATGCAGTTTGTCTCCGCTCCGCCGGTGCAGCATGCCTCCTTTCTGACTAACCCTGACTGCGCAGTTGCGGTGGGTTTGTGTGGACCTGGTTTATGTGATCGGCTCGAGCAATGAACCCCGATGAGCAGCCTCATGTCGGCACAGCATGAGTCAGGCTGGACCAGTGCAACGAAGCAGCCTGTCAACTGGGAAACCCATCAAAAAAGACAGCAGCCCCCCCTGCCCTCCCCCAAAACACTTTTGTAGCCTGGATGCTGAGGGATGCCCTAGGGCTGGGCATGCTCAGGCTGGGCACAGCCACCTCTGATGCCACATCGTGGTCCCAGTGGGGCTGCCTGCCCCCCGTAGCTCAGCCCATGGGGCTCAAGGCTGTTTCCTTCTGCTCTCTTGCTGTTCCTCCCCTGCAACACACTGGCGTTTGAGCCCCATCTCATGGGAAGCAGTGACTGGAGTGTGGGAGCATCCCTGGGGCATTTGGCAGCTCAGAAATAGCCCTGTTGTTCCAGGGGACCTGGAGAGCTTGGTCCCAGGGCAGCAGCTCCTTGGCACTGGGGCAGTGGCTCCTTTTGGGGGATGAGTCACTTGCAGAGGTGACGGGGGACATGGCCTGGAGGCAGTGCTTCTTATGCAATGCCAGCTGGGGAAGCCTGGGAAGTTTGAAGCTGCAGCTTGCAGGCTTTGCTAAAATACCCACCGGGGGGGATGCAGGAGCGATTCCCCTCCATGGGGAGATGATGGTCCTGGGGGAATTCCCAGCCCCGGAGGACCCCGCTGCTCATCAGCCAACAGAGGCGTGAGCTGACATCGTGGCTTGCACCCGACCAGATTTGGGGAAATCAGACACCCGCCAGGGAAGGCGATGCCCTCTCAGTTTCCCAGGGGCTCGGCTGCTCCAGCCCCAGGCTGCTGGGGGCACCTGGCCTCCAGGTGAGGGTCTGGCTTTCCTCTGGAGCTCCCACCACCCGCTGCCTCCCAGCCTCGCCGTGGGCCCTGTGCTCATGCCACCAGTTGGGGATGTTCAAACACTGATGGAAGGATGTGCCCTCCAGTCCCTCTTGCTGGAGATGAGACCCCAGGGAGATGCAGCATCAGGGAGATGGGTCGGGGGCAGGAGGGGAGAGGAGGTGCAGTCAGCTCAGGGAGGTCCACCCTGCCCCATGAAACCCTGCCACCCCACACTGCCAGTGCATCCATGCCATAGCCATACATACATACGGAGTTCCTCCTGCTATGTACGTATAGGCCCAGAGGTACAGACCTCATGTGTGCATTGCCACCCCTCAGGGAACATGCTCACGCCCCCGTCGAGCTGGTCTGGAGGGTGGGGGTTTTTTGGCAGTCCCGCTGCACTTTTCGCGGGGGTGGTGAGCTGCTGTGGGACAGCCTGGTCCCAGCTCGGCCAGATGTGGGGATCAGCAGAGTGGGGTTAAGGTTTAGGAGAGCTGGGTTGGGGGGATAGCTGCTAACACAGGAGCAATGAAGGAGGCTTCATGCCTATGGTGGGACCATTCCCTTATGGGGATGGTGCTGGGAGATGGGGTCCGGGCCTGTCCTGGTGGGATTTGCCCCCTTTCTCCATCCTGCCAGCCCTGTGATGGGGCAGGCTGCTTGTTCCCGGGCACCTCCCACCCTGTGCCCTCTCCCAGATGGAGAGAGGGATCGGTGCCCTTCCCCGGGGTGTTGCTTCATATGAGGGCATCTCCTCTTCCCAGCAGCCCCAATTGCAGCCAGTGGGTGGGATGGGTCATGGGGGCTCTGAACCCCTGGGCAGCTCCAGCCTTTCCGAAGCTTCACCTCCCACCCCTCCACTAACGCTCTTGTGTCCCCCATGCTGACAGTGCGTTCTCCCCCTGGCCTGGCCAAGACCCCGCTCTCAGCACTGGGGCTGAAACCCCACAACCCGGCCGAGATCCTGCTGCATCCAGTGGGAGGTGAGTGCAGGCATGGGGGCTGCTGGCAGTTTTTTGGGGGAGGGGGGTTGCATCTGTGAGGATACCCCTGGAAGGGTCCCCTGGCTGGAGAAGGCACTTCTGTCTCCCTTTTTGGGCCAGTTGGCCCTGGGGTCCTTGTCATCTCCTGTGGGAACTATGGGACTGTGTGAGGGTTGGGGGGATGTTGGTGCTGCCCTGGGGGGCTCAGCCCAGCAGGGTCTTCAGTGGTGAAGGCTGGAAAACCCCAGGGTCTTGCCTCCTGCACAGCCCCATAGTCTTCCCTCCTCACCTCCTCCATCCCTTCTCCCCCCCAGCACAGCTGGAGAGGGTTTGCTCTCTGGGAGCCAAGCTGGAACAGTATCCACAGCCCTCTCCATCCTGGAGAGTGGTCCCTGGGTGCAAAGCCCCAGCTGTCTTGGGGATGTGTCCCAGAGCAGCCTGCCGAGCCAGACCTCGCTGCTCCCCAGTACCTAGGTCCCCTTCCTGGGCCATTTCAGGGCTGAGTGTAACTTCCCCAAAACCCAGCTGAGCCTGGGGGGCACAGCTTGGCTGAGGCTACCCAGTGAGGCCCTTCTCGCTCTGCCCTCAAGGACAAGCTGATGCTTTTTTGGTGCTTGCCGGGCTTCTCAGAGCAGCCCTTCATGGTGGCTCCCTGCTGGGCGGTTCCCTCTGCCCTGCCCAAAACCAGCCTCCTGGGTTTTTGGACATCATCTCTGGGATGCCCAGGTGGACCCTGGGGGTGTCCGAGGCCAGGGGTCCAGTTTGGGGCACAGAGTCTGGGAGGTGTGGGGCTCTCCTTTGCGGTCTCTGCCCCTGCCTGAGCAAGACAAAGCTGCTTAACTCTGATTTCTCTTTCTTTCTGTCTCACATCTCCCTTCTTCCTCCTCTTCCCGTTCCCATTGTTCCCCTGCCCCTCCATCTCAGAGCTAGAAGGGGAGGCGGGTGGTGACTCTGAAGAAGGTAAGAAAGGCTTTTCTTTTTCTGTCTCTCTCTTTCCCGCTCATGCCCACTGTGCCAGCAGCCTTCCCTTGCACTGGCCCCCAGGGATGTAGGAGCCTGAGTCTTGCCTGTCCTGCTCCCTTTTGAGGAGGGGACCATCATGCCTTGTGTCGTGGTTGGATTCCCCGATGTCCAAATTGGACCTGGAGGTCTGTCACGTTGGGTGGTCATCGTCCTTGGGGTTGAGACCTCTTTGTTGGTGCGTGGCATCCTCGCCAGTGGCATGCCCGGGATGCTGGCACGCTGTGTTTGGATGAGCCTGGTGGGGGGCTGGGAGCAGCAGCCCCGGTTTTGGGCTCCTGCCCACCTCTTCTGGCTTTGCCGCTGCCGTTTGGAGTGAAAATAAACCAAAGTGCAGCACAAAAGGTCAGCAGGCGCAGAGGCCACCAGCGTGCTGCCGGCTCAGCTGGCTGGATAGCGGCACAGTGCCGGCAGCCGGTGCGCATCCTCTGCTGGCAGGGAGGCTGCCCAAATTCCTCCCTCCTCGCCCATCCCTGGACTGCGCCTCTCTGGGGATGCTGAGGATGGGGCTGAGCTGGGACGTCAGCTCAGGATTCGCTGTGCTGATGGAGGAGGTACTGCGGGCTCTGGGGTGGCATGTCTCCTGGGGGGACAGAGGCTTTGGGAGCTGCTGTGATTCCCCGGAATGCTGCCTGCTATCTGATGGTAGTTGGGTGGTTTTGCTCTCTTCTTTAATGAAACTTTGGGCCCTCGGGGCCGGGATGGGGAACTGTGTGTTCAAGATGGGTTTTGGGGAGGGCATGTGTCTTCTTGGCGAGTTTGCGACACTTCCCGCGGCCCCGGGAGCCATCAGCGTTTCTCCCTGGGAGTTCCTCAAAATGCACATAACCCAAACCTGAACATTGTGTAATATTGGAGAAAGTGTTTCCTTGAAGAAAATGTTCTCCTTCCAGAGCTGATTTTTCAGCAATGGCTTCTTGGGTACATTAAAGGAAGAAAACCTGGGATAAAATCAGGCTTTTCACTCCTAAGTACCCCCACAGCTTTACCATTTCTGTCCAACTTTAAGCCTCCAAAGACCCAAACATCACCTCTCCTCTCCTTCCCACCAAACCCTCAGGAGCTCAAGCTGCGCTGTTTCTCTGTTCCTGTGGCACTCCAGCTGCTTGCATGATGGTTGACCCAGAGCAAGGATGTCCGGTGACCCTGCGCTGGCTGGGCTGAGTGGCCAGCACCAGCCTCTTGCCCTACTTCATCCTCTCTGATAGCATGATGGTTTTTGGGGGTTGAATCTGCAGTCCTGAGAAGGGACCGGTGTTTTGGCTTGACAAAACTTTGGCTTAGCACCCTCAGCACCCAGCTGCACACCCCACGAGGATCCCTGCCCCTCCGGGCTCTGCTCAGCGGATCCCAGCCTGCATGGCCAGGCTGCGCCTGGGGCCAGGGGATGCTCTGGCAGCACAGGAGCTCAGGGCTTGGCTGCCACCTCTGAGGAGGCTTTAAAACAGCCCAGCGCAGTCACGGCGTTGGGAGATTTCTGGCCGGAGCGCAGCCCTGCTCGGATTCAGGATTCCCGAACGACTGCCCACCTCCCTGGTGACTCACAGCCTCTCTATTCTCCCACTGTCTTCCCGTCTCTGGAGCCTCTTCCAAGAAAACACCAAGAGGCAAGGTTGGATTTTTCAGCCTAAAAAAATCCTGCCTGAAAATTCCTAGATTTTTTTTCTTTCTTCTTTATTCCCGATATTGAACCAAACGACTCGAACATGTGCCCATGGTCACACACCTCGCGGTGGCACACATATGCCATCCCCCCTCCCGGAGGCCCCTCGGCTCCTGCCTCGCTTCAGCCCCCACCTTTGCAGGAGGGGCTGGCATTTTTGCAGCCCTTTGGTCTTAACCTCTTGCAGGCTGACTCATATGTACTGTCTGGATAATTTTAGTCTGGGGTGGGGAGCTGGGGGGAAAAGTGAGTAGCTGTGAAATTAATTTAATTACCTAAGCAGCGATGAGTTTCTTGCAGCTGCCCTGGGCGTCCTCCTGGGCAATGCCTCATCTCTGTCACTCAGAGTCACATGTGCTGCCTCAGATGCTGGTACCCAGTCTGTGTTGAGGTCCTCGGTTTTGGCTCTGATCTTTCCTGGGGTGGTTGAGCAGGGCTGGGCAGGGAGATCAGCCCAAGGGACGGACTCCTCCTCCCCTGTCTGCAAGCAGATGGGGCACAGAGATGCTGTGGGGGAAGGAGGGGGACCCATGACAGTCTTTTTCCTTGCAACCCCCTGGTCCGGCACGGAACATGGAGCTGTGCATTGGTGTTGCCGGCTGTGAGCGAGCCAGCTTGCTGGCAGGCTTAGCCAGAGCCCGGCTGTTATGACTAATAATAATAATAATAATGTTTGTCATGCTAATTACTACTGTGGAGGCGCCTCGGGCATGGCCAGCCTGGAGCCAGGGACCTGCAAGGATGCCCAGCCCATAGAGTTTGACGCCAGTGGGTCTCACTTAGGGCGTTGTGCCCCAGCATGGAGGCAGTCAGTGGCATGTGCCAGCTGAGGTGTGACATGGCTGGGGGGGGATGGGTCTGAAGCTGCAGCCCCTTCCTCCAGTGTGGCTTTTGGGGGGGGGCCTGGGGGCTGCGGGGGCTATCGTAAGGATGGGGACCAGCCTGGATGGAGCAGGAGGTGGGGGGGGGAAGGGAGGAGGGAGGGCTGGGTCTGGTGGCTGCTGTGGCTCGTGACGGCCAGCCCAGCCCACTGCTCCTGGCACGGGACAGCTCGGCGGCTCCAAAGGAAAATTGCTTTTCTTGGTCGTGCTCGTGGGCTCTGGTTTCAAGGCGGGTTGGGAGTGAGAATGTTGGATGCTGCAGTGGAAATAACTGGAGCTGCTCTCTGGTCTGCTGCTGGAGATGGCTGGCAGAGGTGGGCTGTGCAGGGCAGGGACTGCAGGGCATCGTCATCAGTCCCGCGTGAGTCATCGCAGGCTGGGCAGAGTCACCAGCTCTATTTTTAGGGGCTGGAGATGAGCAGGGAGCACAACGTGTGCTGTGTGGCATCCTGGGCAGAGAGGGACGCTGACTCAGAGCAGGGTGGAGGGGCTGTGGCATGGGAGGGGACCGTGGTCGGTGTGCTCTGGTCCCCTCAGGGAAAGGGGTGGGCACGACCCTCCTCTCTGTGCCCTGGCTGGGGTCTTCAGCATCCCTGGGAGCAACCTAAAGACCCAGATGAGCTAGACGTGTTTTTTCACAGACCCTGGGGGAAGAGGGACAGGGGAAATGTGCAGCTGGAGGAGCTCAGCTCGAGCACCTTCAGTGGCTGAAATGGGAAAGCTGCGACAGGCATGGCCCCCTTTCATGCGAGCTGTGGGCTCATCTGTTTCCCCTTCTCTTTTGCTGCAGAGCCCAGGAGCTACGTTGAGTCGGTGGCCCGCACGGCCACGATGGGCAAGGGAGGGAGCCTGCCCACCACCCAGCCTGGAGGCCCGGAGATGCCTGCCAGGAACGGCACCTTCACCAACTCCTTCACTGCCCCCAGCCCCGTCTCCACCAGCAGCCCCATTCACAGCGTGGATGGGTAAGGCAGTGGGTGCAGGTCCTGGGGGCTGGTGGGGCTGGGGCTGAACCCAAACCTTGCCTGGTGCACAGGCTTGCTCCCACATTGAAATTGCCTTTGCAAGGACCCCTGTCTCCCCATGCAGGATTTGGGGGTTCACAGCCAACCACACGGCTCACTGCCCTGAGGACACAAAGCTGGGTCACTGGTGATCATTTGGTGGTCACTGGACCTCAGCAGCATCTTGCTAGGAACCCGGCCCCTGGGGTGGGAGGAGGGATGGGGTCTGTGATAACCCCTAGCCCTGGGTTAGGCTGAGCATGGGTCCCCTGTTGTGTGATGGAGCCATACTCCCTGTCCCCTCTCCACCCTGCCCATGAAGTGTCCTGCACCAGCCCAGCCTGGCAAGACTTGCAGGAAGGAATGAATCGGGCGTTTTGCTGGGAGAGGAGCTGAAAAAGGCTGCGTCTCCCAGAAAGTCATATTTTGAGAGGAAACTGGGATGCATGGTGGAACTAAAGGTGCCTCTAGTTGCTTTCATGCAGCTAGCAGGACCTGTCCCACTGTTGCTTCTGAGCAACCGAGCAGCTTGCTGCCACTGTGCCTCAGTTTCCCTGTGCACCACTCGCAGGAGGGTGCCAGCCAGCAGCAGGAATGAGCGGTGGAGCTGAATCCTCCTTTTCCTCATCTCTCCTCAGGGCCTCCCTCCGCAGCTACCCATCGGAGGGCAGCCCCCACGGCACGGTTACACCTCCCCACACCTCGGCCGAGCCTGTTTACCGGTCGCCTGTTGGCTCGCAGATGCCCTCTGCTCACAGCAGCTACCAAAATTCATCTCCATCTTCCTTTACAATGGTCCAAGGCGGGGTCCCGGGCTCGGCGTACGCCAGCCCTGACTACCCCGATGGCCGAGCCAGCCTCCAGCCGGACCCCCAAGCTCGGCCGCAGCCACAGGTCAATGTGGTGGGGGTCCACGTCCTGCCGGGGAGCCCCCGCACCCTGCACCGGACAGTGGCTACCAACACGCCGCCCAGCCCCGGTTTTGGGCGAAGAGCTGTCAACCCCAGCATAAGTGGCGCTCCCGGCAGCCCAGGGCTAGGCAGGCATGCTGTGACGGCCCACGGCAACTTGGTGGCCACACCGGGGAGCCCCAGCCTGGCCAGGCATCAAGCCGCGGCAGCCGTCCCCCCCAGCAGCCCCCTGTACGGCTACCCCAGCCCGGAGGAGAGGCGCCCGACGCTGTCTCGGCAGAGCAGCTCCTCCGGCTACCAGCCTCCTTCCACGCCGTCCTTCCCCGTCTCACCGGCGTACTACCCTGGCACAAGCACGCCGCACTCCTCCTCTCCGGACTCGGCCGCCTACCGCCAGGGCAGCCCCACACCACAGCCTGCGCTGCCCGAGAAGCGTCGGATGTCGGCCGGGGACCGCTCCAACAGCCTCCCCAACTATGCCACCATCAACGGCAAGGCATCCTCGCCCCTCTCCAGCGGCATGTCCAGTCCCAGCGGTGGGAGCGCCGTCGCCTTCTCCCACACCCTGCCAGACTTCTCCAAGTTCTCCATGCCAGGTAAGTGATGCCCTTGGAGGTCCCTGCGTCCCCCTGCCCTGCCCAGGGCTCTCCCCTCCTCCTCCTCAATGGCTGGCGGTCAAAGGGTTGCAGCTGTGTCCTGATTTACCCCTCCTGTCCATCCGCAAACCAGCGGCACCGCTGGGGCTCGGGCCATTTCCTGCGCTTTCTGGCAAATCCAAACAGGAAAAGCACCGACCCGGCATCGCTGGTGTAAACAGCGCCCAGAATTGTGTACGGGGAGATCAAAGTGCCCGGAGGCGGCTTTTCTCTGCCGTGGGGATGCGCTGACCTCCCGGCCGTGTTCCCGGCAGGCTTTACCCCACCGGGACGCTGCTGCAGCACCGCCTCCTCGTTTCAAATGGTGCGCTGTGCCCCAGGTGCCGCTGCGCCTGGAACGCCTTCGCGCCTTTGCTGGCTCCTGTTACGGGACACCTCAGTGGCGTCAAGATTAGGCCGATAGGACCAGGGGAATAAAGCCGCAGGGCAGCAGTGGCTCCAGCTGCCGGGCCAGTTTCGCTGAGTGGGAAGCCCTTTGTGGGTGCGCTGGCGCCTGCCCTGGCCCTGTAACTCGCTGTGGCTGGGGACCTTTCCCAGTGGGGAAGCATGAGCAATTAAAACCTGTAACAATTAGTGAGCGGGCTGGGCAGGGGAGCGAGCCCCCCACCTCTTCGAAGGCGACCAGATTGCAGAGGGCTGATAACATGTCTCCAGCAGAGATGCTATCCCGCCCTCCGGGTTGTTTGCTCAGTTGTTTTTGGAAAGCAGGTGGTTGGAAACGTTGCCTGAGCAAAGTGTCAGCTTCATGGCCAGAGGACCGGCTCCCATCGGGGCTGTGCCACTGATGGGCACTGAGAAAGGCAGGGTTGGGCTGGGGCTACTTTCCCCAGAGTAGGTTGACCTGTCCAGTTCCTCTGCACAGAGCAAGGATAAGGAAAGGAATTTATTTTTATGATGGACAAGCCAAATCTTGAACATTAGAGAGCAGTGAAGGTCCTCTGAAGTCAGAGGATCTCCCCACCACCCTGTGGACATATCTCTTTCCTCTGACAGCTTTCATTTCACCTGGCCAGCTCCCTTTTAAACGATGAATTCCCATTTTGTCTCTGGCTGTGTGGCAAAGAGGTTCATCTCATGCACAGCCCTTTGAGGGCCCTTGTGCTTGGATTTAGCTTTGATGCCCGGCAGCCCCATAAGCTCCAGGTGATGATCAACCTGCCAGGGTATGGAGGATTGGCTTAAGGTTAAAGCAATGTGCTGGGGCTGAAAGAAGGTGGAGGTATTAATGCTTTAGCTGGATTTGCTAAAAACTCATGTGGAGTTTTAGATACAGCATCTTTTAACTTTTTTCTTGTCTTTTCTTCCCTTCCTTGCAGATATCAGCCCCGAGACTCGTGCCAACGTCAAGTTTGTGCAGGACACTTCCAAGTACTGGTACAAACCAGAGATCTCCAGAGAGCAGGGTGGGTAGATGGCACAGGGCAAAGGATGTGGCTGAGTGAGCCATGGTTGGGAGTTGGGTTGTATCTGGGATCACAGGGATTAGCAAGGATTTCCGTTAGGGGCTGGGTTAGGAGTGAAGGTGGATTGTGGATACTCAGACCATTGCAGAGCGGGGTTGAAGGCCAGCTCAGCTCAGCTGCAGGCTTGTATGATGTGGTCTCCCCAAGCCTTCCCCTTGGTAGAAGAGCACCAGTCCCCACAGCATGCAGTGGATCTATGCAGTTTGGGGTGCAAAGCACTCAGGTCTTGAGTTGAGAGAGCTCAGAGGAGTCTTGAAGACACAGCTAAACTAAGAGGGGAGAACAAGGAGGGGGCAAGGTGTCTTCAGGGGCAAGGTCCCAGCATTTGGTCCCTGGTCCCTGCCTGCTCTCCAGTGCTTGGTTGGGTGGGAATGCTCTGAGATGCCCATACCAGGGCAGCAGAGGCAGGGGGAAGATGAGTCCCTGCCTGGCCACAGGCCCACTTGAGACCCCCATCCAAATGTGCTGGGGGGGATGGTAACATTGTGGTGCCTGGCTGCGAGGCCGTGGACCCCTGTCCCGACCCACACCTGCTGGTTTTGGACGGCACGTTGGCTCTTGCCGTGCCGGCTCTGAGGTCTGCCCTTCTCTCCTGCAGCCATTGCACTGCTGAAGGACAGGGAGCCGGGGGCTTTCATCATCCGAGACAGCCACTCCTTCCGGGGAGCCTACGGCCTTGCCATGAAAGTAGCTTCTCCCCCTCCCACGGTCATGCAGCAGAACAAGAAAGGTATTGTGTGCCCTTCTCCATCCCACGCTGAGATGCTTTCCATCGTTTGGCCGGGGCGAGCGGGCAGCCGGGTCTGCTGAACTAGTCATGCCCTTGGGTATGTGCTGATGTGGCAGGATCCCTCCCTCCCAGTCCTCTCATCCCAGGGCACAGGGAAGCACCAGACACCCTCTGCCCTGAGCTGTGGAGGGCTCAGGGGTATCTGCATCTTGGGCTTTGGCATGGTGAAATGGGCACAGCCTCCCCAGCCCACTGACACCATGGGGGAACCTGGCTTCAGGTCGACCCTGTGTGAAGGGCCAGATTTGAGGAGGTGTGTGGAGTGGCAGGGACCCCTCCCTTGAGCTGGAGCACTGGTTTCCCTGTGGGACTGCAGAGTAGAAGGAGGAAGAGGGTGACTCTGGTGTGAGAACATCCCATCTCTTCCCAGGAGACATCACCAATGAGCTGGTGAGGCACTTCCTCATTGAGACCAGCCCGCGGGGTGTGAAACTAAAAGGATGCCCCAACGAGCCCAATTTTGGTGAGTGCTCCCAGTGTGCTTCCCACATGCGGGGTTGGGCTGGGAGAGCCTTGCCTTTGCTGGACTATCAAAGCAGAGCTGTCAAGTATCTGGGACAGCCCCCGCCTCTGTTACTGCCTCTTGTCCCTGCATAACTGAGTCCTGTGGGCATTTGGAGCCTCTGGGGTCATGCACACTCATGAGTGCACATGAATATGCCTATATGCACAGGTATGTACCTTTCTGCACACATGTGTAAGACAAATGATGCTGCTGGACAGGGTGGAGGGCAGGGGCTCCCCTTGTTCCATTTATCCCATGGCTAATGCGCTTGGACGTGCTGCATGAGGACCTCTGCCCCATTTGTTGTTCCTAGGGTGGCCCTGGCACCTCTGTCCCCTCCCTGAGCCCTCCGTGGGCATGGTGGTTTCAGTGAGAGGAATTGCCACATGTGACGTTAGGACCACAGTGAAGAAACCCACCAAAAAGCCTGTTCCCATCCTCCCAGAGCAACAATGACCTAACACCGGGGAAACCCATGTCCCCAGCCCTGCGCTGACCATCTCCCCTCTCTCCCCAGGCTGTCTCTCAGCTCTGGTGTACCAGCACTCCATCATGCCCTTGGCCCTGCCCTGCAAGCTGGTCATTCCTGACCGAGGTAAGAGCCAGGACCAGAAGGGATTGCATCCGTCCCCACAGCCTGTGGGGACGTGTTAGGTTTCCAAGCAGCGAGCAGCAGTAACCTTTCCATGTCTTCTAGATCCCATGGAGGAAAAGAAAGACACTGTGTCAGCCACCAACTCGGCCACGGACCTCCTCAAACAGGGTGCGGGTGAGTAGAGAGGGGCTGTTGCAGGGTGAATGTCGCTCAGAGCAGTGGTTGATCCCATGCCTGCTGTCTCCCTTTCTAGCATGCAACGTCCTCTTCATCAATTCGGTGGAGATGGAGTCACTGACGGGCCCCCAGGCCATCGCAAAGGCTGTCGCCGAGACGCTGGTGGCTGACCCCACACCCACTGCTACCATTGTCCACTTCAAAGTCTCTGCACAAGGCATCACCTTAACCGACAACCAGAGGAAGTAAGAGCCCTCATGGCCACAGTCCTGGGTCCCCCAGCCAACGGGGCTGTGATCCAGGGAGGGTGTTGATGAAGGATGTCCCTGGTGTGGTATGAACCTGGCCATGGGCAGGGCTGGGCTTTGTCCTTGACTCCTGGGGCATCCTAGGGGAGACCTATGGGAGTGTTCCCTGTACTGGTGGGGCTGGGCTGTGGTGGGGGAGAGGTGGGGGCTCCCTGGCCCTGACGCTCCCTGCTTTGTGTTTCAGATTGTTCTTCCGACGACACTACCCCCTCAACACTGTCACCTTCTGTGACCTGGACCCCCAGGAACGAAAGTGAGTGCCCTAACCTGGGGGGAGCACATGTCCCCTGCCCCTTTCCCTCCCCCAGGCTCCTGGGCTGCTTGGAGCAGGGTCTGCTTGCTCTGTCCTCCTTGCTCCTGAGGAGGGCAGGGAGGGAAGGTCCCCTTGGATACTGTGGGGCAACACCAGTTTCTCCTGGTGACTTCTTGGTGTCTCCAAACATCTTCGTGCTAGGAGAAAGGTGCATCAGGTTTTTTCCATAGAGCCAAGCCTGTGCAAAGCCAGGCTGGCCCTCCAGCATTGGTGTGGTGGCCCCCATCACGACCCTGTCTTTCTGTGAGATGCAGGAGGCACCATCCCTCACACCTCCTCTTCTCCTTGCAGGTGGACTAAAACTGATGGCAGCGGCCCAGCCAAGTAAGTACTTTCTGTGCTTCCCAGCCGATTCCTCCCAGCCGCTGTCGGGGTGGCTTCTGCTTGTCAGCTTGTTTGAGCATTGGCTGGGAGATGCCCCATGCAGGGCAGCCTCTTGACCATGTGTGAGATGGGCTCAGCTCCTCGCTGCAGGAACGTTTCACTCAAGCATGAGACCGTGGTCTTGGAGACTCAGGAAGCATCTTTCAGCCCCAAATTCCTGGTCAGAGCAGGCACAGCCCTTGCTGAACTGGCCTTACTGGAAACTCTCCCAGCGGAGTCAGTGGGAGCCAGCTCATGGAGCAGAGCTGGGGGTTATGCTGATGGCACATGAGCCACCAGCCGGCTCTTCCCTTTCCTCCTGTCCTCCCTGTCCTGACCCACGGGAGCACAGAGACACTGCCTGAGCCCATCTCCAGGGGCCAATTCCCACTAATTTTAGCCATCGTGTTAGCGAAGGGGTTTTTATTAGGATGCCCAGCTGCTGGGATATTTCCCCTCCCCAATTAGAAATGCCACGGCCTGGGCCTATCTCACATTCTGTTCCCCCGTATTTATAACTTGAGTTTGCACATTATAATTAAAAAAAAAAAGGGACATTTTATTCATCAGGGGAGAGACAGACAGAAATAACCACATGGTCTCACCCAGCTCCCTGTGTCCCCACATGGCCTTCCTCTCATACAGGGTCTACCCCAATGGCCAGCCCATCACCTCTGGGGTGTCAAGGGTCATGACCCAAACGAAGGCAATGATGTGATCATCTGGAAGGTCCCTTCTGGGGGACGGTCTAGGGGAGGGTGGCAGGGATGGTCAGAGCCAAGGGGGTTTGGCCAAGAGATGATGGAAACGCAGTGCTGGCCTTCAAAGAAACTGCAGCAATGGGAAGAGTAGATGGGTCTTCATGCAGGTTGGTTTGGGATGTCTCCCTCTGTGTTGTGCGAGGTGGCTGTTAAAGAGGGGAAGGTGGACAAGACCATGCTGGAAGAGGGTGGTGGTGTTCCTTGGGTGAGCAATGCTGGCAAACCTCACTAGGCCTCTTGCCTTCTCCTCACCCAGGCTCTTCGGCTTCGTGGCCAGGAAGCAAGGGAGCACCACAGACAACATCTGCCACCTCTTTGCCGAGCTGGACCCGGACCAGCCAGCTGCAGCCATCGTCAACTTTGTCTCCAGGGTCATGCTTGGCTCTGGCCAGAAAAGATGAGCTGGCGCTTGCGGGTGATTCTTGAATTTTGGAGAAGGACTTGGAGCTGATCCGAGAAGGAGTGTGAGGAAGTGCATTGTGGGAGAGGGAAGTGAATCGGGGGGGGGGGGAAAGGGTTGGAATTTTGGAGGAAAACAGCAAACAACAAAAAAACCCCAACAAAACCCTTAAAAACTCAACACAAGCCAAACACACACATAAAGGAACCAAAAGCACGCACCTACATAAAAGAGCTACAAAGTCACGCCAGACAGGATGCATGTCCCATCGCGGGGAAGGTGACCAAAGTGAAGGCGGCAGTGAGAGGCGTATTCCCAGCTTTCAACATCACGGTCCGGAGCGGTGATGTCCACTCAGGACCGAATGCGGGACCATGACTGGTGTTTTCCATCTGGAAAAAAAAGAGACAACGGGCAAAACCCATGGAAGAAGCTCCATCCCAGCAGCTCCATTGGCAAACATCTGCTGTGTGTTTGAAACCACCCGTAGGAAGTATCGACGTAGGCTGGGTCTGTGGGACACCGGAGGAGATGCGCTCAGAAACCTTCCTTTGCCTGGCTGCAGCGGAGGGTCCTCACCGGCCCCCACGCTTCTCCTGAAACCTGCTGGCCACCTGGCAACTTTCTGGGGGCACAGGGGAGCTTGGTCCTGAACCTTCCCGTCCCTGGGAAGCTCGGTCACAGGCTGGCCTCTGTTGCTGACCTAGAGCCCAGCACCGGTCACAGGTGAGCCACTGTGAGTCCACCCGGAGAGGGGGGGTGACGGCATTTCCCCACCTCCCTGGTGGTGCTTGTGCTCCCCAGCCTGCAAGGAGGTGTGTGGGGGCTCCTGCCGCCCATGCCTGGGGAAGGCAGATGCTCCCCAGGAGCCTTCCCGGAGGATGCAGAAAGTCGCCTCCTCTCCAGTCTTCCCCTTTTCCCTCCCGTCACTAGTCCTCTTTGGCAGTTTTCTCCTGCAGCCTGTCACATGTTCTCCTAACACAAAAAAACAAAACAGAAAGAAAAACATTGTAATAATAATAATAATTATAATAATAGCGGATGCTAGCACAGGTGGGTTCCCTGTGCAAAGCAGTGGACCCGTGGCTACCCCTATCTCGCTCTTCGGAGACGCGCAAGCGGTTTTTGAATTGCATGGACGTTCAAGTTGCACGAAAGGCAAATGACTACAAGTAACTCAGGCGCTTTTTTCTCCTTTTATTTTGGAGGCCACGTTAAAAAAAAGAAAAAGAAGGAAGAAAATTAAAGAAAAAAAGAAAATAAAAAAGGAAAGGACCTGCAGTCGCTGGGCAACTTTGGCTCAGTGGGGAGGTAACAGGTCTGCTGAGAGCCACCCCGCTCAGCATGCACCTGCCCCCAAAACCAGCTGGCTGGAGGCTCATGCCCCCCGAATGCACCGTAGTTTTCCAGTGTCTTCAGTGCTGTCGGCTTTTCCCTTTGCTTTGGGAGGTGAGCAGGGCCAGCTGGGGGGTGAGAGGGATGAAGGGCCCCTGTGCTGCTGCGGAGGGTGGATCGTGGTCGGGGGGCAGCAGGCAGAGGTCCCGGCCCGGCGGTGCTGGGGAGGGTGCAGAGGATGCTTCAGTCACATGTGCAGGTTTGGGGCAGGAGGAACAGTCTGGCTGGAGCCATGGGGTCATTGCTGAACCCTCTGCTGCAAACATCCCCCCCGAGAGCTTTTTGGGAGAAGTTTTCAGTGCAAAGTGGCCCAGTTAGTCTATTGGGGGTGAAAATTAGAAACACAGCACTGCAGCCCCCCTGGAGAGCTTGTCTCCCTTGGACTGCCCTTGCCTTGACAGCTATAATATATATATATGAGCTACACTGACGAAATACTGTAAGCTAACGATATTTTAAGGAGGAAAAAAAGGTTAAATTTACACGCGGAAAATATTTATTTTTGCCATATTGCTTTCTGTGCACCATATCTCCCCCATTATGTCTGCCCCCTCCCCCTCTTCCCCTGCCCCAGGGAAACACCTGCACATTAAAAGAAAATCCAGAACAAGGAAAAATACGGATGGGGGAAGAGGCGCGGGGCCCCCCCCCCCGTGTCGGGGCGGTGTGCGTGTGACCGGTGTGCGTGTGCGTGTGTGCGTGTGCGTGGGGGAGCGAGCGACGTGGGTGCCCGGAGGGGGCTGGCACGGCCGGAGGCTGTACTGATGTACTGAAGCGAGTGTGAAAGGATGCGTAGCGAGGAGTTGGTTGCGAGGTGGCGGCAAGACTGGGGGCTCCGGGGGGGATTTCCCCCTCCCCGGCTCCCTGGCCGCACGGATGCGGAGACCTTTTCATTTTTGATGTTTCCAAAAAGCGATTCCCTCCTTCTGCGAAATTCAAGCGAGATGAGAGATGATCTCACACGTAATCTCCTCACCCTGCCGTTCACCGGTTAGAGAAAACACTGTGTTTATAGATAGATAAAGATATATTTTTGAAAGCCTCTATTTTTCAGACTTGGTTTTCTCACTGCTAAGAAAAGAGATGATAATAATGTAATTTTATTTTAATCTGCTGCCTCAGAAACAGGTGCTTGAAACTCCCATTCCTTTTTTTCTCCCCATACAAACAAAATAGATCTAAGCACCCCAGAGATGTCAAGTAGAAGCCAACCCCAGCAGATACCTGCCGATAGCATCACGCCTGCTTCGGGCCCTGAGCCGCTCATGGCTTCCCCACTAACCCACTAGCTGAAGATGTAGACCATATCCAAATCTCTAACACTAACAAAATTGTCTGATGATTATGTTATTTTTTAACACATAGCTAATCACCTTCAAATGATGTAGCCAGGTGTTTGTCAGCTCCCTTTAAAGGCACTTTTTTTTTTTTTCCTTTTATCTCCTTTTTTAAGTTACATTTTTTAGGTGTAACTACCCTATCTGTCCCCAGGAGAGAGCGTCAGCCAGTGTTGAGGATCGCCCAGGTCCCAGGGCTGGCGGGGACCTAGTGTTGATATTTTTTCCTTACAAAAGGGACAGAAAAAGACTCTGTATTTTTTTCTTTGGTTTTTAAATGCAGTCATGGTATTTGAGATTCAAGCTTGTGCGAGTTAAGCCCAGCATATGTTTCGTTGTAATCACACTGCCGTTGTCAGCAGCCGGATGGTATCTCTCTCTCGCTCACGCACACACACACAAACACATCCCTCCTTCCTGCACAAAGAACTGCATATATTCTTGCCAAAGATATCCTTAAAAACGCACTTTTGCCCACATATATATATATATATATATTATTTTTTTTTTGCGTGTGTAAATTTATTGTATGTGCCCTATTTGTGTCAGTTTGTTTTTCAAAGAAGCCCTTTCCCACCCGTCCTCCCTTTGCTGTCAAAGTTACTGTCTGTTGGAAAATGCTACCCAGGGGGGTCGTTTGCTGCCTGTCCCAAACGGTAGCGCCTGCAATGTGTGAAATGTGGGGTTCCCGTTCAGCGGGGCTGGCTCTGGCTCTGCCCTGCTCCGGGAGCTATTCTGGGGGATGATCCATGTCATCATCTGCTGATGGGATGCACCCATCTCATGGTCTTTGCCAGCCCCTCATTGCCAGTGGAGATGGGGGGCTCATGGGTTTAAGCAGATAAATTGAGCAAAGTTTGGGGTTGCTCTGGATGCAACATTTTCTGGCTGCCCCCTGGTCAAACCACACATGGAAAACAAACCAGGTAGGGAGAAAAAACCAACCCAGCCTCTGGGCATTGATTTTCCAGAGAGCTCAACCGCCTGAACCGAAGTGCAGAGTAAATCCCCACCCAGCAGGTTGGGCAGGTAAAGAAACCAGTTGCCCCAAAAACCCCAGACAGCAGCATCAACAAAAGGCAACCCTTCCCGTTGGAGCAGGCAGGAGGATCAGACAGCAAAGGAGCCCGCAGGGGCTTGTTTCATTTCGTTCGTTTGTTTTGCAAATTATGAGGTTGGTTTGGGGTTACTAATTTTTTTTTTCTTTTCCTTAAAAAGGAAAAAAAAAAAAAAGAAAAGAAAGGAAGCAACCTGACGTTTCTGTTGGCGGATCCTGTGCCGCCGTGTTATGCGTGGGTTTTTTTTTTTTTTGTTGTTGTTGTTGTCTTTGTTACTTTGGGAACGTTACAGATTTATTTGCTAATCAGTGTTAATGAACAGTTTCAAACTTTTAGACTCGCCCATTTCTGTGTATTTATATAGATGGAAAAAAAATACGTTATATTTTGTATCTTTGTGCCCATAATGTTGTTGCGTGTGTAAGGATGACTTTGGTCACACCATGTCCGTGTGTGAATGTGACTCCGCTGTTGTCTTCCCATTGTACAGATGTCGGATTCTTTGCAGTTCATTGTATGGCTTTATAAAGTGGTAAAAACAAAAAAAATCAGTTATATAAAATATACTGTTGCTTGGAATGCCAGCTTGGTGTCTGGATCGCTGGAAATGTATCTTGAAATTTAAGGGAACGCAGGAATAAATGCTCTGTTCTTTTTGCACAGGGAAAAAAACCCCAAACCTAAAACCCGGCGGGTGCTGTGTTTTCTCCGGGCTGTCGTTCCCCCTGTTCCTCGATGGCAGATTGGGGCCCCCGGACAGACGCTGGGTGGTGGGTGTGGGAAGAAGGAGGGGTTGTGCTGCTGCTTGTCAGCCTCCAGCCGCAGCTTGTGTTCACCAGATGCTCCCTAACCAGGCAGCCCCCAAACTTCCGACATGGCTCCAGCTCCAGCCTGGGCTTTTGTTTACCAGGAGGGATCTCTCCGGCTTGCCCCGCAGGCACTGGGTGCTCTTCAAATCCCGCTGCTTTCTCCCAGATTGCCTTTAGGTGCTGTCTGTCCAGCCTCGGACATCCCCTTTGAGTCCATCTCCTGCAGGGGAGTGGGATGGTATGATGCTGGTATGGGGTCTTTTGCCTTTGCTGAGGTGGTGGTTTGGGCTCTGCTCCCATTAAATCCCACTCCCTGCCACTTTTGGAGCCATCCTGCTCCCCTGTGCCTGGCAAAACTTTCCCCAAAGTCTCAGGCCTGGCTTTTCCAGTGTTCGCAGAGCAATTCCCAGCATCCGTCAGAGCCCTCAGCCCCCGGCTCTCTGGCTCCGCTCCTTCCCTTCCTCGCTGAGTTGGTGGCCAAGACCAGGCCCCCGGGATGGATTGAGTTTAATTATACAAGAAATATCAGCCAGAGCAGCGGCAGTTTCTCTGGCGCCAGCGCTGCTGCAGCTCAGAGGCTCCGAGCTTCTCCTGGGAGCCGGCAGCACTAAAAATACCTCCTGCCTTTCTCTAAAATAGCTGCAGGGCGAGGGGCGGATTGAGGGGGCTGCTTGCGTGGGGACCCCATGCTGTGGGGCTTGTGCTGGGAGGCAAAGGCAAGGGGGGTAAAAAAAGAACGGGGAGGAGATGGGATGGTTTCTGGCCCCCCAGAAATAGCTGTGGGGCTGTGGGTGGGCACCCAAGCGACGTGCCCCCAAGCCAGGCTGCACCACGGGACATTGGGAGGGACCTGGCGTCTGTCAGCCTTGGCCTCAGCTGTCCCCCGTCTACCTGCTGGCAAGACAGGACCTGCAGCCTCCTTTCCCTATCTGACACAGCGGCAATGGTATTTTCTTGCCAGCTTCTCTTGGTTTTGTTTCTTCCTTGATTCCTGCTGGAATGGACCCCCCAGGAGCCAGCACCAGCCGCCTGCCCGTTCCTGGTGCTCCTGCCCGGCTGGGATGGCCGCTGCTGGGTGTCCCCCAGGCAGGAAGGAGAGGTGGCCAGTGCCTGGCGAGGTGGCATGGACAGACTATTTGTTGCAAGCCATAAACTGCCGTAGGTCCTGTCCCGTCCCCCCCCCCCCCCCGCCCCTTTTCTGCAGTTAATTCCCCATTTCCTTTCCAAAATTCCTCGGGAGCTTCTGGTTTGTGTTTTTCCTCGACATGTTCTTATCTGCCACCCACTTCCCCTCACTGGCTCTCACAGTGCAGGCTTTTCAGGGTCTCCCTCTTTGCAGCTTGCTGCTGTCTCTGGGCCAGGCCGGTGGCCCTGGTGTGACCATCAGGAAAGGCAGGTCCCACCAGCACCATGCCAGGAAACCTTGCCCCCATTGCATCTCCCCATGCCTATCGAGTCCCCACCTTCAGGTTCCCAAACCAGCATTTTTTTCTAGTTTGAGCCCCTGCTCTGGAGACTCTGGGCCACCCAGAGTCTTGTGGGGCTGTGAAAGGCAGCAAAGCTTCTCACTCCTCTCTGCCTCCTGCTCCAGAAGAATAGGGTGGGCATGCTGTCGGACAGTCAGGAAACCCTGGATTGGGGCACCAAGCCTTCACCAAGGGCAATTATTCCTAGCCGACTCCCTTGCAAATGTGGTCAGACTCAGAGCAAGCTTTATTTAACAGAATTTAAAGCCCAGGCCCTGGGACCCATGGGCTTATTGGGTTGCGGGGTGCTGTTGGCAGATAAAAGCTAGCTGGAAAGCCTGAGTCCAGGGGGGAGCCCAGCAAGGAGGAGTGCTCCTGGGAAGAAACTCTGCAGGTAGGTCTGTTGCCCCCCCCCCCATCATTTTCTGTTGACTAAGCTAGAAACAACCCACAGATTGGAGCAAAACTGGGGTCACGGTGGTGGGGATGGGGCAGCTTCTTCTTCCTTTGCTTTTACTCTTTCCCAGGCTTCTCAGCAGTGCTGGCCCCCCCTCAGAAATGTGCCCAAAGGACAGAAAGCGTGACACAACCTGGCTTTTCCCAAACATCATGTCTGGGCAAAGGCCAGGAGCCAACCAGCCTACCCAGGGTGGGAAGGGTGGAGCAGAACTGATGTGGGCAAAAGCCACCCTGGGGCTGGGGTGACCTGTGCTCACATCTGCACCCTATTCAGCAGTGTCCCTGTCCCCTGTCCTGCTGCAACCACCAATGTCAACCCCCCCAGCCATGTCCTCACTTCTGGTCGGAACCTGCCTTCACCCTGTCACCACACAAGGGAGGGACTCGTCCAGGTGGAGCTGGGCCTGACCAATGCCACAATGGTTCCTGCCAAACACCAGTGTCCCCTTTCCCAGACCAGTTCAGGCTCTGCAGTGTTGTGGGCAGGATAGACTGGGACCTGAAGTGAAAAACAGTCTCTGGGTGTTGAAGTCACTCAAACATGCTAGAAGGTTTGATCTATGCTCCTCTCCAGGGACGTGGGTGTGCTGGGCAGAGTGCTGCCTGCCACACACGCACGCACCCCTGTGCAACACACTACATACAGATGAACGTGGGCACACGCATGAGCTCACTTGGGGGGGCTGCGCATGTGGGAATGGCAGTGCCTCCCTGCAGGCTGCAAACCCTGCTGTGGTGTCCAGGATGCTGCTGCTGACTTACTGCATCCCTGAGCTGCTTGGCCACTGCATGCAATGGTGACACCCCAACCCATTAGTGGAGGGGCAAGGGCCCCTTGCCCAAGTGCCTGGGGCTCCTATTGACACACAGACTGGGGCTGAGCAGCACCGAACCAGGAGCTTTAGAGATAAAAGAGAGGGGTCAGCCAGCTTCCATCACCCCAGCAGCCCACTTGGAGCTCTCTCTCTTGCCTGGGCCAGACCCTCAGCCTTTCCGTGGGAGGGGACCAAGGCAGTTGTAGGGGACACAATGTGTGAGTGCCACCATCCAACCCACCAGGCCCCGAGGAAGTCCATCATAGGGCTGGTGGTGAGAAAAGCCATCCCAGAAATGGCTCTAAGGTCTTCATTATCATCCCAGGGGGACGGTACTGCTTGGAGAGGGGCATCAACATGCAGCCTGTGGTGCAGGAGTTACCGACTCTCCATGGCCATGGTGGTCAGAAAAGGCAACAGAAAGAGATTTGGGTTAAATATTGAACAAAGAGGGACAACGTGACACTCTGGTACAGTTTACCTGGGAAGGGAGTGGAGTCAAAACCTTGGAGGTGTTTGAGGGCAGGGAGGAGAGGGGCTGGGCTAGTCCCTCTTCAGAGCAGAGTGATCTGTAGGAGGTCTGGTCTCTCCCTCAGAGAAGGGCGATGGGTAGGACTGGGCCGTCCTTCTGCCTTGTGAGGTTCTGGCTCCATCTACAGGGATGTGTCTCCAAGTGATGGAGGCCTTGGAGTGACGCATGCCCAAAGCAGGCTGGGCAGGAGGTGATGTCTCCTTGCCTGCAGCCAGCTTCTCCTGTAGGTCCTCTCCTGTAGCACACCTCTTAGTTGTGCTCCCTGTGCTCTGCGGTGGACGGACAAGCTCAGATGCAGTTTGGTTTGTCCATCCCTGAGATAAAGGAGCTGGGTGGCTGCAGGACTGGGGTGCAGTAGGGGCACCCTGAGCTGGGTGCAGAGCACTCCCAGTCCTAGACTTGTATGCTCTGCACAGCCTCTGCGAGACCCTGCCTGTCTTTCACATAAGCACAGCTCAAAGATGCCCCTGTGCTGGCCTTCAGTGCCAGTGACTCTTTCCACCCCCATGGCAGTACCGTGCAGCCTTGGCTCCCATGGGACCGTGTAGTCCAAGCAAATCAGGCAGGCAGCCTAATTCAAAAGCTCAGGCAAGTAAAAGCAGCATTAACCAGGTCTCTTCTCCCTGGTCAGTTGGTGCTCACCATGTCATTGTCCTTCCTTGGATGCCTCTTATGCCAGCAGTTTTAGGCAGGCATGAAGTAGTGGCAAGTAAGGGTCCAGACTGTCCCAGCATGCTACAGCCAGGCGAAAGGAAGCAATGTGAGTTAGAGAAGGGATGTGAAGCACCTTATTCACAATCTCTTTGCCCCAGCCCAGGGCAAGGAGGTTCTTCTAACATGCTCAGTGGTTCTTCATTTCCCACCTCATTCATGCTCTGCCTTGTGTCTGCCTGAAACTGAAACACCGATGGCCTCCAGCTGGCTGTACCCACGTGTCCTTCTGGTGGGATAATCTGAGTGGAACTGTCCTCTGCCTCCTCACGTCTTGATGGTCTCTGGGTGATTCACACTCTCCTACCTCTTGCCTGCCACCCCAAATTTGCACTGTCCCATTGCCTGCATCGCTCATCCCTACATGGGGCTCAGGCAGTGCCTGGCAGAAACAAGCATGCAGTTCATCTCCAGTCAAAACCAAACCTTTCCCACATGTCACCTTGGGCTCAGGGCATCAATATGTCTTGATGGCAACTAGTCCCAGCAGAAATTCCCAGTCGATGGCAGGGAAGAGAGTGTTTGACCCCAAAATGGGGCTTATCCTTTTGGACTCCAGGCTCCCTCCTCTCCACATCTCTGCCTGCCAGACTGAAGGCACAGAGGAATGCGTCTCTGTCCTGGGGGCACTGCGACAGCTGTGTGGTCTTAGCATGTGGCATCATTCTGGTGGTGGTGATAGGGGTCTTGCTCTGAGCTTTCCTGCCTAAGTCAGGACAACATACATGTGCAGTTTCTAATGGTGCCAGACAGCTGGGAGAGTCCTCTGAGAGGGCAGGTGTGAGACACGTACAAGTATGCTCACATGCGTGTGTATTCACAACAGGACAGAAATACCCTTCTGATCTCTTTTCTTTCATCCCTCCTAACCCCAATCTTCAGTGTAGACGCTATGTACCTCCCCCCCTCTCTCCTCTCCTCAAAAAAAAGGAAAAAGAATGAAAGAAAGAAAGGAAAAGCACAGGGGAGGAATTAAATATTTGCAAGCTCATTGTTTTAAGCCTCCAACAACTGGATAAAACAAGCCACCAGTGAACAGCTTCTCGTGACTGCGCACAGCGCCCTTGCCAGAAGAGCTGGGCTCTAATGAAAACAGCATGTGGGAGGGGAGGTTGCATTGAATCAAAGCAGAGTGCAGCAGTGACCTCGGCTCTGGTGTAGCTGGGCTCCACTGAGATGCACTGCAGTCACTCAAGAGGGCTGGGGAGGCGAGAAGACTGGGTTGTTGCTAAAGCACCTCATTGTCTTCGCTGTCTGTGGGGCGGCTTGTGTGAGAGCAATCTGTCTTAATAGGAGATGCTTAGCAAACACCTTTGGCTTTACTGAGATCTCAGTTTTTCCAGTGCTGCTGGGTATCTTTGCTGAGCCACCCTTGCCTGTTCCTACAGCTGGGAGAGCAGGGGAAAAACACTCACCTACCAGCCTCAGGGTAATCTCAAAAGGCTTCTGCTCATGTGGGCTCCCTCTCTGGGCTAGGATTTTGCAAGTGCACTAGGCTGAGAAGGGCAAAACCAAGGAGGAAAGCCTGGGTGGGACAATACGTTTATGGTGACTCAGGATATAGTCTTCTCCCTTTCAGACAGCTTGGATTGAGCCAGTACCCCAGGACAGCATGAGGGGACTCTGTCTGGTCCCTCTAGGGTTTTATTGTGGTATTGTGGATGACCTCTGGGAGATGATTCCATGATTTATGTGCATGGAGTTGTTTCCAGAATACCACAGCTTTTCTAGCCTTTGGCTCCTCATGAGCATTCAGGGTCCTTGGACACCTATGGCCATGATCACCTCAGCTGAAATCTCTTCTTCCACTTATACTAGAAAGTCAAGTTCATTCTCACCAGCTTTGCCTTGTGCTCCTTGATTCCCCATGGATCTCTTGCACTCATTTAGGGTGGGAGTGAAAAAGGGTGTCCCTGAGCACAATTTGTCCAACACTGTCTTCCGAGACCTTTTCATGCATGTCCCCATCTCTTGTTTCTGGCACTTCAGGAAAGACTCCTCTTGCTCCTCAGCTGGGGAGGTGGTGCTCAGGGGCCACCAGGACCCTCCTCAGCTGAGAGGAGGGGCTGTTTGTGGAGGCAGCGATCTCCCTGGGAGCACCGGAAAGGTTTGTTGGACATGCCTGGGATGCCTGGGACATGTGGAGCAGCCAAGCTGACATTTTGGCAGAGTGCTGCTCAGTAAGACGTGAGGAGAAGCAGGAACCCGTGCCAAGGTCCTATTTTAAAGCAGCCCCCCTTGAACTCTTTGATATGGATAGCACTGGAGATAGGGTTTCGCACATCTTTATAGCTCACACTTCCACGTGAGAGAAACCTCAGCCTTGCTCAGGCAGACTGCTATCTGCCTCAGCTTGCCGGGTTGCAAGTGATGGCTGTCCTTCATTCCCAAGGGCCTCCAGCTCCAGCCTCAGCCCCACTCAGAGGGAGATCCGAAATACCTTCCAGCAAGCAGAAAACTCTTGGCTCTGAGCTTTCTCAGGGCTCTGGTGCCCATTCCTGGCTTTTCTCCTCTTCATAATGGTGGGAAATAGGGAGACACCCCCTCTTTAGATACTCCAGAAACTGCTGCATGAGGGAAAGTAAAATGACCATGCAGAGCATGGGGCATGAACCCGGGGACCCTAACCACAGTCCACCTGGCCTCACAAGTCCCCTCTGAATTCAGCACCCTGCTGTCCCATCTCTGCTCTCTCCCTCAACCTCATTTTGACCAAACAGCCTCTCAGAGCCACCAGCCCTTGGGGAACATCGCTGGTGGAGATGCTGAAGGGTTTGGTAACGCAAGTCCCAAGGTAATGCTGGTAGTATGAGCTCTTGTGACTGCTTCCCTCTGCGCGCCCCCCCCCCCCCCCCCGCCCCGCCAGATGCTCTCCCACCCTTTCCCTCCCTTTTTGGTTTCTCCAGTCATGTGGGACCTTTTATTATCCAGGGGAGAAAGCCATGCACACGTAAGATGCTAGCACTGTGGGTTCACACCACTAGAGGTCGGCCGGTCCCTACCGATGGGACCGCTGGAAGCAGGAGAGGGGAGCAGCAGGCCAAAGATGACTTCAAACAGCTTGGCTGATGGAACCTTGTGTGTGTGTATGTGACAGACACTTCCTCTGGTATTGACATTTCTCCCGGCCCCGGGCCAGCTTTCCAGGCTTGGTGCTGCTCCTCTTATAGATCGGTGTATTTGACACACTAGAAAAAATTCAGGTCTTTAAGGGCAGGGGAGTGCTGGAATAGCGGGAGTGCCAGCTTTTCCTGGAAAAAAAAAAAAAAAAAAAAGAAGAGTCAAGCAGGCAGCTGGTGCACACAGAGCTCTGGCAGCCTCAGAGGCAGCCCCAGCCTTCGGAAAGGTGAAGAGAGTCACCCTCAGCCTCATGGAGAGGGGTCTCAGGACTGGTTGCACTCCCGCATTGCTCAGGGACCTGCAGAAACTCAGGACTTGGTCATGCCCTGAGGACCTTTCATTGAAAGTGAAACCCTTATAACCACTAGGTCTGGGTCCCATTGCCTATCAGTGCAATTAGGATTAGGCATTTATAGCAGGGGAACAGCCAGGGGCTTTAATGTAGATCCAGCTCCTCCTTTGCTCAGTTCTGTCTGTCTATAGAGCAAGGGAAGAGGCTGGCCTGGTGTACCTGGAAAAGGCAGGTTGCAATTAAATGGCATGTATTATTTGGAGTCCTTCTTCAGTTCAGCAAAGCTGTGAACAGCAGGCGACAGGTTTGTTGTGAATGTTGCATTCACTGGATAAGGACAGGAGCTTTGGTACATCGCCTATTGCCCCTGAAACCACCTTTCGTGCAGTCCTCCTGCCTGGCTGGCTCGTGTGACCCCAGCTCTTCTTGTTGGTGCTTTATCCAAATAACATGAGACAGGCCCAGCACAGCTGCATTGCTCCATGAGAGCCAGAGATTAAAGTACGCTGAGGCAGAAAACACCAGCAACACTGCAAATGGCTTCTTGAGCCAGGACCCAGCCACCTTCCAAGCTGTTTGGAGATGCAATAGGTGGCCCAGACCCACACTGCTTTGCTTACGATCTTTCTCACCAGTTTTTAAAATTCAAGGACTCTCTCCCCTTTCTAGAAAATTTTACCCCCAAATGTCTGCACAGGGGCTTTCCTGTACTGTCTGCCCACAGCTAGACTCAGCTTAAGAGAAGTCTGGTTTTACTTTTATTTCCTCACAGGTTGCGTGTTTGCTTGCATGTCTGAGGTTGTATCTCTTACAGTCATCGGTTTTTCAGTTGCCTTGCAGGATGCTACACACCCGCAGTGTTGATGAACCACAGTTCCACGTAGAGCCCATGGGATGATTTTTCACCAGATTTTCAGGTCTCAGGGAATTGTTGGAAGGGGGATGTAGTTCCCTCATTTACCTGTCTAAGTTTTAGGTCACTGCAGGAGTGAACCGCTCGGAGGATGTGCCTCAGTCCCCTGGGTAGCAGCCAGAACTGATTCCATCCAGATGCTCTCTAAATGGCTTTCAGATGTCTCTCCTTTAGGAGAATGGCTTGGTACCTAACACCCAGTTTGATGTGTGGCTCAGACAGGCTGCTCCCCAGCCAGTGCTTCGAAGAACTCAGTGATCCAGCAGCTTCCTCAAGTCGCCAGGCATTCAGTCCTGCCAAACCTTCTCCGAGGAGATGGTGATGACAGAGTTCGCTTTATGGAAGGGGAGAAGCAAGCCTACCTCCAAGTGTTGTCCCTGCCAGCTATGGGGAAGTGGGTGAAAGAAACTGCAAAGTGCTGGAAAATCAGATCTCTGCACTGGTCATGACCGTCCCAGCAGCGGAGGGAACCTCGCTGGATGGAAGTCAGCCTTCTGCTGCTGGACTCAGCTCTTAACTTCAAAAGGGGCTGAGCCTTAGCTGGTTTGAACTCAGTATCTCAGTTCTTCCATTTGTTACCTAAAGCAGGCCAATTTTTGTAATTTTTGGAAACTCATTTCATGTAATCATAACTCTACGGTACAAGAAAAAATACTTTAAATAAATACCGGCATGTTTTGTGACACAAAAACCAGATACAGTGTATGGAAAATATAACCGTCTTCCATCTGGAAATGGCTTGGAATTATCTACTTTTTCTTGTAACTCATTTTCTACATGTCTCTGCTTCGAGGGTGATTTACTGCAAACATCTCTGTGTTCCCTTCACTATATTGATTCATAAGAAATCCTTTTGCAATGAAATCATATTTTCCATGCACCAAAAAAAAGTCAGATAGAAGATGAAGAATATTATTGTAACAGGAAAATGGTTAGGACAAAGAAAGCTTATAATTTTGTAAACAGAGGTTGGGAGGAGGCTTTTGGGATTGAGTTTCTGGGCAGCGAGTCAGAGGGTTTTTCTTTTCTTATTTTGAAGACTCTACTGGCAATGTCTACAACCCAGAAAGAAATAAATATAAACAATTCTCCCCTCCAACATGGCTTTGATAGCTCAATTAGTAGAATTGAGAATTTGATGAAGGATGTGCCGAGGAACCTTGGCTGTCTTGGAGAAGTGTTATAAACTTAGAGGTCTTATCCCACCACACCCAGTTTGCCAGAGAGGACTTAGCTAGATGCTGTCTTCTACTGCTGAATGTTTAAATGATCAAAGCCAAAGGATTTCATGCCACAGATGCGATGGTGTCACCCATCCTGGGGGGCAAAGAGGAGGCGAGGAGAGCACTTTCCAACTAAAATGAAAGTTTTTGAGTTAAAATCCATTGGAAAAAATAGGCAACAATCTCTTTCCCCTCCCATTAGTCATAGTGAGTAACTGGGAGAAGGGGGTGATGGTTGTGGAAAGGAATGACATTTGGCTAAGAAAAACAGTTTATGGTATTTGCAAACACTTAGCAAAGCAGGTGATTACTGTTGTTTTGCTTGCTTAAACCATGCTTCACTTTTGGATAACCCAACATTTTTTTGTGGAACAATCAGAAAAAATGTGCAGGAAATTGTGAAATTTTTTTTCTGCTATTTTTGTCCATTTCTACAATTGTCAGCGATGACCAATTTGGTTTCTAAACATTGCAACTCTGCTGGGATAGCTTATTGGGAAGGCATGTGTGGAATGGCTCCTCCTGAGGGAACCATTCTGCATTGCCTGTGAATCCTCAGCTTCAACGTGTTTTGGCAACAACGACTAGGGGGGAGAGAGAGAAACTAGCAAGCAACTTCTGGGCAGCTCCACACAGCTCACCTGGAATTGATTTTCAAGGGACCCATCTTCATGTGATGTAAATCAACACAGCTCCATGGTCTTTGCTTGGTTGGGTATTTTCAAAAAGTCTTGTATCTGGGCAGGCAAAAGGTTTGCATGTTATAGGCAGTCTTTCTGTCCCAATGTCCTGCCTGTGCCAGCTGATGCTGTGTCCTCCAGGACGGTTGGAGATGCTTATGAGTTCTGAGCATTTATTTCAGATTTCTACAGCAGTGGGGGAGACAGGTACTTGGCTGGGAGACTTCATTTGTGTGCAGAAAAATTCTGCTTGGGCAGAACCAGGGAAATTCCTTTCTGGGGCACATGGCCCTTCTAGGTTCAGTGGCAGAGACACATTTGGAGCTGCTGATCTGGGGATCTGGGGCCTTGTAAGCTCTGGCTCTGGTTTCACAGCTTTTGTGAGCTGCCTTGGAAAAGCCTCCAACCTTGTCGTCCAGGTTCACCACCTCCTTTCCCAGCTGTAAAAATAACCCAGGGTGGGACGGAGAGCTACACCCTCTCCCCTTCTGTGGACCTCAGCAGATGTCGTGATGGATGGTGAAAGCCAGCTCTGTGGAGGTGTCAATGGAATTTGGCTGCAGAAGGAACTTGGTTTATTCTGTCATTCATCAGGGCTGTGATTGCTGCCTGACAACTGGCAAAATCAGTTCATTTCATTGAACCAACAGTAAAACTCTAGATCTTTCCTCGAACCCTGTTTGGAGGTCTTTCCAACTGTCTGCTTGCCCCTGTTCTGTAGCTGGCTCCAGCTGCCCAGGGATGGCCAGCAAGTGAGATTTCAAACTGGTGATGAGGTTTAGCTCTGACCTTGGCAGATACAGGGGCAATTAGCCTTAGATCAGTTTGGCAAAGTTGACAAATCAAATTATTCCTTCTCTTTTGCCTCCTTCCCTGCAGATGACATTTGTTACTGTCAATTGTGATCCAGAAGGATGTGGGTGTTTCAGGACTGTCTGGAGAAAGATTTGGACCAATGGAAGTAAAATTCCCACATCCATGCTTTCTCGGACTATATGTCTCTGCTGTTACTTGCAGAGCAGTTAATGGGGAAGAAAGCGTTCACCCCAGGCATTGAGATGGTAGTGATGTCTTGAAATCACTGGTCATCTGGAAACATGGGACAGAGTTCCCTACACATTTGGGTTGAATCTGAAAACAACTGTGCTTTCTCTGCAACTTTCTCTAGTTTCTCCTGTTATTTTTCTGACCTTCCCAGATGTGTAGGCAGGAATGTGGAAGAGCATCTCGAGAGTGGGATACGGGGGACTGGTTCCATGTCATGGCATAATTCCTCGGAAGTCTCTCTGGGTTAATCTGGAATTTCTCTCTCTTTCATTTCCAGTGCAGGATCCATGCTCAGGAAGAGGACTGGTAGTCCTGAACTGTGGTAGGAGCAACAAGTTTCTTCTAGCATGGATCTCATCATTAGCTGCAGGATGAAACAGTACTTCCCAATGTTACTTGTCAGGACTCTTTGAGGCAGCTGTCAGATTCCTCTGCCCTGCTCATCCATCTCAAATCACAGCTGATACACCAGACTTTGGTTTGATGAGACAGCTACAGTTGCAGTGGGCAGTCCAACAGAGAGCTCAGGGAAGCTGCCTAAGTCCTGTGCATTGAGAGTCTTCATGGCTTTCACCCTCCAGCTCCTTTTCTAATTGTAGCTCCTGTCCCTGACATGGCCAAGTTTCTGCATGCCACCTTAGTCCCAGACAGAGCAGTGAAGCAAAATGCAGTGTTGCAAGGCTTCTTCATTCCTCAGCTCATCCCAGCGCCTCATTTCATCTTTCACTTTGTACATCCTTGGAAATGGTGGTATTTTGCTCTGTGAGGCCAGGCTGCCTAGCCTGCTTCCCAAAGCTTGTAGTCTCAAGATCCAAGTTGATGGTTATCCTTGCCCACTCTCCTGTCATCACTTGTGATCAACACCCGAGAGAGATAAAAATACCGTAATGCATATAATTGAGCAGCACCATAATATAGGTATAGGGAAATCCCATGATGCTGCATCTTGAGCCCAGGCTAGTGGTTTGGAAAAGGTTTGTCAGCTTTGGATGGCTTTCAGGGTCTGTTCTGCTAACAAGATCCCTGTTCATGTCAGAAGATGTGTCTCTTGGTGGAAGTGACAGGCAGTGTGGGCTTGTGGTCAGAGCACTTCCTCGTAATTGCCTTGACTCTACCCATGACCCCATCTAGGCCTGAGCCACTCACTGAACTCTCTATTTCCTGAAGCATCTTCTCGGCTCAGCTGCCTCCAGCTCTGAGAAATGGGGCTGCTCAAGCGATGTGGTTTCTTTGTCTGCATGGCAAGGGCTGACGTGACTTGGCATTTGGCAATGCAGGAGAGATTTCAGTTGTCCTGTCCATTATGGACACGATGGTTAAGGTGGAGGAAGAAGAGTGCTCCTGTGCTAGCTGGGTAGTTCTACCAGACCTGCTTGTGCACGCTGGTTGTGAAGTCTTGCTGAACTTTGCTTGCTCATCTGAAACAGTTCCCTTCAGTCCCCCAACTCCTGCTCTCCCCCTGCTTCCCATTCCACCATGTGCCTGTCTGTCTCACTGTCTGCACAGATGTTTCTAGGCATCTGAGCGAGCAGCACGTTCCTGCCTGCAAAATGCAGCCCCACAGCTGTATTGCAAACAGCTGGTTGGGGGGTGGTGCCTGACTGGGGGACTTCTCTCTGTGTTGAACCACATTTCAAACATAGACCCCTCTCCTGAGCTGGGGTAGGACTGAGCAGGGAAAGAAGGGTCAGATATGGGGGATTTGCACAGGTGATGGGTGGGAACCTCCAGGCCCAGGACACAAAAATGCCTCTTCTCTTGGGACTGAAGACACCAACATATATGGCACCAAACTGATGTTCTTGAGCTTCACCCAGCACAGGGTTGTGGTGAGCAACCATGAGAGGTTTTGCCAGGGTTTCAGTGGGAGCAGGATTTCACTGAAAGTCCTCATTCTGCCACCTCTGCTTTCTGTTTCCTCCCCCAAATACTTCTGTACCCCTTTCTCTTGAGCACAGTTCCTGCCCTTCAGCTTAGCCTGGGGTCATTGCAGTGTGTGTTGTGTCATTAAATATTAGCAAACTTGTTGAGATGTGTCAAACATCTTTTTGGAGAGCTCCATTAATTCAGGCCTGATTTTGACTGTAGACACAAACTCCTGGTCACCTGCAGAAAACATCACATGGAAGGAGGACTCCCTCACAGTAGGGCCTCCTGAACACTGAGATGTGTCCGCAACCCCCATCAAAGTCTTTGAGCATTGCATTAATACAGTGGCAAAGCTGACAATCTCTCTAGGGTCCTCAAGGGGTGAAGATTCAAGCTATTCATACCAAAGGAATTGGAATTTCTTGGACTCTTCATCTGATTGCATGGCCAAGCCCAAGTGTGAGCCCTTCAAAGGACAGGTGCTGAGCACAGTCCATTTATCCAGAGTACAGCAGGCTCCAGACAGGTTAAAGCAGTGGGTGCTCTTTGGAGTCAAGTAGTGTAAAGTGCCTGCAAGGGGAAGAAGCTTGGAGTGTTCAAATCACTGAAGAAAATCATGTCATCATCACTCAGCCACTGCTGGAAGCCACACTATAAATTAAGGAAGGATCCCTAGATGTACATGGATGCGTGAAGGTGATGAGGTCATGGGTAAAAGCAACCTTTTCAGGGCATGGCATGGTGTAAAGGAGAACTGGCAGTCAAGAGATGATAGAAAGATCAGTGTCAAAGGAGGGACAGAGTGATGAGTGCAAAGAAAGCTGTGGATAAACGAAAGGAGAGTGAGGGGTGGAGAACAGCTTTAGAGAAGGGGAAGGATGGCTGGTGAAAGCAGTGGGATGGAGGTATGTGATGGTAGCAATTGTGTTCAGGGTACAGGAGGAGTAGATGGAATCTGCACTCTTGTGGCCAATATGGGAAAATGTCATCAAATGGGTTGGGAGACCTTCAATCTCCTCTAGGGATGCTTGAGATAGTAGAGGTGGCATATCATGAGGACTTCTTTTCATTCAGACCCCATTCCATCCCCACACAGGATGAAGTGGAACCTGCTGACCCCCAGCTGCAGAGAGGGGCACCCTAGCCAAGGAGCACACGGGAAGCTGGCAATGCCATGGCTAGGAAATGTCTCCCAGGAGCAGATGCCTTTAAAGAAAAAAAGCCCAACCAAAATCCTACGGGTTGGAGGAGGAAAGCAGAGAAGTCCCTTCAGCTGTTGAAATTGCCTTGTCAGCATCCGTGAGCAGTTAGCTGGCTTGCTGGATCTGACAAAAATTGATGGGGACCATGTGGCAGTCAACACGGGAGAGGGTGGGAGGGTGCCAAGTTTTCCTACGTATGTGTGTGTGTATATATATGTGAGTGTGTATTTATTATCGCATCTCTTCTGCAGTTGCCTGTGTGACTTGTGCCAGCAAGCTGTGGAGATGTGGCCTTTCCCTGGAATGAGGAATGCGTCAAGGAAAGTGCGGTTGCATATACTTATGAACATATGGAGGCCCTGGAGTCACGCCACACGGTTTGCCACTAATTGAAATAGGCTGGCTAACCTCTTATTGTGGCGACCAGGAGCAACCCTGGGGAAGGGATGGCAGAGGGGGAGGGGAATGCAGTGCATGGGCACAGTACATCTTCCAGAGCATAACTGTGAGAAGAAAACACCTCCTCTCTCTTCTCCACCTCATCCAGGATGGAGAGAGGAAGCTGCAGCGGTACAGTGGGTCCAGAAGCAGAAAGGGAAAGCTGTGCCCAAAGGGTCAAACATGGATTGGAGGCTGCCCCAAAGTAAGGTCCTTTTGCACCTGGAATAGATCTCTGTTCCACCGAGCCCATGCCTGACAGCCTCCCTCAAAGGCGAAGTGCTGCATGGGAAATAAGAGATAGAAAGAGGTTCCCAGTGGGAGGGGAAGGGACAAGAAGAGGTCAAATAGGAGGCAACTTGCAGAAGAAACTTGGGTAGTTCCTGAAAAGGAATGGCATGGGAGAAGAAGAGAGCCAGCAACACCTGGGCTGTTCTGTGGGCACAGCAAAAAGCAGTCACAGAGACAGGTAACTTCTGCTGCTCCTGTACTGCTGCATTTCTGGGGTATTTCATGTATGGCCAAATGCTGACTGTCCTCCTTATGCGCATGCAATCTCTGAAGTGAGCTTGGAAGTGTAAGGTCTACTTCTAGTATGGGCCCAAAGACATCCTGATGCATCACAGATAGGTTCCACAAGCTGGGTCTAGGCTGAGGCACTTCTACACTTGAGTACTGTAGAAGAAGAGTGCTTGGCTCTTCCTCCAGGTACCCTTCCTTCACATTCCAGTGCACCTAAACATCTCTTCATCTCTTCACTTCTTTTCTAAATCAGGCTCTCTGCTGCCTTCTCCTTCCCACAGATGCCCACACAACTTCTAAGTGCTCAGACACATCCAGGCTGAGGTGCTCCAGTGGCTGTTAAAAGGTCACCTGGTTTGTTTCTTGCATGTATTGCAAGAGGCAGCATTTGAAGTCATGGGGGTTTTGCATGACCTGTCCTTGGCTATATGGGTGATGTTAAATCTTGGAGTAAAGACAGCCAGAGAGAAATACCTCTGGGTATGTTAACCCAGAGATCTCTGGATTGCCCTGGACCCAGCATCACACCCTGTTCAGCTTTTTCCCAATTATGGAGTAGATTACCCCCTTGGACAGCTATTACCATCTCCTGACTGCGGACTTCCCCTGAAACTGTCTTGCTCCTCAGCCCTCAGAGGTTCAGACTACATCTCTTGGCCATGTGGAGATTTGGGTATGCCAGAAGGCTGGCTGCCTTGGCGAAAAGTCTTCCAGCTTTTGGTGGTACATCAATCACAGTGAAATACACAGCTCATGTCGCCCCTACTTCTTCATAACTATGATAAGGGGTGAATTCCCACCAGCTTCTCTGCTATGTTTCTTTTCCCATCTGTAGTGTTCATTTCAGAAGAATTTATTCTGTCCTTCAGGAACAACTGTGGGAAAATCTTGATCATCCTGAGTGCCATCATGCGGCATGTACAGGACAAGCAGGGGATCAGGCCCAGTCAGCATGGGTTTATGAAAGGCAGGTCCTGCTTGACTAACCCGATCTCCTTCTATGACAAGGTGACCTGCTCAGTGGATGAGGGAAAGGCTGTGGGTGCTGTCTACCTAGACTTTAGTAAAGCCTTTGACACTGTTTTCCACAGCATTCTCCCAGAGAAACCGGCTGCTCATGGCTTGGATGGGTGTACTCTTTGCTGGGTAAAAAACTGGCTGGATGGCCAGGCCCAAACAGTGGTGGTGAATGGAGGTAAATCCAGTTGGTGGCCGGTCACAAGTGGTGTTCCCCAGGGCTCAGTATTGGGGCCAGTTCTTTTAATATCTTTATTAATGATCTGGATGAGGGGATCAAGTACACCCTCAGTAAATTTGCAGATGACATCAAGTTGGGTGGGAGTGTTGATCTGCTTGAGGGTAGGAAGGCTCTACAGAGGGATCTGGACAGGCTGGATCGATGGGCTGAGGCCAATTGCATGAGGTTCCACAAGGCCAAGTGCCGGGTCCTGCACTTGGGTCACAACAACCCCATGCAGCGCTACAGGCTTGGGGAAGAGTGGCTGGAAAGCTGCCTGGAGGAAAAAGACCTGAGGGTGTTGGTTGACAGCCGGCTGAATATGAGCCAGCAGTGTGCCCAGGTGGCCAAGAAGGCCAGCGGCATCCTGGCCTGCATCAGAAATAGTGTGGCCGGCAGGAGCAGGGAGGTGGTTGTTCCCCTGTACTCGGCACTGGTGAGGCCGCGCCTCGAGTACTGTGTTCAGTTTTGGGCCCCTCACTACAACAAAGACACTGAGGTGCTGGAGCATGTCCAAAGAAGAACTGGTGAAGGGTCTAGAGCACAAGTCTTATGAGGAGCGGCTGAGGGAACTGGGGTTGTTTAGCCTGGAGAAAAGGAGGCTGAGGGGAGACCTTACCGCTCTCTACAACTACCTGAAAGGAGGTTGTAGCGAGGTGGGTGCCAGTCTCTTCTCCCAAGTAACAAGCAATAGGGTGAGAGGAGACAGTCTAAAGTTGCACCAGGGGAGGTTTAGATTGGATATTAGGAAAAATTTCTTCACTGAAAGGGTTGTCAAGCATTGGAACAGGCTGCCCAGGGAAGTGGTTGAGTCACCATCCCTGGAGGTATTTAAAAGATGTGTAGATGTGGCACTTAAGGACACAGTTTAGTGGTAGACTTGGCAGTGCTAGGTTAACAGTTGGACTCGATCTTAAAGGTCTTTTCCAACCTATGACTCTATTCTATGATTCTGTGATTCTAAAAGATGGAGGGGAGGACTATCAGCATCCTTGTGATTTTGTCAGATCCTTTGCTTCCAAGTGGGAGAGCTCTGATGAATACCTCAGGCCAGCTAAACCTGTCTGGCTTCAAGGCATCTCCAAACCCAAGTCCAGGATTTTTTTTTCTTTAGAAATAGAATAGAGATAATCTAAAATTGAGACACGTTCTGAATTACCTGTGCAGTGAGGACATAATGTGCAAGGAAGTAAAGAATGATGGTGTGGTTTTCTAGAAACAAAATTCAGAGGAATATAGGGAACTTACATAGGGAATTTCTAGCAATAAAATGGGATGCCACTGTTACTGAGGGAAACTAGACTTTTACAAATAAATTTTCAGCAAAAAAATGTTTACAAGATGATGTCAAGAATATACTGCTCTTGTATCATCAGTTTTTCTAATGGAGACAATCATAAAATGTACCCCATGTTGTTAATTGTTTGGGTGTAAAGGGAAACAATATGCAATATGCTTTTTTATCTTATTTATAGTTCTTGTAATGAGATGAATGAGTATTTTCCTTGAGTTGCTCCAGGAATTTGCTTACTGAAAAAGAATAATGTCTGATTTTGATGTATAACATTGTTAGAATATTTTAATGAAAGTTCAAAGGGTTTTCTAAAACATGTGCAGGCTGATCCATTCATCATCATACACTCAAGATGTGCCCAAAATATCTCAGGGTACGTCATTGCCGATGGTGTGAATCTGTACTTTACAGTTCCTTAACTCCATGTTTCTTGGGCTGCTGAGTCTTGGGTAGATCTCTAACTTTCTGCTTATGTATATCAGCATACAAAGTCAAGTTTGACAGTGCCTTTGAATGGAAATGAGCATGTAAATATCATTACAACTATGTATGTTAGAAGGCAGCTGAAGAGTCCTACATGGCTATAACCGTCCTAATTGAATCTCCATGTCCCAGAGATCTAAAAGATGAGAGACAGCAGCTGGACAATGGGAAGGGGGAAGTGACAGAGGATGGGTGACCAATAAATATGATAGGAGATGTGCAATTCCCAGCTGGCTGGGGACAGTAACCACAACTTGCTGTCTGTTTGTAGCTAACCCTACACTACAGTTCATCACCCACAGCACACACTGCCAGAGTTTCTTTCATCATTGAAATCTTCAGATGATACAAAACAAAGGAAAGGAAAAAGAAAAAAAACATTCTTCATCCCTTCCTCTCTCCACACATTTTTGCCAGCTCCAGAAGGAAATCAGGGAAGGAAAAGGCTTTCTGCACTTGACATAGCTGGGCAAGGAAGCCCAGGATAAAGTAGCAGAGGTGGCATTCCAGACATTAATACGTGAGGAGTATCGGGTGTGTGATGAGAAGCAGCAGGTGGGAGGAGGAGATCAAGTCCTCTGCTGTATATGGCCACATGCTAACTCTGTTGGGTCTCCTCTTGCATCAGCCTCTGGAGGGAAAACTGGAGAAACCTGTCCTCCAAACCAATGATGTGATTGGTGGAAAGAGGGGTGCTAAGAAGGGGAGAGAGAGGATTGTCACTGTTTTAAAAACAAGGAAAGAGTTTTGTCTGGCATCAGTGCTCTGGCACCTTCCCAGGCATGTAGTGCCAGATGCTACCATGAGAGTTGTGCTTTAGTGTTCCCATGTTAGCACCAGGTACACTAATTAACACCATGCTGATCCCTTGGTCACTGGGGTCTGCAGCTTTCACTCACCTTTGCGTGTTTCCTTCCTCACCACCCAGAGCACCATTTATACCAACGAGTGCGTGCCGGTGTGCATGCATGCACACGTGTGCTCGTGAGAGGGTGGCATGACGGTTCTGCGAATGATGGTCTGCAGCACCCATTCTGAGAGCACTTTTCAACCTTATTTAGATTGGGTTTTTTTTAAACACTGCTTTTTGTTCCAAAGGAAATTGCATTGAATGTGTAAGTACATGTTTTTTAGGCAAATAGATTCCTTTACATTAGAGCTTGTGGGATGAAAAGCAAACAAAGTTCAAACACAAAAATGAGGTCAGTGTGCCCAAATCTGCATCATTCTCTTGGGGTTTAAGAATTATATGGATATTTCCCTTGCTGCTTTCAAAACACGAGCTCCACAAACCTTACCTGCTTATGACCTTATATGTCCTGCATTGCAACATCTTTTGGGCAGGCTTGATCTATATCTGTGCTGACCTGAACAGACAGATGCATTGCATGATAAAGGGGACAAGGGCACCCATTTATTCAGAACCTGAAGCCCAAAGATGTCCTAAATCATTGTATGAACAGCAAAACCAAGGCAGCTTTGTTTCTCATGTGACTTGAAGGTGAGCACCTCTGTGGATTCTCTGAAGCCTTGTAAAGGGTTGAGCTCATGCAGCAGTGGGTGTTTTTATTAGACCTATACTTTTTTTTCTTCCATTTGGCCAATAATTTTCATGAAACTCACAGAATGTTCCAGTTTTGGAGACTTATACTCTTCTGTTATATTTTCTTAAAACTGACCTGTGAGTTAAAAAGCTATTAGGAAGGACCCAGACAAATGTATTGGCAGACTAAAAGACACTGTGATCTCACATGCCTGGTTTCCTAAGTAAACCTGTCTAAAAGCCCCAAGGATCATTAGTACATCATCTGTTACTTCCATCAGCATTTTTTGAATGCAGGACTGTGATTTCTGCCAGAGCAGATGGGACCTGGCATCTCGTTAGAAAGATTTCTTTGTAGTGACCTGTGCAATATTCGTTTATCCCAAGGGAAACAGTGAACAGGAAAGGTAGCTCTATTTTCCACATGTCCAGCTACTTTAAATCCAATAATATAGTCAGCTAAGGTGGCTTGCAGAGCCAGCCTACATGAAAACTCCTGCCTACTGCTGCAGCTTACCACAGCTCCTATGGCTTTGTGATAGCTCAGCAGCCACAGGACATGTTTCTTTGACTGTTGTGATACCAGTAAGCCAGCCCTCTGGCTCTCTCTTGTGTCTGGAGATTTCCCCATTGGGCATATTTTGGAGCTCTGTGGATTTCTTTGTGGGAAAAGTCCCTGCAGAAGTATTTCAACAAGTGGCAAAGGTATGGCTGGCTGACAGGTGTCCCTCTAGGGAATTTTAACTGCTTTGGATGCAACTCTGAGAAAAACCATCTCTAACATCTCTCAGACATTAAGCTGCATTAACATCTCTTGATTTCTCTCCAAGCAGGGGGTTCACATGGCTCCAGCCTAAAGTAGGCAGCTTTCCACTGATCTCAATAGGAACCAGAGTAGCCCCTGTCACATAAAACGCACAGGAGCCCCAATGGTGGCAAAAAGTAAAAATGAAAATATTTCCCATGGCTTTTGCTGAGGTTTGAGTTGTGTTGTGGGCAAAGTTTGTTTCTGATTTTCTGATTGTTTTTGTCCCTGCCTGATGACCACATTACACAGCAAAGCCAAATCCTTAGCCCTCTGGCCTGACACTTCTCCTCTTCACCTCTTGTTTCTTCATACACAGATCGCCTCAGTACCCAGCCAAAGCACACCCTGGTCCAAGCTTGCTCAGGAGGTGCTTTCTGCCAGAAACTTCCCCTGGGAGATTTAAGAAACAAACAAACAAACCAAGCAGCCCTCACAACATCCCAATGACAAGCAAACAAACAAACAAACAAGCACACATCCCCCCATGTTCCTGAAATGGCATCTGACCCTGGTGTCCAGAGCCCGGGGGCAGGAGGCATATGTTTCCGATAAACACAGAGCACTTGTGTTAGGGTGAATACTTGGAGCAAACTGCAAATCACTGACTTTTTCCCAGAGGAGGTAAGAAGAAAACTCCAGCAGAACCTGTTTCGTGGGTCCAGTCCCTCTAAACCAGAACAGGGTCAGGATGTTGTTCCTACAGTTGCCATTTCCTACTGGACCAGCGCCTGTTTCCTTCACCTCCTTCTTCCTTCTCTTTGAGCAAGCCAAAAGGCATTTCTCCAATGGTGTTGGCTCTCTCTTGGAAACCTGTCTCTCCACGACTTCAGGCGGGATTGACAGGCAGTATGTCCTGGGGTCATGAGCTCATACGCCATGACTGTGGGCTACTTATGTGTTCCTCCTGGTCAGAATTGCCTGTGCTTTACACTGAAAGTGCTGAGCATCTGCCAAATGGCTCCTCCTCTGAACCTTGCTTCTTGGAAGAAGCCCCATCCTTGGACATGAAAAGATGACTTGGACATTCAGAGTGGTCCTGTCTCCACTTCCTGAGCCCAAGGTCCATGGATGGAGGAGTCCCCATTGGTTTGATCCTGTGTATGCTGGATGGATGAATGAATGTATTACACCAGAAAAGTTTGGTCCCACATCTTCTGCATGGAGGAGTATGCTATCTGGATGCTGTGGGGAGGGTCAGACAAGGCAGACTCTAGTGACAAGTCAAGCAAGTGGTTGTCTAAGGCAGGGACTTGTTGTGCAAAGCAGAAACACCAGGCTGGCTGTGTCTGGAGAAAGAGTGAGGTTTCTGTTCTTGAGGCTTTTCTGCAGCTCATCTCTTCCCAGAAGGGCAGTCACTGCCCCTACCTTCCAACTCCCAAGGCAGAAAGAGGAACAGAGTCGTGTCTCTCTGGTTTGCCCCCCAGTTCTGCAACCTGTCTCTGCATGTTGTCACACAGCAGATGCAGCCCAGTCCTTGGAGTGGCAACATGCAGCCATGCCTATGCTCCTGAAATGCTTGGAGCCATCTGTGGGTTCAGAGAAACCGGATGGAAGGACACAGTTTTTCTCACTGTTGCGCTTGAAGGGTAGGAAGACACTGTGAGCAGGAATTCATTCTGGATCAAGTAAGCTGACTCTGTGGAGGATGCAGGCTGATGGAGAAGGGAGAGGAGAAAATGAAGAGTAAACCTCACCACCAGTGCTATTAAAGTTCAGTTTCCTGCAGTGGAAGATGCTCTTGGAGAACACCTCTTGTAAACACTTCTCAGGTATGCCCAGTCATCCTCTTCACAGCCCGGTACATAGGGAGGTGCATACATTACACATCACTTTCTGAAGTCCAAAAGGGTTCTTCTTGCTCAGGGCAGGGGGAAAGGTGTCTGCTCTTTATGGAAGGGGTAGTGTAGTTACAATACATCTGTCTTGCCATGGTGAGGTAGGAGATGGTCACATCTGCTCAGGGTTTTGTCTATCCAAATGTTAGCCTGAGCTTGGAAGGGCAGGTTAACTTTACTGCAAGCTCTTTCAGAAAAGAAGAATTCAGGTTAATTCGCTTCTGTGGGAGCCAGCTCAAAGGAAGGCCACTTGCCTCTAAAGAGCATGTCTGTTACAGAAGTTTGAGGGACGTCAGTGAAGCCACTACACAAATTAAAGCAGGTGGCCTTTACTGATGTAAGGCACGTAGGTGAAGCCACAGCTATGGATAGCATGCCTTGTGCATCCCCTTTGCTCTTGTGGCTGCAAAAGGTAACGAGCTCTGTTCCAGGTGGCAGCTGAAGTGCTGATATCAACACAGAGATGTTACCCCTTAGTTTCAATTATTCTCCTTGCAGAAAATAAGGCACCCATAGAGGGAAGCCAATTTCTTCTACCATATCTAGATGAGCTGTTGATGTTCTGGATGTGTATGAGCTCTGTGGCTGAGTGTCCTGGGGGTGTTTTGACCTGTTACATATACGTAAAAAAGGCACAGGCAGGGATCCTCTTGCAGGTCTAGCTGGAGCATTTGGAAATTATGCTGAGATGAAGGAAATGATTTTGTGAGTTGTTCCAGTGCAGACTCAATGCTTTACTGAAATCACTCCTCCTCTCACAATACCCCTGCCTCCAACCTCCCTTAGCACAGAAGCTCTTCTGCCGGGTCCTTCAGTATACTGATAGGCATTAATTGCCCTAACTAGACTCACCTGGGGCCTCCACCCACGCCCTGTGTCTGCGCCTCAGGAGCCCCATTTCAGCTCAGCCCAGGGTCTTCAGTCTTTCCTGAGCTGTGCTGTGGGTGTACCCATTTGTAGCCCTGCCTCTGATCCTGCCTCCTGGATGGACCTTGAACTTATGCTCCAGGTAACTTCTCGCCTGTATGTGCCCTTCTGATGTGGGTTGCAGCTTGTTTCCAGCTCTCTCTCTGGCCCTTTCTCCTTTTAATCCTGACTGGGCTTTTTGCATGAACCTTGGATTGGTCAGTTGTTTGCCTCATCGGGGGATGTTGTTGGACCTGGTCCTGCTCCCAAGCATAGTCCAGAAGACAAGCTTCTCTGGAGGCAACTCTTGTCAGTGTACAACTTCCTTAGGTGGAAAGTCCTTCTGCTGTTTCTACAAAGCCCCTTCATCCTAAACTTTCCAATTAACAAAAACAAAGCCTAGTCCTGTTTTGTTTTGGGTTTTGTTTTTTTGTTTTTTTTTTTTTTTTTTTTTTTTTTGGTAGCGATGATCCCTTTTATTCACTACACAAAGACTTTTCTGGGCTCATTTAGAGGATTTCCTGTGTTGGAATGGGATTTCCTGTACTATTTTTGATAAAAATCTTGATGCCTCTGCACGTAGGTTTTGTATTGACAACGTGGTTATGTTATTCCACTGGGGCTGCCTTGGGACAAGGAATCCCTGGTGGACTAACTGTGCTTGCTAGCTAGACGCCACATGCGAGTCCAACACCTCCAGGAAATGTTGGACTTATCAGGCCAGTGTTTATTGAGGACGGGTTCTTGTCTTTCATGTTCCTCCTGTGATGCTGACAACCTCCATGCTTTTGCAGCGCAGGCAGTCTGGGAATGCAGCCTAGGGCACTGGTCTTGGGATCACACTGTTGTGAGTTGGGGCGAAAGAGCCTGGACTCCCTGGTCCAGCTGGGTTTGCTAACTGTGTGTACTTTGGGTGTGCTGTGGGCACTGGGCAAGGCTGAAAGTGGGGATGAGGTAGAAAAATGAGTGGTTTATGTTGGGGGACAGACAAAGAAAGTGAGTGCTGCAACAGAAATACCATGCAGGGATGGGTAGAAGGCATGGGGATAAATAAAAGAATAAGGGGGTGCATGGACAGATGGGTAATGAGGGAAGAGCTGATCACTATCACTTAGAAATCCTACACCAGCATAGATCCCCTATGCCTCCCCCAGACCATGACCCTTCCAGACTTTGAGTCTCAGCCGATGTTGCCCTTTTAGGGGCAGGCAGGAGATAAGCAGATGTGGAGTGCACAGTGGATTTTATAATAACACGGTGGTTATAGACAATTGCCTAATGAGGACCAGATGGTCAGTTTTATTTTAAGTTGCCCTTTAACAACATTCCCATCTAAGCTGTGTTTTTTAAGTAATAGGTTTTTAATGAGATGCCCATAAGATCTTAAAACACATCAGGTTTTAATCACACCGACCTATTTAAATGGCAGTGTATGTCTTTAGCACTCCTTCTACGTTTTTATGGTGTTTAATTCCTTCCCACCACCATTCCTCACTCCAAACCTCAAATGGGCTGTGTCAAAGGGACCGTTCCTCCCAGCACTGGATGCTGCCTCTGCTGAACTCATCTGTGCCATTCCAGACTAAGACCAAGGACAGACCTCCTTCCAGGAGAGAGGAGGCATCTTCTCCCTCCCCTCTCGGAGGTCAGGGTGCAGCTCTGCTTCACAAAATAAAAGCTCTGATTATAAATGCTGCTCTTGGATGGGGAAGGCAGGGAGTGGTATGATTTGTCTTGCAAAGATACTGTTATGAAGCCAAGTACCATTTGCTTTGGAACAATGCCTCTAAATCCCCTGGGAAGCACCATGTGGCCATGCTGCAGAGGATATCTGAGAGCCCAGACACACAGTGGACATTTTGATGGTTATAAGCCATGAGGAATCATTGAGAAAATATGCAAACCCCTCACTGTATTTTCACTTCAGGAGGGGCATGTAACTGCACAGGATGTCAGCAGATCATCCACACTTCCTAGCTGGGGACACTGAGGTGAGCTACCTGCCCAATGTGTGAGAACAGAGCAGAAACCCAAGTTTCTTGCTTCTCTATCCCCTATCTACCAGGTTAGGTCCTGGATAGCACAGGTAGCTTATCTCGTCTCTGGGAGCTGTATTACAGTAACCCCATGTCCAGTTGCCCATTGGACAGACTGTCCTGGCTAGAGCATTGCTCACTCATCTGGGCAGGGAGAGGACAGATGGAGAGAGAATTGGGAAACACGCCTTGATGACAATCTTAGGTGAGCAGAGCTGGACCAGACCGCAGCTCCTCTGCTTCTCCTCTCGGTGTGAGGCCCATGGGTTCCTGCTGTTTGCCTTTATAATGTGTGTTAGCCCTCCAGCCAGCCAAGCCTTCCATGGCCTTCCCAGTAGAGACCAACATGACTTGCGGTTCCCTTTGCTGGTGCTCAGCCCAATAATGAAAACCCACTCTGCTGTAAGAAACCAGTTTGCAGCCAGGCAGAGCAAAAATCCTGCTGTCAGGACTGAAAATACTTTTTTTTTTTTTTTTTTTTTTTTAATCAGGCAGTCCTCATTTAATATCTTTGGGGTCCTTTCCTGCCTGTCCCACTCTTACAGACATCAGCAAACATTGGACAAAGCAATGCATGACTTTCACCTCTCACCCATCTGGGGATTTCATTTTTCCTGTTGATGTCAGAGGCTCTGTGAAACTGCAGACGAGATCAAGCTCTGCTTTCCTTCCTGGAGTCCTGGTTGCCCTTTGGCGGAGCTTACACTGAGACTGTGACTGTGTTGGTTAAATGACATCATCATGTTTCAAAATGTTATTTGTTTTTTGTTTGTTTGTTTTTCCAGAGTATTTTGCATGTTTACCCAGTCACCTTCCAGCAGCTGCAAACCCAGACACTTTCCACTCATGGGTGGGTGGGGGAGGCATGCTGGTGAATGACACTGAGGTTTGGGGGGGTGTTCACAGCCTTTTCTGTATTTGAAGTAGTTCACTCAAAGTCAGCTCCAGCAAAATACATCTTCCCCTTGCACCAGACTCAACCCTGTTTGCTTAGCAGATCTGTATTTAAGAACACTTTTGGGTAGACACTGGGAGGCACCAAGAAGCCCATCTTGTGTAGGGCATAAAACAAAAGAAGCAGAGAAGAGGCTGTAAGGGATTATTTACTGAGGAGTTTAAGTCCAAATGTGACCTTGGTCATACTAACACATGTGGCTCAGGTGGACACTGCGACTCACTTCTCAAGTCCCAGCATAAAGCTTAAGTTATCAGGTGCTTACCTGGAGAAACCCAGGCTTTGCTGATTCAGCTCTGAGCAATGGCCATGGTGGAGCATGAACAGCAATGGAAGATACAACAATCCAGGCAGGAAGAGCTGGGGTGTGAATCCAACCAGTAAAGGCCTGGTTAACACCAGCTTTGACTACCCTGGGTTGGCCTTGACAGCAGTACGTGTATATAAAAGGTTTCAGTGGTTTTGGGGGAAATACCAGCTTTTGCATTTTATCTGTTCTGAAAAAGGCCATGAGCACACTAAAACCATAGATCTCTTGAGAGCTTTCCTAGCATCTCTCCTCACACCAAACTTATGGGCAAGACAATTCACCTGGTCCCTCACAGTAGAAAGGAAGGGAGTCTGGAGTCACTGATGCTGCTCGGTTTTAGCCTGTGTCCTGGTTTCAGCTGGGATACAGTTAATTTTCTTCCTAGTAGCTCGTATAGTGCTATGTTTTGGATTTAGGATGAGAATAATGTTGATAGCACACTGATGTTTTAGTTGTTGCTGAGAAGTGCTTACACCAAGTCAAGGACTTTTCAGCTTCTCATACTGCCCTGCCAGCAAGGAGGCTGGGGGTGCACCAAAAGCTGGGAGGGGACACAGCTGGGACAGCTGACTCAAACTGGCCAAAAGGATATTCCATACCATACGATGTCATGCTGAATAATAAAACTGGGGGGGAGGGGTTGTCTGGGGGGTGGTGGCCTGCTGCTTGGTGACTGTCTGGGCATCAGTCAGCAGGTGGTGAGCAATTGCATTGTGCATCACTTGTTTTGTATATTCTTTATCATCATTATTGTTTTCCCTTCCTTTTCTGTCCTATTATACTGTCTTTATGTGAACCCAGGAGTTTCACATTTTTTTCCGATTGTCTCCCCCATCCCACTGTGGGAGGAGTGAGCAAATGGCTGTGTGGTGTTTAGCTGCCTGATGGGTTAAACTACAACAGTCTGGCAAGTAGGATAAGCACCCCAGATCTTCTCAGATAACCTCTGGAAGAATAGACTAGACAGCATTTCTGTCAGATCAGTCCTTGATGGCTAATGATTTTTGTCCTTCCAAGGCTCCCAGCTGAAGCCTCTGCCCTCAGCCTCAATTTCAGTGACATTTGTTTAAGGAAACAGGAAAGAAGCAAAGCTCCAAGCTCTGAATCTTCTCACAGATTTTTGGTGAAGCAGGAGCAAGAAATGGCCTTCCCCATCCTAGAGAGGCCAACAGATGCCTGCAGTCCCAGGAAAGGGCTGATGGGATTCAGCCAGGTTGCAGAGTTGTCCTGGGGAAAGAGAAGAAAAAGAAAATGCTGGCAGTGATTGAAAATTGCTCTGCAGCTAGTATGGGGAGGTAAAGTAGCTGCAGACAGAGGTTTGTTCTTGAATCACACCATCAGCAAGATGGTGAGATGCTCCCTGTGGAGGCACCTTGGCATGCAGTGCTGCTCCTTGCTGGGAGGTGTGCTCAGCCCAGAGGGGCTGCTTGCCCGGGCCAAATAGCAGTGCCTCCCTCTTCCTTTGTGGCCTCCCCTTTGGAGGTTTGCTGACTCCTGCAGCCTGGTCTTTGGTTAGCTAAGCAGCATCCGTGTGAAGTGGAAAGTGTGTGTGAGTGCACGGGCTGGGGCACAGAGCCATAGCTGGGCTTAGGGCCCTGAAGCTGTGTTGTCTGGGCTGGTAGTCGCTCTGTGGGCTCAGGGAGCTTTCCTTGGAGCCATGGCAGCCTTGCAGGGGAAACAATGGCAGTTTGAGGGAGCACTGCGTGTAGGTGTTTGGCACAGAGCTAACAACCCCTTGTCGTCTTCTCGCCCACCCCCCCCAGTGATGGGGCATGTTTCCTGCAGACACATGGAGTCAGTAATTTGTGGTGAGCTCCACTGCCTGACAGCAGATGGAGGAGCCTCAGCACAGCTGGGAATGAGACAGACACACGAGAAAGCAGCAACTAGGGCGATGGAGTTTGGCTGGCAAAGAGGCAGAAGTGGGAAGACTTTGGGATGCCATCCCACTGTGGGTACCCCTTGCCAGGAAGCTGGCTTCTCCGAACTATGGAGAGCTGCTTTACACCCACAGCACCCACTCGTGGGGTGGTGCCAAAAAAAGGGCTGGGTTGCTCAGCTTTGCACTCCCATGGTGGTGTGAGACAGAGCTGATTGGATCAGCCCCTTCCCTGAAGCAAAGGCTTGTTCATCTAGCTTCTTGCTGCTGCGAGTCAGGATGGCAGCTTGAGAAACTTGCTCTGGGCTGGTGATTCTGTTTGGACGCATCAATAATATTCCCAAGGCAAACAAGAGCGCCTGAAACAGTCTTGCAAAATGACGGAGTCTGTAACAAATCTAGTGCTGTTGCTGGGACCTGAGGGCTGCAGCTGCAGGAGCAATAGGATTCAGAGGGCTCTGCTGGAAAAATGAGCCACGGAGGGGCTGCCAAGGAATCCTTTCTAACAGTACAAGACCTCTGGCCGAGTGGCTCCAAGTCCAGCCATGTCATAGATCCATGCGGCAGCTTGTGGTTTTCCCCTTCTGTGATGATGGAAACATTGCACCATCGTATCTTCCTTGTGGGAAGAGAGGGGAACCAGCCATCCGTCAGAGAGACTGAGACCACCAGACACAGCCCTGAGGTACAAGCACATTAAACCAGTCTGTGAGGGACATTACTATGAATTGTTTCCTAGGGGCCAGGTCAGAAATCTCAGTGGATAGTCTTTATTCCCCTTGCCCAGGGACTTGCACTAGAAACAAACCCTAGAGCACAGCACCCGTTTTCAGCCTAAGCTTTGTCATGCCTTTGATTCTGCTCTGCTGGAGATGACCTCCCCTCAAAGAGTGAGGCCACCCAAATGGAGCCACCAGCTTCTGCCAGGGTCTCTGTAAGGAGGCATAGCTGGCTCTTCCTGTCCTCTGTGGGAAGGGACAACCCTAGCAGATTAGTTGGGATGTTCAAGGTGAAGTTTTGCAGGCTGTGACTGCTTTGGCACTGAGTTCAAGTCCTGCCTGTGGCTGCTGGCAAAGTTCTGCTAGCTGTTTTCCTCCAGCAAAGCCTTCTTGTGTTCCCATGGGTGGCCCAGAGGCATCTCCAAACCTGACACTGTTTCGGCTCAGAGGAGTGCAGCACCTCAGATGCTGTGGGGAGCACAGCTTGGTTTGGGCTTTTTGCATATTAGCTCTCGCTACTCTTTGATCAAGGCTGTGACCCTTGGGCAGCCTGGCCTTAGAGCCTAAATGTAATAAGTGATGGTGCACCTGTATGTGGATTGGTCTGGCTGAGTTCATCTCATCCTACCATGCAGCGGGATCCCTAATACAGGCTGTATCCTCTCTCTGGATGCTTCTTTTCACAAATCTGGCAGTAGTTTCCTATCTTTGAGACCTCTTCCCTTTGAGCAAACTCAATGGAAAGGGCCTACTGTTTCCAGAGCTGCTAAGGGTGGGGAGACAGATGGAGAGAGTGTGACACACAGACAGTGAGATTGCACAAGCGTGTTCATTTAGGGAACCATGTTAAAAATAAAAGGCACTTTGTAAAATAGGAGGGACTGGAAAGTGGGGTTCGTAGGCAGCCTGGCAGCCATCTGGGTTCTTGATTGCTTGGTTTCAGAAATACAAAGCAAAGTTGTCAGCAAACAATAGACTGAGCCCTTGCCACCCACCCCTCTGTTTATCCTGAGAACAGGGTTGTGGAAACTTTCCCCTTCTGTTACTGTTTCAGTGGAAACACTTTGTCCCCTTCAACCTTCATCAGAAAGGATGCATTGTGCACGTAATTAAACCTCCACACAAAAGATTTTCCTTTCCTACCCAAAACTTTTCCACTGCAGCTTGACTTGACTGGAAGGAGCCTTTCTGCCCTGCCTCTACGTAGTCCTTGGACTAAGCCACTTAAGGGCAGGTTGATTATCTTCCCATGCAGGGCTCTTTTTGCTGTTTGGGTATGCTCTGGTGCTACTGCTGCTTCCCATGCTCTGTCTCATCCCGCTTCCTTCTAAGCGATCACTTTGCTCTGTGTCAGAACGGGACAAGGCAGGATGATGGGTACCTGAGTGCCTGCAGTCTCACAGCTGGCTCACTTTGGTTTCTCAGAAGGCGTAGGTTCCTGCTGAAACTTGTCCCATGGTTGAGGTTCTTCAAAGGACATGTAGTGTCTCATGTAGATGCTCTGATGGCTAATTAGGGTTGAACACATTTCCCTTATAAGAGTAGGATTCAATTCAAGATGAACACTCCCAAATGTCATTATCTAGATATGACTCTGAGCCCCCATTATGGAAGCTGGCTGAAAGTAAACAGCTGGGTTAAAAATTACCTGTGGCAGAGCAAACATGCATGACACCAGTCATGTTTCTTAGGAAGTCAAGGTAACAAGAGATGGCAGACAAAGAAAACAGGTAAGTCCTGGTTATGGTCTGTGGTTGCGTGGCACAAGGTGAGTGTCATTCTCTGATGAGATGCCTGTACAACCCTCCTGTGGGTGTGGAGGTGATGTGCTCTGTGTCCAAGCAGAGCAAAGCCATGGAGATTTTTGTTTACTCCATGTCCACAGGGACACATAGGATGCTCTTGTTCCCACCTCAATGATTACACAAGTGGTTTGGCTGGTGCAGCTAGTCACGACAGCTGGGACTGTAATTGCGTTGCATGCAGGACAGAGAGCAGACACCAGAAGCTTTCATGAATGCGGTGGTTTGCAACATGGTGAAATGCAGATGTGCGTGTTCATCATGTCACCTGAGAGGGCTTGCAAATACACTGCAGTATGTCTGTATTCACAATTTTGAGTCTATCTGTGATTGTGGATCAGCTGATGCCTGTGTTATGTGACCACTGGGATGGAGTGTGCTTGGGAGATGCAGCTAACAAATATTCAGTGCATAAGGAGGACTGGAGTTTGCACTGACAAGCTTGGCAGGTTCTTGAGACAGGTTTTGACTATACATGTATAAACAGGAAGACATAAAATCTTTTGGCTCCAGAACTGGACTGGGGAGGCTCTGGAGAGCTGGGCTGTGTTCTTGGTCCGGCTGTTTCTCCTGTCTTGTCAGAGGCACTTATTTTTAAAACATGCCTTGCCTCAGTTTCCCCTGGCCTACTCTCACAGTCAAATCACAACCATATTGACAGCCTCCCTCGCTGGTGGCGGTGATCAAGATAGCTGGTGGTGTGCTGGAAAGCATCTCTGTGGTATGCAAACCAGATGGCCTCTGTCTGTGTCCTTAGCTCAGCGTATATTTTAGATGGAAATGGGTAACACGTTATTCTCAGAGGGCCTTCTGGACCTCTTCCAAGCATAGCTGAAAGCCATTCCCCAAGCCCTTGCAGAACATTGCACATGCCAAGGGCTAGCTGGCTGGCTCTCATTGCTCTTCAGATGCTCTGACTCTGTTCTTGGGCCTCGTCTGATCACATGTGCTTCCTCTGCCTTTGCTGGGATCCTACCCAGGACTAGACAACTGCAAGATCACAAGGAGGCTGATAGGAAACCTGGTCATGGGTCCGGAGGGTGCCAGCCTTAGTTTTGAACGAGACTTAAGTCTCTAGATGGAGGAAGGCACAGCTGGGTCAGAATCTGTCCCCTTTGAGAGGTTCCCATGCTTGGAGCAAAGGTGAACAAGAGATCATTCATTTCATTCAACCCAACACTCCTGCTGCAAGTTCAGCAGTGTGGCAGGATAAACATGGGGTCAGAAACATTTGGAGCCATACAAGGAAAGAGGAAAGTAATGAGATCTCAGGCATTAGCAGAGGGATCATCCTGGGAGCCAGAAAGGAATTAGCCCCTTCTCCACTCCTTTCAGCCACACAAAATTGGCCAGGTGCATTGTGGCAGTTTATTGCTTTCCTCCGAGGCACTAAGTTTTGGCTGCCATCAGAGAAAGGATATCAGCACACTGGTTTGGGATGGAAATCTCCATTCCTGTGAGTGGAAGCGCCAATATTTCATTGAATAAGAATGAACTGGGGCCAGAAAAGCTTTTGCCTCAATGAATTTGCTTTTCCCAGGAAAGGTCAGTCTGAGGGGAACACCGGTTTCCACCCCATCATTTTCTACCTGCCTTGCTGCTGGTTGAGTAGTTGTGGAGCACACGGGCAAGCAATCCCAAACCTCAGTCCTTGTCTGATCCTAGTTAGCCACCTTAGCTATGAAACTGATCCCCTTTGGCTCCTGCTGGGGGCTGTATAGACAGCTTTAAGCTCAATTGCCAAAGATCCCAATGCTCTATTGTAATGAGAAATGTCTGTGCTTATGTTGTGGGCTCAGGGTTCAGGCCTATGAGAAGTTCAGGACATAAGGGAAACCACTGACTGGTTTTCCAATTCCACTCTTCTCACTTTCTTTGGCTGTTTGACTTTCGTGGAGTTTGTTTGTTTGTTTTCTTCTGTTCTGTGAATCAAATTCAGACTTGGTGTGACTGTGTAGGAGCTGATAGAGTTCCTCCCCGGCAGAAAGTTTATTTCTTTAGTCTTATGTGAAGAAAGCAGTTCATGTGTCCCTAAATCAAGGCTGTGTATCTCTTTCTCATGTGTCTTAGTTCAGCCCTTTAAAAAAAAAAAAAAAAGCTTTGCTGGGAAAATGCAAGATGAGTCAGATGAGTGCTCAGATGATTCCTTTTCACTGCAAAATTCATGGCTCTTGACTTTTCCTCCCAATTGCGTGTTCACCCCGTGAAGCTGCAGATTGAGTTGGTTTGCTCACTGAATAGTCATATTGCCTCAGTTAGAAAAGAGCAAACACTAGGAATCAGACTCTGCAGGTGGCTCATTTTCATCCCTGAACCTCTGCAGCCAGCTGACCCATTGAAGTAAGACAACATTAGAGAAAAGCACAGGTCGTACCTCTACAAAGCAAAGGGGCTCACTGTTTACTATTGCTTCTTCTTTTAATTAAAGAACAAGGCCAAAACCCCTGTTTCAGTGGGACTGGAAATAAAAATGCCCCTTGAAAGTGATGGAAGTGTCATTCTGCACAGCCTTGGACCACCTCTCAGGAGGAGACAGCCTCCCACCTGCTAAATCCAAGTCTCAGCCCCTCTGTACTCTTTGTCTGTCCACACCCATGTCCTGGAAGGAATACACTCTGGACTGTGTCATGCTAAGGTACCATGAGAACATAACTAGGGAAGAACTTGGGACAGACAGATCGGCTGCAGTGTGAGGTTCCTGCCTAGAGCTGGTTCGTGGCTCATTGGGGCAGAAACCCTCTTGTGTTATAGGAAGGCTCGGTGCCTGACTGCAGCAAGGATCCAATGAATTATGCATCACTAATGACTGGAAATAAACAGGTTAAAAGTAAAAATGCCAGCACAGCCCTGACTGTGCCTCCCTCTGAGCTCAAAAGCTGGTGGAGTGCAATTTATATAGACCGTAGGAGAGCACAGCATCATGTCATACAGTCTTAGAGCAAAGGAAGGTAAAAAGAAAAAAAAAAAAGTGGGTAATGGCAGAAAGCAGAGGGAGAAGGGGAAGAGTAGGCATGAAAGAGAGTGAAAGCTGGGTTTGGAGGAAGAAGAGTTGGCTTGCCAGGTAAGGGTTTTTTTTTTTTTTCCCTCCAAGTGCTCCCCAGCTCTAATTTATACAATATAAATAATTAAAAGCTGTGCAGGCCCAGTGCTAATCCTTGTGGTATTCCACAAGCAACTTCCTTCCCGCTTAGAAAGGATCCCATTGAGAATTAGCCAACCGTTCTTGCTCTGCAGCCAATTTTCCGCTCCTGTCCACGAGTCAGCGAGTAGAGTCTGAACTCTCCTTTTCCTTGGTTCAGGCTTCCTCAAAATGCATGGCAGAAAAATCCTATTATGTGAGGTCCACTTCTTCTTGTCCTGGAGCTATCTGTGCTAAAATCTCACAGCAGACCTAGAGGGAAGAGGAGGAGGTCTTGTGGAAAAGCTGTGATTTCTGAAGCCAGATTCAACCACACCACATCCACTTGGTCACATAAATCAGTTCTAAGACAGTCCTGCTGTACCACTGCAGCTGAAGTTTGACAATCTAAATTGATATGGTATTGTGGTATTGTCCCAGCACAGGGCACTAATGGAGGACAGTTTAACCTGTTCAAATGCATTCTGTGGGAGGAGCAGTAATAGGATGGAGACCCTAGAATAAAGAAAAGGTTGTTCTTTCTTCCTTTCCCTGCACTATGGGATCTGCTTTGCTGTCAGCAGGAATATGGGCTTAGAAGGAATTACAGAGACATGGTAAAACTCAGTGGTGTATATCCTGTGCATAAAATGGAAGAATTCTCTGGTGCTTCAGGCAAGACTGAATACTTCTGGACTGAAAAATATTGGGATGTAACTCTGAAAAACGCTGTGTAGCTGCAATCCCTGCTCCTCAGCACTGAGGGACAGACCACTTTTAGGTAATGTTGCCCAGAGAGGGACCCAAGGCTCAAAGGCCATCAGCCACGTGTTGCGGGAAAGGCACGGATCTAGTACAGATGCTGATGCTTTGTAAGGGGAGGAGGGAGGAAATAGAAGTGTATTTGGGGAGATGGGTTGTAAAAGCTGAAGGAGGCTTTTTCAAGCAAGAAATTACCTCACTGTGAGCAAAGGTGGAAGATTATCATGCATTCAGAAATTCAGGATCCTTGCAGAACTACTATGCTCAGACTTCCTAAGAGGAAAGGAATAAATTCCTAGTTGCTGAGTTAGAGGTTAGGACTCAAGAATTTGATATGAACTGGCTCAACTGCAAGAAGTGTTTTCAACAGCAAGTTTGAAAACCAAGTATCACTTCAACAGCCAGTTCTACAGGACTGCACCGACGAGCATTGTGCTGCTTGTATTACCCTCTGCCCTTACTGATTTAATTACATTTCCAAAGCAGAATAGCCCAGGAGCTTGGTTTTCCATCTAGGCCAACAGGCTATTGTGTCCCAACAGGTACGAACAACAAAACATGTGCTACGTACAGACCCTGGATAAGACAGTGGTAGGCTCTGCATCAGGGCTCATCTGACCTCAGATGGATGGTCAGGCCACCACATCATACCAGCAGACGTGGTAGGTATTTGGGAGAGGGGTTTGAATATTTGAATTTCTTGCCCAGTGTGAAGGATAAATGTGTGATTTAAAGGGGAACCATGGGTGTGCGTTTTGCAAAGTGACATCTGAGACTCTTGTTTGATGTCACCAACAACAGACCATGATCTGCTGGTCCAGCTTTGCCTTTGGCATTCCCTGCCCTTTAGATGCTTGGCAAAGCAAATATAAGGGGAAGGCAAGGTCTTCCAAGTGAGGATTCAGTAAGGACAGCAGTGAGGCAGCTGTGAATTGAAACGCACCAGTGTTTCTGCAGTGAGGACAATACAACTGCTCCCATAAAAATCCAGGAGGTGTGCTGTTGCTGCATGCTCTGGCCAGCCGCCGCTAATGAATCATCCAGCTCCTGGATCACTCCCATGAAGGGGATGGAAAATGGATCCATTCCAGGGAGATCTTGGGAGTTCATTGCAATGTGATAACCCTGTTTACTACTTTAAGAGCTCCAGAAATTCAGGAGGTGCTGGCAGAACATCTGCTTATTGCAGGATCTTGCCAGCCACTCTTTGGAGATACTAGCTCTGTGCTTCTTGTCCATTTGAGATGCCTTGGAAACAACACATTGTTACATCCTAAGGATGACTAAATGGGTCTAGGAGGAAGCAACTCTGCTTCGCTTCCCAATGGAAACTAAAAGCTCTGCTGAACTTTCAACAAGTTTTAGCTCAAGTAATTATCCCAGGGCAGACCAGTTGGGAGCCAGGGGTCATATGTCATTACGGTGTCATCCTTCCCCCCCCCCCCCTTTTTTTTTTTTTCTTGCTGATCCACCCACAGAAACTCTGAAATTACTGGAGAAAACAAATCTGTGGAAGGTTCCTGATCAGACGTGAAAAATCTTCCCAAGCATGTGTAAGAAGCTGCTGGTGCACATTTTCTGCAGGAAACGGATATGGAGAGAAGGTGAATGGGGGTGAAAATAATCCTGAAGTTAACCAAAAGAAGATAACATAGATGCCCTGGGAATAAATGAAAACCTTGGTTGCACAGTTACTGTTTTACAGCTACTCAAGGGCAGGTGACCACCCCACCATGCTGGGCAGCTCCCTGCACAGATGTCTCTGCACCCTGGGCTGGGGAAAATGCCTTTCAGGGGCCTTGGGTTTAGCTTCAGGTTCTTGCTTTGCTGCAGACATCCTGCAGGTCCTCCAGCTCCTCTTCTGACCCTGTATGGATACTAAAATGGGCTGGGGAACGGACTTGAGCCCTGCAACCAAATGGTGCAGTATGTGTTTGTGCAGCTGAGCACTTTTCCCTCCAGAGGAGAGGGGCTATATCCAGTCTTGCTCCTGGGAATACTGGTCTGTGGCTGACATTGTCTGGGTGGGTGTCAGTGCTGGGAGCTGTGCCCAATGGGATTACCTATGCAGTCTCTGACCTGCTCCAGCTGGGTCCAGCAATTGCAGGCACCACCACCTAGGAGCCTTGCTCTGGCCTTGTGCAGGGCTGACCAGCTGCCCGCACATTGCTGTTGTGGTGGAAACCTGTTTCTCAGTTCCCAGCCTTTCATTTGTGAATAAGAGTTGAGAGGTACAGGCAGGACCCTGACTGGGGGCCATCCTGAGGATGGTCTCATGAGCTGTGTTGCCTGCTGCAGCTATGCAGTGACCAGAGAGGGACAACAGCCTACTCCCAGGGAGAGGCTGGTGCAGAATCAGAGCTGGGACCAGAAAGGGAGCTGCCTGGTTGCCCTCACCTTGCTCTTGACCATTGCTCATTCCCCAGGGATCATGGGGACAGGCTGTGCCCACAAAAGGAGGAGAGCTGCAAAAGAAGGGATGCCACTCTCCACCAGTAATGCCTGTCCCCTTGCCCTACTGCCGACGGCCGAGGTCCTGCGTGCTCCCAGGCTGCTGGGCATCTGGACTCCGGTCAGCCACAGCTGCAAAGCCAACCCGATGCCTGCAGGCAGTTTTTCTCTCTCAGGGAACTGCTGGCTGGAGGCAGGGGCCCTGCAAGCAAGTTTCACAAAACCCAGGGTGACACAGCCTGGTGTGTGCTCCTCCCTGCCCCGCCGCCCGGGAATGGGATGCTGGAAGCTGTGGGACTCTGCGGCCATTTCAGGGAGCTAACGTATCATTTAAGGTCAGCCCCGGTCCCATTTGGAGAGGAGCTCGTATTTCCTTAACTGAAACAGCAAGTTCTGAATGTAATTACAGGATTAAAGGCATGTTCTGGGGCTGAACACATGATTTATAAGCAAAGGTTACACTTCCAGTCTGTTTACAAGGCGCTCTTGGCCCCCTGCTTAACCCTTTCTTTGCTGAGGACAAATGGTGATCGTGTTACTCCTGTTATGGTGCTCATGCATGGTAGAGAGATGGAGTAGAGGGGTGGTCCCCAGTGCGGACAGATCAGGGAGCTGTTGGATAATTTCATCCCACAGAAGGGGGAAGTGACTGTTCTGATTTTATCCCTTTACCTGTCATGACTTCTTAGCTAACTAAAATGCCAAAGCTGTAACCCCAGCAGAAAGTTCCCAAACAGACCAAGTTTTAGCTGATGGTTGTTTATCTAGTTGAAAATCTCTGTGGCATTCCTCAGTTCTTCCCAAAGGCTTTCTGCATGGTGGTCCCTGAGCAGTAAGGTTGGAAAGGACAATTATGAAGATGAAGCCTGACATGTGGCAGATAAGCCAAACCCTGGAGAATTTTCTCTGATGATTCTTATGTTGAATCCACCGGTTTGAGGCAAAGCCAAAGCCTATCGTGCAGAAAGGGAGCCACAAACAACTGCAGGCCAACAATTCTAGGAAGCTAACTTCATTGTTATGACTATGTCTCTTCACTGACTGCATAGGGATCCAAGGATCTCATAGCTCTGGAGCAAAAATGACCAGAATTTCTTGGGGTTTTTTGAGTGCGTAACATGCGCAATGATTAAATGAGGTGTCGAGAGTAGGTCATCTGAATATGGTCCCAGTCTTGGTCTTCAAAGGATGGAAAATCTGCTGCAGTCCCAATGAATTTATTCCAAAAGTGAGGGTACAGTGTTCAAAATTTTCATTTTATATCCAGAAAGGTGTCAAATTTAATTTCCTGCTGTTGGCTCTAGGGATGACTGTCCCACTTTGCTGCTTACCATAGCATTTCTTTAAGTGCTCTGGTGGATTCAGAGCTACCCGCAGCCTACATCACTGCTACTTGAGATGGAGCTGCACTTGTTGAAGACCTATGGGTTACATTTTTCCAAGTACATACACAGACTAGAACTGATGTTGTTCTTTTTCTCTAGTTTGTAATTTGCTATTTCCAGGTGGTATGAAATACCAAAGCAACTCAAGTATTTTGCTGCAGGTCCAGGGCTGTGAGTTCAAATTTTCTTTCACACTTATGGCAAACTGTGAGTAAAAAAAAGTAGCTTGTTGCTCTGACTGGGCAGGTCAGAAGTGGTGGGGATGATGTCTCATGAAATTGGGCATGCATGGTGTGGAGTGCTCTATGGACATAGTCCTGGCCATAAAGGGATTATAAATTTAATAGGCAAAGAAGGTCTGAAAAGAAATATTATCTACAGTTTACAAGTGGAAATGGGATTTATTTACATTCCCCAAAATGGTTTGTGGCCCTGTGAGGAATAGACCTGCTAAACCTCAATCTTGTGTCACCAGAACCAGGTGACCCATGATCCAGGATTGCAGCACATGATGTGCGCAGACAGACAATGAAATGTTCCTGCAGGAAGGTCCTGGCTAGGTCAGGTAGGCTGGGCACCAGATGGCAAACAAAGAACAGCTATGCCAGGTTTGTCCCAAAGCAATTGTCTCCTTTCTTCTTTCCCTCCCTTGAAGATGGACTTGCCAATTCTACATCACACTTCTGGAGCTGCCTCTAGCCTCAGGGTAGAAATATCCCTGCCCTTGCTGTGGCTTCCTCTGCAGTCTTTGGGTAATGGGGACAAAGTGAGTTTGTGTGTAAGCAATAACCCAAGAAGCAAAAAGGAGAGGAGAGACGCAGGCCTGGGAATTCATGTGACCACTGGGCCAAATTGATGTCATGCTCCAAATGTGAGAATTTTTGCGTGGAATCAATGCCTGGAGCAGTTTATGGTCTACTTAATGTGTGTTATTTTCCTTGTGTCCTTACAAATGGAAAGGATTTATGGAGCTGGGAAGCCTTGACATTTTTATCCAAGATAAACAGCATTGTCAACATGAGAGAGGGTGCTGTATCTCATGTTCACTTTCTCTGTTTAGATTGTTTATGGTTGACTAACAGGCAACCCAAAAATTGAATGCAGACCCCAGTATCCAGTTCACAGGTGGACTACCATTCTGGGGGTGTGTTTGTTATGGCAGCAATGCAGACCCAGGTTAGGTCTGGTAGGGTTTATTAGGAAAGTTGCAGCATTAAGCTGCATCTGCCTGGTCCCGGAACACCTGGCTGGGAGTACAAGAGTTTCTCAAGAATTTAGAAGTTACCCATTCTTGGCGTAAGCTGTGGTATTGCTCAGCTATTTTTGTTGGCTTGGCAAGTCTCCAACCACCTAGCTACCCATCTATTTTGTTTCTATAGTACCTATGCCCCTAGTAACCTAGAGCACCAGGTTGCAAACTGGAAGACCTAGACTTCTAGGAAACGATGAAGCAGAGGAGATGAGAAACCCTATCATTTGTGTGCCAGGGCAATGTTGTCATTACCACAAGTTTGCAGTGATGTGTCCATCTGGCTCAACCCCTTGGCTGCTAATAACCAACTGAACAGTGATAGTTGGTTGCACGTGGAAGTGGGTTTTAACAGGACCACATGCGTATATCTATGCATATATTATCTATGAAAAAAAAAAAGGGAAGGCGAATTGGAAAAAAGGAAAAGCTGTTCTCCCAAAGATGGTGACTATGCAAAAGACGTAGGGTTTACTGTGAATGTCCAGCTGAATACACATTCCTAGTGCAATGATGTGGTTAGAAGAGCTGACACAATCCTTTGAGTAACAGAGGCATGAAGAAACTCTGCTGGTATTACACCAGATAAAATGAAGTTAATAGAAGGCTGTGCTTGCAAACTCAAGGTCAGGAGATCAGAAATACCTGGAAAGAGGTTTCCTGTGCAACATTCATTTGGAAATGGTGGCATATGCTTTTTCTTTGTTTGTTTTCTGTGAGGTCCCTGAATGACTTGGTGCACAGTGGACATTGCTCCCTGGTGTACCTTTGCTGCCCATCTCCCCTTGAGTTCAGCTGCAGAGTGAGTGCTTGGCATTGCAGTAACCCAGCATCTGAGTGGTTCCAATGGATTGTCAGGAATCGGAGAGAACACATGGTGACTGCTGGTGAAAACTCTTTTTCAATGGACTTGCCCAGCTTGATGCTTTCCTGTGCAGGATACCACGCATTTCAACTTCCAATTGCACCTCTCTTACTCCATGACATTGACAACATGATGGCATGCAGGCCGATATGTTTCTTCTCTAAACACGTGAATGAAATGGGATGGCTGCATTTTTTTAGTACTGCGGGAAGAATCTTTGTACAGGATGGAGGAACCCGGACTCCCTGGGTTTCTTATATCTGAGAAAGGAAGCTGAGTACCTGGAAGGTAGAAGCAAGTGCAGCTTTCCAGGCTTCCTTGGGCCCTGCCAGCAAGCATGGCACAGAGGTGCAGAGTGATTAGGTGTTGGGTAGCGGCAAGAGCCCTTTCTACACCATGGGGACAAGCCCCAGCACCCCTTCAGTCTTTCTGGCAGGGATGTTTTAGAAGCCTGCTCTGCCTGCAGGGTCCTGCTATGCTGGGGAGCTTGCAGACCCTTGGGTGGGGCCGTTGCTCTGATTGCAGGAGTGGGAGAGGAATGATCCTGTGGCTCAGCTGCTAGTCTGGGTCTTGGGAGCTGTGGGTTTATTTCCTGTCTTTGCTGCTGGCTCCCAACGGACAAGGCTTGGAGTGGCACTCTCTTTAGCTCCATTCCCCAACTGCTCATTGCATGGTATCATGTTATTTTAAAACCCCAACACAGCTGCAGTAAAATGCCTCATATTACATGACAGCCCACAGCTTCGCTTGTGTCTTCAGTGGGTAATTTGCAAGGGGACATAGGCCCCAACCAAAACCCTGAAGACCCTGGCCCCCCAACACTGGAATCTGAATCCTGCAGCTTTCATGCAATTGAAAATGAGGTGCTGCAGTGGTTGAGTCAGCGATCTCTGATAATGCTTCTGTGGTGAAACTTCCCTCCTTGCCCAGAGTTTGCATAAAGCCTGCTCAGTACTTAACTCCCATTTAATGCCACAAAGTATAGCTTGAGTTGGACTTGAAATGAAGCTTAGCCCCTGCTGGGATGGGGTATGCAAGGTCTGGGCTGGTGAGGTGGGGTTCTCTCTAAGTGCAAGAGAGACAGACGGTTTGAGGGTTCTTATTAATAATCATTGATCTGGAGAGGACACTGAGGAACCTGATTCATTCCTTTCCCCACTCCTTTCTCCTTTTGCCTGGTGCTATTTAAACCCCCAAATTAAAAGTAATATCCCATACCAGCAAGTTTACAGACTTGAGATATACAGTAGGTGGATATAGAGAGACGAACACAAAGGCATAAGGCCATGTGATGTCAAGGTTTCATGGCGATCTTTGTGAACATCTTGGTCTTGGAGAAATTTAGGGAAGGATTTGTCAGTGTTTCTGGTACAGCCACACCTGAATCACAACCCTTGGCCTTGGGCATGCTTTTGACAAAGGTGCATAGCCAAAGTGGGAGGACAGACAATCAAAAAATCTGGAGGTGAGCTGGAGAAACTGTGGAAGAAAGAAGATCACCAAATTGCAGGACAGCTGGCTGGGGAGAGAAGTGGCAGAAAGCTGTGCTGCAAACAAAGGACATAACCTTATTCAGGAGGTGCTGATGGTCCAGAAGAAAAGAATACAGTTTAAGAAAGGGGTGGCATAGACATATTCCTTGGTGGTGCAGCCAAGCTTCGTCCAATACAAACTACCCTCTGTTGAGACAAGGATACTTTTGCACCATGGCAGTACCTGTAGACCCTAAATGGGAGCAGGGACACTTTGTAGCTGACAATTGGACACCTCATGGCTCTGATATTCCAGCCTGTGAGATGTGGCCCCATCAAAGTGGGAGAAGGATGGGGGAGGGAGGAGGCTAGGCTTTCCCAAAAGACACCCAAAAACCTGGCCCTACCACACTGTGTCAAAAAGAAGCTGAGAGGTCTGAAGGTGAGTAAAGGAGTAACAAAGCCTTATCCCAATGGACAGAACAGGAAGGCAAGTCTCTGGCTATTACATTTTCTGCAGAAACTCTCTCTTTTTCAGGGAACCACCATCATTTGAGCTATTTTAAGACCAGACTGGATTGAGCTCTAGGAAATATACAGTAAGAAGCTGCCCCAGGACTGGCAGGGAAAGATGCCAGCTGGTCAAAGCCTTTTTAGTAATGTCGCCGTTTCTATGAATGTTTATATTTCCTTGCCAGCCCTGTGGACAATTAAGAAAAGGCTTGGCTGAGATGTGGGCTATCATTATTGGTCTAGACGCTGGATTGGCTCCACATCATAAAAATCTTAAAGATGGAGAGAGCTGTATGAAGCAGTCGTTTGTAAACTGTAGACAGCATTCTGCAAATCCATAAATATGACGGGTGAAATAAAAGAAGGAAACAACCCTTGCGCATCCACGGCCAATGGCTTCACCGAGTCGTCACATGTCAGTCACTGGGAGACCAGTCAGCAGCTCCACTCTCCCTCTCCATATACATGCTTCCACTGGAAAAAAAAAAAAGGACAGCAGTAGCTCAATTTGCTTGTCTGGCTTTGTTTTGAAAGCTTGTTGAGTCCCTCTGACTCCTGTTGCTGTCAAGTGATGCTTAACACTTCCAAAAAATTGCTAGCACAATTGCTGGAGCCTTGGCAAATGTCAGGACTGTTAGGTCTGACCACTGGAGAGGGAGTTGCGTCTTACCTCTATAAGCCCAATGTCTAACTACACAAGGTGGAGGAAAATTGGAAGGGTAGGGCTGAAGGGAAGTGACTCATCGGAAGCCACTCAACCATGTCAAAGAACTGCTGGGGACCAGGAGACAGATCTGAGATAAATGGGAACCTGATCTTTTCTCCCCCCTTTGGCCTCCTCCTTGGCTTTGGGGAGAGAGTTGTGTTAGCACTCAATGGTGAAATTCACGGTTCAGAGTCTTGTTTTTAATTTCCTATTTCCACTGCGCTGGTTAGTGAAACTTCCACCTGGAGAGAGGTCCAAAATTTGCCTGGGGTGAATGACGTCAGCCTGATCTCATCTCTGCTCATTTATTCATACTGGTTATCTCTGGCTTCAGTCTTAACTCATTCAGATAATTGCATATGCTCTCCTTCGGGATTTAGAAGTCCTGCCACCACCCTTGACAGCAACCTCCCTCGTGTTATGTCGTTATTATTCATACTAACAAGGATGGGGAGGAAATAAAGTAGGGCAGACTGAGGCTCATGATCTGCTTTCTTCCTGTCAGTCTCTCTCTAGGCCCTGTCCCAGCACCACTTCATCCCATGGAGAGTGCTTTTACTGTGCTGTTCACCTACCCACTCTTAAAACTCCGCTTTGGTCCAGGAAATGGCCTTGGTGGATGACTCCATTAATGCTTGGATAATATATTTTAGGTATTTGTTTCATTACCCTGCAAATGGACTTTGAAGTCACCAGGTTATCTGAGAAAATATCTTGCCCTCTGCCTTACGATTTGTGTCTTGTCTTGTTCCCTCCAGTTCCTATCTACGTTGTAAAACCACTGGGGTAGAGAACCCCTTTATAGTACGTTTGTGCTAGATAGAGATGTGTTGTGTCTGTATAGATACAAGCTCTGCCACAGTGGAAGTATGAACAGCCTTGCCCTGCTTCCCAGACCCATCAGGTGGTGGGATTTACTGATGGATTTCATACCTGTGTCTCATGCTCCTTTGGCAGGGAAGGGCTTTCGTAAAAGAAATAAGCAGACTAGAACTCTTCAGCTGGGAAACAAGGTGGCTAAGGGAGGATTTTATAGATATCTGTAAAGTCAGGAAAAGTATGAAGGAAGCATACAAGCAAGCAAACAAATATAAACCCAAAAAACTCCCCAAAGTTAACCAAAGGAGCTTCTTGCCACAGGAGACTATGAAGGCTGAAAGTTGGCATGGGTTCACAAACTAACTGGATAAATAAAGGGCTTTTGAGTACAACGCTACTGTCTTTGATCATTGGAGGGTAGGAGAGTGCTCCAGGGAAGCACCACTGTGCACTTGCCTGGCCCTTATATTCTTCACTGGGCACCTGTTACAGCCTAATGTCAAAGAAACGATATTGGGCCCTTTGGGCTGATCAGACCTGGCTGTACTCACGTGCTAATGAAATCAGCACAGTCCCGACCATGCAGCTAGCGCTGAGGGTCTGGCTCAAAGCGTGGTCTGCAAGGTAGCTTTGAGCAAAGCAGGGAAATCAGATCTTGCTTGCTTAAAATCAAAACCAGGCTTAGAAAGCAATCCCAGAGCAGGAGCGCCGTTCTCCAGGAAAGTTTCCAAAACCAACTCCTGGCCTTGGAGAATAACATGGCAAAACACCAATAAATAAATAGATAGATAAAGAAGTAAATGCAAAACCTGTGTAGAAAGCTCCCTGAACAAATGGCAAAAATATTTCCATTTTTCAGGCCACCTGCTTGTCATCTATCACTTAGAAAAAATGAGTGTTCTTTGAATATTTATATGGGGAAAACAGACCCACCCTCCTGGGTTTGCATGGTGATTTATGCTGCGGCATTTTCAAGGTCATCCATTGCCTAAATCCCCTGTCTGTCTGAGGCCTGGGTCCTGCAAGGAACCCGATCCCCATGATCATCTAGATTAGAAGGGGTAGGGCCTGTTTCCATATGTGTCTTAGTGCTGGCATCTGAATTTCAAATGAATTTGCTGATTCTTCAGTCTGTACTCAGACACCAGCATTCTCCTTTGGCTGCTCCAATGAAGGTTTTTATATGAAGGGTTTTCAGCTGAGGGGCTTTCAGTGGCAATATTCTCAAAGACACATCTTGGAGTCGCATTTCAGGCTCTTACGGCTGGCTCATAAACTCTCCCTGCGGGTTGGAACTTGATACGATCAAGTTGTGCTCCTCTTCCATGAGGAAAGTGTACTATATTAAAGGAGTCTTGCCACTCTGGGGAATCAGGAATAAGATAAAGTCAATATTTGCATCCACTGGTGTTTTGCTTGCTTGCTTGCTTGTTTGTTTTTTGATCCCAAATTAAGAGTACATAGAGACGTGTGATGCTTAGCATAGGAAAGCTTGGGATCAATTAATAGAGAATAGGTTGTTTAGACTGGAAAGATTCATCACCTTTCAGGAATGAAGCAAGAAGGCTGGATAAACTGATCTCAAGAGATGCTGATTTCCCTGTCTATAGAGCTTGGGCAGCCAGGTATAACATTGATCAGTTCTGCCCTGGCCGATGGTAGGTCTCCAGAGTCCTAGCATGATCAGGGACCTAGAACAGGTCTAATCGCCTTAAATCTCTCTCATCTTCAGCCTCTACTGGAACATCTAGACGTTCCTCCTCTAGCATGCACAGGGCGTTCACAGGCCAGGCTTTACCCCGGAGCTCTCAGCAAATGGGGAGAAGGGTATGGCCAAATTCAACTGCATACTTAAAAGCCACAGTTGCTTGTAGGAGTTGAGGCCAGCACACAGTGCATTGCTGAAAGACCAAAGGGAAACCCTGTTTGCATTGGTTTCAGACAGCACTTAACCATCTTGATTAGGAAAACCCCAAATGCTGTACCAAAAGTCACCTTATTTCGTTTGCTCAAGTGGAAAATATGATGGAAGTATAATGAAGGGGATTCCCCAGGGTTTTTTTCTCCCTCTCTTCCCCTCATTAGGCAAAAATCTGCCTCCTCAGTACTTTTTCTGAGCACCCTAACTAGAGACAAAATATACCTATGGGCAACAGGACTCTCAACACAGGCTTTTGTGTTTTGCTTTGTGTGGGGAAAAAACCCACAACAACATGGCAGAGCTATTAACTCTTTTGGGACTGACTAATGCATCAGGTTGCAATGAGCTGCAAAGCAAGGGAACCTGCACACCAAGGAGCTGACCATGGACAGGGAGAACAGAGCAGCATGGTGGTCCCAAGAGCAGCTGAGGACTGGGTAGCTCTGGAAATTGCCCACTACAGCTACAACTTCCTTTGTCTTCAGCATGGAGGTGGGGCCAGAGCAGACGTGGCTACAGACGTATTCCTCCCAGGGCAATTGTTTGTAGATGAGTAGGAAGGATCCTCCTCTGAGCTCTGCACATCAACTCTGCACCTCTGCATCCTCCAGCAGAAGGCACACCACAGGCATGGAGGAGTGACTGTATGCTTTCTGTATTATTGTGCTCTCTCTATTATTTTTCCTCCTTTATAAAATTCAGCTTTAGAAAAATTGGCTTATTTAGCTGAGTTCAGACTTCTGGGCCTTCCAGCTGAAGCTGGCAAAAATGAAGGAATTTATTTGTTCTCAGCACTGCTTGGCTTTAGCAGCAGAGCTGAAGCAAGTTGAGAGCACAGGAAGGGAAATACTGTTGTTGCTGGTTCTGTATGTGCTTGTGATGACCACATAAATGGACTTGACTTGGTCTCCCAGACTACAAGTCTACCTGCTGCCATGAAATTCCCCACATAAAACATGAAGCCACAATTGAATCCTGATTTATATCGTCTGAAATGAATGCATGTCCTTGTCTACCAGGCTACCTGTGTCCTGGTGGAGGAACTTTTACCCCCTTCACTTTTGATGCACCATGGTCTCCCCATCAGATTGTCTGTTTCTTGCCTTGGTTCTGTCCTGGGCTGGATTCATTATAGCAACCTTCCACTCTGCCTTCAAAGTTGCAGGTATGTCAAAAGAGAAAGGAACAATACTCAGGTGCAAACAAGAGTATGCAAGGTGGGGTAAATTAGCACAGGTCAAACAGAGCTGGCAGAGACACCGCCATCCCCCCATCACTTAAAGAAACACAGATTGCTGTTCTTACCGTGTTGAAGAGCCAAGGATCTTACTCAAGATTTGGAATTACCATGGCCGGGGTCCTGTGGGAGCATGAGCTGTAGGCATCAGGCACTGCAAAATCAGTCTCCTCTCCCTTCTCCAAGTTAGGAGGACATAGATTCTGCTGCTATTCCTCTGATATATACTTTACTCTGAGCCACCTGCAAATGAAGTAATGGCCTGTTACAGTTGAATTTAATCAACAAAGCTGAGGTGGGAAAAGTTCACGGTTGTGCTGCCTGCCTTGTAGGACTCTGAAACTCCAACTGGAGTAGCAAGCCAACATATTAACTGCCTACCTCCTGGCTTTATCTCTTTGTCTTTATGTGTATGTGGAACAGAGAAGCAGCCAAATAAAATAATCCAAAAGCTTTCTCCACATGGTTTTTTTTTTCACCTTTCTCCACCAAGGATACACCTAGAATGATTGTTCCTGGTTTCTGTAATATTGGATGGAAATCTGCATTGAGAATTCACGTTGGGCTATAAATCATGCACGTATTTGGACCATAGATGCCTCTGGTATGGCATTATCTTTCATTATGAACACAACTATCAGGGAAAAACATGAAGGTCAGTCCATATTTTCTTGTACACCAAACTATTCTCTTTGGCTTCCTTACCTTTTTGAACTTCAGCTTTTAAAATAGATGTTTACAGCAGAGTATTGGTCCAGCCAGGCCAACATGGAACTGAACATGGCCTAGAAAACCCACCTCAGAAGCAGGGTGAGTTACCTTACGCTGCGCTCTGCGCTGGCACAGCCAACTGGCACTGAGCACTCTACCTCTGTGCAACACTGCAGTCACTGTAGCAGTGTCGCTTTAAGAAGCTGGTGCCCATCCCTGCAGAGGAACGTCAGCAAAGACAGACTGGTTCCTCAGGGCACCACACCAACCTCAGATTAGTGTGTAAAGTGCATGGCCCGAATTGTCCTCTGGCAGGTGCTGAATCTTTCCACTGACTGAAAGAGGTGCCTGAAGTTGGGTCATAAATGAGCACTGGTGTTAGAGGGAACAGCACACTCCTGGGAGCTGAAGTGCCTGTCCAGGTCTCAGTGGGGCTGTGAGCTCTCTCAAGGCACCCAGGATGCACTGGAAAATCTGATCCAGGGAAACAGGAGACCAGTTTCAGGAGGCTGGAAAAGATCAAGTCTTGAAATGCGCGAATATTGAGGTGGAGACCAGGACACTGAGTCCTTCTCGAGGACAGAAGGAAAGCAACCCATGAGATAGACCCTTCACACTGATGACAGGATCCCTGGAGATGGCAAAGAGGCACAGCGTGGGATCAGCAGACAGGTGGATGTCTTCACCCCGTAGCACTCCCATCACACAGCAGAGGGAGGAGCAGAGACTTCAGAGGCAGGTCCCCAGTGTGCCTCAGTGAACCTCGCTCTGCTGACTTCCCGGGCTCCCTGGTTTGTTTTCCCTCTAGTTTGGGACTTGGCCCAGATTGTGCTTGGACTGTGAATGCTTCCAGATGTTCTCAGCCCTCAGGGGAACAGAGGCACGCCAGGCTGTAATTGGTATGCAAGCAAGCCCCATGCAAGGGGCATATAAAACATTACCTATCCCTTGGCCAGTGCCTCCTGCCTGGAGGCCTGCTGGTCGCCAGTGGCAAAGGGGAAGGAAAACATCACAGCCTGGTGGAACGGTTTCTTTTATTGCTGTGTCCCTGGGCAAAATGGCCAGTGTGCTAAGTGGCACCTGGATGGAAAGGAAGAAGAATGCAATAGGAAGAAGCAATGAGAATGCAGTCCAAGCCAAAAGCATTAAAAACCCGAAGGAAAACATTGCAGCCCTCACTGCTGCCAAGTTTATTTCAATATGTGGCAACCTGGTGAAGTACGTTCCTTTATAGGGGAGGAATTAGAGAGGACAAGACCTTAAATTCCTCCCATTTGCTCAAGAACTCCAGCAAACACCTCCTCCTTCTTCCCCCTCCTGCTGGTCCGATTTTAAGGAGATTTTAATTTGAGCCCAAAGTGCTGGAACATAGACAGGAAACAGCTTATAATTTGCAAAAGTGTATATAGTTTCATGGAAAAGCAACATATATACCAAAACCTATGCCTTTCAAATTCTTCCCAGCAGCCATGTCTTCTGGCCTCGGGACAATGAAGTCTCTGTGTTCAGGTCTGTTTTCGGTCAAAATGGTCCATGACTGCTCTTTTGTGACCAAACAGAATGCAAGAGCAAGCCGGACAGAGCACTTGGTGCCTTAATTACTTTGGGTCATGTGGCTGCCTCCGCCGTGGCAAGTGGCAGAGCACATGCAACTGAGGAGCATCGTTTCTGCTAAGGGGAGACTTGGAAAAAAAAACACAGAAGGGAAATTCAGGCATCTCTCAGAAATCAGAGGCAAGGCTCCCATCAGCTTGGACAGGACCAGGACTTCAGCTTTTGTGCCGGGATGGATGGATGTGTGCTTATGTTCACTGCGACAAGGTCGTTGAGAGTTAGAAATGCATTTGGCTTTGGCTGCTAAGAAAACTGGGAGTCCCAAAGGCTCTTCTGTCCAGCCTTTGCATTTGCCCTAGAATTTCTGCAGGCACAAAGACAGGCTAAGCAGACAATGGCTAGCTTGACTGGCAAGCACAAATGCGAGCTTTTGCACGTACAAAGGATTGTTTGTGCAAGCAAAAATGTCATGCAAAATGAGGAGCATGTGGCCATGACAGGAGAGTCTCCAGGCTGAAGGAATCATATCCAAACCCATCACCAGTTTGATTAAGGAAATGAGGGCAAAATTTTGAGGCATGTAAGTTGGCTTCAGAGTGAGAGAGAGGTCTCTTGCCTTGGGTGACCAGGAGACACATTAGCTCTTGGACAGTGGGGGCTGCAGGGAGCTGACAATGCTGCTGTTTGGATGGGGACATTTAAAAGAAACCATCCATATAGAAGTGAGACATATCATTTGAATATGGGCCACATTGCATCCTGCTCAGATACTCATGGCCCGATACTGTTGGCAAGCATTAGCCTGGAACCAGATTCTCAGACAGTATAGATGTGCAATTGTGCATGCAAAATGCATGTCTAATTGCTCAACTAATTGCTGTGAAGCTATCAGAATTGCATAAAATGGGGAACAGAGACTTTACTTACTCTTTGTCACTGCACTTGTAGTAGTGGCTCAACTATGCTAGATGTTCAGTTGTACCCAACATTAGGCATCTCCGACAAGATCTGGTTGGCCCAAAGCATTGTGCTGTTGGTTGGGAGTGGGAAAGACTGGGCTGGTTTTCTGGGCTGTGACGTTCTTTGGTTTGCCAAAGGATCTTCCTGGAAACCCTTTCAAATCCCAGTTTCGAAACCAGTGCTTTAGAGTCCAAACTCAAAATGCTGGTCTTTGAAACACTATGTAACATAAAGTGCCCTTGGACAAAAAACTTAACCTCCATGTTTTCCTCCCTTCTTTTGGAAATTGAGGGTAATTATGCCTAACTATTCTCGTCAATTAGGCACAGCCTAAACGTGGGTGGAATTTCATGTTTTTCCTTTGGAAGGGGTCTATTTCTCTTTAATTTACAATCCCCTCTTGTTGCAGCTGAGGCTCACGCGGCTACTGTTTAGCTATAGTCACCCATGATTTTAAGCTGCTCTCTGTGGCTCCAACAGCTGCCTTTGAGGCCACACAGGCAGCACCATAATCTCAGGCCTGTTTGAAGGCATGTGCTGAAACTCAGATGGAGGATGCTTGGCGTTTGCAGATGACATTTTGTGGGTGAGCATTCAGACTACTGTCTCACCTTGACCAGGGGATGGTGGTGTTGGGATTCTATGGCTTTCCTTGAAAGTCCTCCTCCACCTAACCGTGGGTAGAGCATCACCAATGCATAAGCCCCAATTTAGGAGTTTAAAGCACACATCAAGAAGAACTTGCCCTATGAAGTGTTGAGGGTCAGCTGCTGAGGATGCCTTTGACTTTAATGAGGGGGTACAGAGAGCTGTATCAGGAATATCATAACTCCTTATGGGCCTTGAAAAAGACACTGGGACATATTGGCATTTCTCCAGCTAATTACCTGCAAGAAGAAAGGCTAGGGCTTGGCTTTTGAAATGCAAAATGAGGCATTATCCAAAAAGAACACAGAATTTAGATAAAAAGAAAAGTCACATCCCTGTGGTTTGAGGGGCACTTTTTTCTGTTTGAATTTTCTGGGCTGCTACCTGTTGGGATGAGAGGCTTTGTCTGGGCCGGGCTGTGATCAGAGCACCTGCTTAAGGTGTAAGTTGCATAGAAAACTAACTACGGATGAGTAGCTAGCTGTGTGTGCAAGAGATGAGCAGGGCATCTATGAACCTGGCTCAAACAAGACAGCTCCAGTCTCTGCAGCACTGAAAAAGCTCAGGATGCTTTTCTTGTAGCACCCAAATGGTAGTGGCCTCCTGACTTTCCCAGTAGCACGAGGCATTGTGTCCCTTCAGAAAACCTGGTGCTTTTGTCTAAGCAAGGAGAAAACTGCCTCCAGCCTATCTTCTTTGTTCCTCCTGGCTGGACTTCTGCATTTCTGGGGACTGCTGTGGGAGAGAAGCAAGAGCACCTACAGGATGTGGATGAAGTTCCTGGCCTCAAGAGGGTGTAGAGAAGTTGCGGTATTCTGCAGATGCACCCTGTACCACACCACTACCACAGGAGTCTCTTTTAAGTGCAACTGTGCTGCAGGGAGCGTGGTCCATCTTTCCAAGACCTGTCACAAAGGCAAAATGTGTGTGTAGAGGCGAGATGAAAAAGGAGTCACATGGACCTTTCAGGACATGCTGAGATCCAGAGGTTCTGCAGCTGGGAGAAAAGACAGATGCCAGCAGTTTGGGCTTGCTGATATGCAGGAGGAAAAACAATGGGATCTAATGAATCTGGTCCATTTTCAAGTCAACCTATCCTTTCAGCTGGGAGGAAGCAAGAGTTGTTCATAGTTTTGGACATGAGACCAGCCAACTCATGCGTCGGGTCTGATTCCAGAATTTAGAAGCTTTGGAGTCCCTGTGTGCAGCTGTGTCATTTCTAGTTATTATAATATGGTTCAGATCTCCAAAGAAGCCAAATGGGCCCCAGCTCTCAGCAAAATTCAGCTTATATTTCTGCTGAAGAAAAGTCCAGGGATGATCAGTCCATTTGCAAATATCTGTAACAAAAGAGAAAAACTGGATCAAATCCTAGCTCTGGAAAGCCACAGAATGGGTTTCCTGGTTAATATTTCATTAGCCTGCCTGACCCTCAGAAATAGATCTGAAATTATATAAAATTTCACAAGAAATAGCTTATTGACTTCTATGGGACTTTTGTACAAGTCACCAGGTGCAACAAGATGCTGGTGTTTGCTGACAAGGAACATGGCTTCTTTTTGATGCTCTAGTGACATGTAGCTGATCATGGAGAAGTTGGATGACTGAACAGGTGTCCTTGAAAACAATGGCAAAATGGCTTTGGTCCTTTCATAGCGAGGAGCTGGCGCTCGAGTTTTGGCAAATGCCATTTTACCTCTTTTTGTTGTTGGAAAATGGAAAAACATACTAATTCTGTACCTTTAATAAAAGCAGGATACAAAACTAGATTCGTACATGAAGGTGAGAAGAGGCGGCAGGAGGGCTAATAGCTGTGTTCCTCATTCCTCAGTCTAAGTTTTTGGTTGTTGCCATGAAGCTGCAGCTTTGAGATTTGTGTGATCTTCATATGACAGGGGTCTTTGCTTTCACTTTCTGAGAAAGAGAACAAACGTCTAACTTCTGCAATAAGGAAGAAAAACCTGAGATAATGACAAAAGCACCCAGAGTCCAATAAACAAATGAAACGTCATTTTGCACTCTTGTGAAGTCTCATAGCATCCAAGACAACCCTGGGATTTTCTGATCCTCTTGGTGTAGGAGAGCCCACCTTGTGGTGCTCCAATGCTTATGTCTGGAAACACTGCACCAACTGAAGAGCCAGACCAGCCTTGGTCTGATCTCAGCCCCTGAAGCTGGTACAAATGCCTTTCCAGAACAGAACTGCAATGAACCGAAGTGACCTTCACCCTCCTCTGAACCCCAGGTCCTCTGGCTGCAGAGACACTTGCAAGCCTACATGAGCCTTGGGCAAGCTAAGCTGGTCTGCTTAATGGGTCTGAGACCACTGCAGAGGGCCTGGAGGCCATGAGGGGACAGGAAACCTCTGCGACCTGAGGGTCAGTTGGTGCTTTGCTTCTTCCCATCCCTTCTTCTCCCTGAGACAACAGGGCTGGAGGCAATCCACTCTCCTTTTCCCAGCCTGCCTGTGCTCTGAGCAGTAAGCTGCAGAGGGTGCTCTTGCTCTGCCTGAAAGCAAAAAGTTTGTGCATCTCCTGTCCCATCTCCTCCTTCTTTCCTCCCTTCCACCCCCTCCTTTTAAATACAAGCAAACAAGTGCGTCTGCTGCGACCTGAACTCTGCATTGGAAGCAAAGAGTCAATGGTGAAGAGCCATTTCAAAACATCCCCCTCCTCTGTGTGGCCGGGGGAGGCTGGGGTTTACGGCTGAACTTCGAGGGGCTCCGTGGATGAAAGCCAGGCAGGGAGGGCAAGAGGCTGCTTGTTGTAATCTGCACCAGAGAGAAATGCTGTCAGCAGCAGTGGCGGACGAAAGGAGAGCTGCTCTTCCCTCACTTCTGGCCTGGGACAGAAGGGGTGTGCTGGGAGACCTTGAGCTGGCAAGCTCAGATTTGGGCTTGGGGGTCTCCTCTGGTTGTGCTGACATCGTATTGCTGCTGTATCTGGGGAAGTCCAGCACGCTGTTTCTTAATCAGACTTCGGTCAGGGTATTTGTTAAAGCAAGCCTGGGGGTCCCTCAATGTTTCTAGCTGCTGGTCCCAGAGGTGACGTGCACCCTGCTGCCATGCGCCTAGTGGGAGAGCTGCCGTGTCTTCCCCAGGCTGGGGCTGGGACTGGTGTCAGTGGAGGCTCTCCTGCTCTGGGCTGTTGTCTCCTCAAGAGAAGGAAGTATGAAGACACTTACCCACAAGGATTCACCCCCATCAAAACTCTTGTCCTAGCAAATCACGCCTGTTCTGTGGATATTCACTCCACGGAGAGCTGCAGTAGGAAAAAGCCCTACCTGTGGTGGATTTTGCTGCACCTTTCATGATAATGTCTGTGTTTCAGTCACCAGAAAACCATTCAGCTTTCCAGTCAGGCAAGGCAATCTGTCAAGAAAGTATTTACTTGATGCAGTGCTCGCCTCTGGAACACCTTGGCGCATGGGAGCTGTTGTGTGCAAATGCTCCTCTAAAGTTTCAGAGAAAAGGGAATTTTTAGAGCCACAGAAAACAAATGGGAGGGATCCTGAGTGGCAGTTTACTGCACTGACCTTCCCCAAGACAACGGCAACTCAACTGAAAGCAGTCTTTGCCTGGACTGCTCTTAAAATCCTCTAGTGATGGAGTGTTCACAAACTTTCCAGGCCATCTACTCCAGAATTTCACTCTTCTTGCTTTTGTGGTAGTATTTGGATTATATTTCTCATTCCTCATGACTCTTGTCTAATCAGTCACCAAAGATAAAGAGTAAATCTCTCCTCCATTATGTGAATCTACACAATAATTAGTAAATAATAAATCAGTGTTCTGTTTTGCATCTGTATGCTGATTTGGAGACAAGGCTTAATATGCTTTGTGCGCACCAGCTACTTGGTTTTACCATGTGGAACTGGACATGCCACTGAAATACAATGCTGCTGGCAGCGAAGACACCAGCTAGTGAAGGAGCCAATGTGGCGAGGTGCTGAGGATCTCCCTGAGAGTTGTGGAAGCTCAGCCTTTCTTGGGAAGGTGCTCCTCAAAGATCTCAAGTAGGTTAGGGGCAATCATGTTTGATGATGGCCAAGAAATAAAACTTTCTTTCAGTGCAAATCCACTTATGGCTAGGAGTGAGAAAATGCAGCATAGGATGAAATTAGAGGTGGAATTTGTTTCATAACACTTTATCCTAAGCTTTAAACAACTGTAATCTTTTCTAGTTCTCTAGGCTCTTGCTATAGTCAAAGGTGAAAGACTGGTGCCTCTAGAGGACCAGTTTCTCCCTTCTAGAGTGAATGTTTAAGTTAGGTGGTAATGGGAGCAAAATGAAGTCACTTTCCATCTATTTTCTTTGTTTTACAATACAGACTTGGAAAATATATAAGGCTTCCCATACACTAATGTCAGGCTAGCCAAACAGTCAAAAAATATTAGTAGTCTAAAACAGTTGGAGATACTAATAATTTGTGGAACAGAATTTGCTTGCTTAAGAAATTCACAAATAAATCCCCCATACTGAACACTTCTGAGAATAGTGAAGTCTTGGTCATGACCATTTGCTAAGAGAAAAAGCCGCAGTCACCAAGTAAATCTCTTGTGCATCATTTGAACTTCTATTATATGTAGCTAGCCCTTGAAAGAAAACTGCTTTCTGCCATCCCCTGAAGACCTGTGGTCATGGAACATTTATCCATTTTTCTACATGATTTCAAAATGCATTATTATTTACTTTGATGAACACTCAACATGAGTACCATGTTTATGAAATTACAGATATCAAAGTAGAGATGTAATAAAGCTATTAATCGTCTCATCTGTTCTCTCTGTCCACTGAAAGGATGAATCATTAATTATCACAGCTATACGATTAGCTTAGTTTGGAATGTTTTAGAAAATGGGACCAGTGGTTTTTTCCCCCCCTGGGAGACTAATTTAAGGCTGAGTCATTAAGTCTAAGGATGTTTGCCTTAGATCTTCTACCAGGAGGCACACTATGCTACTTCTGGTTAATCCATTTTGTAAGTGGGACAGATGAAAATATTCATTCCAGAGAAAGGGATTCTTATGAAGGCCAACATGACACTTTTGAATCTTCCACTAGTCCATTGCATGCTCTCAATGAGGAAATGAGGAATTGAAAAACCAACAGAACCATTTTTCTACTCCAAAATTTTCCTTGTCAGCTGTGACCAGCTGGCAACTTCCATTTGGATTTATTTCTACGTATTTCCATCCTGGTGCAGAGATTATGGCAAAATATTTTTTTTATATCCTTTTATACTGCAGAAAAAAGTTATTTTCTTGCCAAGTCAGACACACATTTATGGCAGAAACAGTCACACCTACCTTCTCTCAGCAACTTTCAGTCCATCATGTGAGCTATAGCCAATAACCTACACAGGGCAAACACCTCCTTTGTATTGTCAATTTTTATATACCAAAGTCTTCAGCTGGAAAGTCTTAATTTAACACTCTGAGATAGGATCTGAAATACAAATTTCCCATGGATATCTACTTAAGCAGTAGCTCAGTTCTGTTCAGTGTCCCTCCTAACAACAGAGACCTGAGACCTGAGAAAGAAGTAGCGTGGCATTTTTGATGGATGGGTGGATGGATGAATGGATGGATAAGATCACACATTCTATGGGGATGCTAAATACTTAAGGATATCATGACGTAAAAACATCTGTTGTATCTGTCTATTTGTCTAGAAGATTGGGTGTGGGAGAGTTACATCTGGAGACCCAAACTAGGCTTTGTCCTCTCTAGTTTGGGGATTTGAAGAAAGGTGGAAGAAGCATCAGAACAACATATTTGGAATCTGGTCCTGGCCAAGATTGGGGCTTTTTATAAACCTGACTTAGCTTTGATGTCACTCAAGAATGCTTCATGTAAATAAAGGCATCCCACAAATTTCTGAGACTGTAGGAAGAAAAAGATTAAGGGAATGTTTCATACCCCACTCTTATTCTTTTCCTTCAGGACCTCTGCTCCCTGGGTCTGTAGAAGCACCATACCAAAATGGGGTCTTCCCCCCACATGCATGTCACCACTTTGCCAATTCTGGCCAATGACAGATGCTTCTTCACAAGGCAAAATAATTTCCAGATGAACTGGTCAGTGGGAAGTCAGAAAGGCTTTGAAGAATTGAAGCCTGGTGACTGCTCTTGCAACACAAAGCACTTTAAGTAAGTACTTTAAACTTGAATATTGCAAAGCAAATAGAAGGAAGGTGGGGATGGGCTGTCCAAGTTTACCTGCTTTCTTATCTCTTCAAAGTTACTGTAGCCCTTCTAGCAAGGGGAAAAAATCTGTATACCTCACATTTCTAGCTCAAGCTTTTTGTTTGTTGAGTTACTTGTGTCTCAGTCAACAACTTTCTCCCCGCAGCTTTCCCAAAGTAAAGATCCCCCATGAGCTCCAACCCCCCCCTAAAGAAACATGGGGCAGATGTCAACATTTCTGAAGTTATTCACCCTCTGCCAAAGCACACACATGGCTGGGGCAGCAGAACTGTAGCAGTAAAATGCAGTGAGGTCAACAAACAAAAGCAACACAAAGTCAGTGTCTTTTACTAAGTCCTCTGGCACAGGGACAGGTGAAAGATCAACAGAAATTGGCCAGGTTCAGCTCTCTCCCATGGGAAACATTTTAACAAATCTTGCTAGTTTGGGTTGCTAAAGATCCTCCTCAGTGTGTTTGCCTTGGTGAGGTGGAGCTGGAAATGTGACAGAACAGACGTGGGCTTAAATTGTAGGCTGACCAATTTTTTAAATAAAATGTTCCTAGAAGAACTTTTCAGTCTTTGTAGCAAGTCCTGAATCCTGCCCCACCCGTACTGTCCCAGCTGCAATTTCCATGCAATGCTTCCTCAGGCATCTCTGTAGCTGGCCTCCAAACTGTGGTGTTTCTATGATGTCCACCACAGCCATGGGAGAGAAGAGGGAGAGGGAGATGGAGAGAGAGAGGAAGACCAGCCCTGCAGGTGAGAAAATCTCTGCCCAAGCTTTTTTGGGCCAGGATGACCCTAAGGAAAAGGGATGAAGAAAAGCAGCTGGAGAAAGCATGGTTGTTCTTAAAAGGAGCAAGAAGGCATGAAGTGTTGGTCATGGGTTTGTCATCTGCTGAGAGAATTTTCTCACCTGTCAGGCAACTCTCCTACGAGCAGATTCCTGCCTGCTCCCAGCTCTCTTTAAACTCGGTATCTTTTCCTCAAGGTGTTAAGTCTCTTTCTCCCTCCCTCTCCTATGAAGAAAGGCTGAGAGTTGGGGTAGTTCAGCCTGAAGAAAAGAAGGCTCCGGGGAGACCTTATTGCAGCCTTTCAGTACTTAAAGGGGGCTTATAAGAAAGGTGGGGACAAACTTTTTAGCAGAGCCTGTTGTGATAGGAGAAGGAGTAGTGTTTTTAAACTAAAAGAGGGTAGATTTAGACTAGATATAAGGAAGAATGTTTTTACAATGAGGGTGGTGAAACACTGGAACTGGTTGCCCAGAGAGGTGGTTGATGCCCCATCCCTGGAAACATTCAAGGCCAGGTTGGAGGGGACTTTGGGCAACCTGATCTAGTTGAAGATGTCCCTGCTCATTGCAGGGGGGCTGTGACTAGATGACCTTTAAAGGTCCCTTCCAACCCAAATGATGATTCTATGATTATTGCATATAGTGAGTCTACTCAGGTCTGTTTTACTCAGGTTCTCACCCTCCCTCTCCTCTTAGCAACCTGTTTCAGTGATTGATAAGAAGCAAACTAAGCAGGGATTTTTTGCCCTCTCCCTGCCCTTCGGATAGTTTAATATATTGCTGAGGGCTGGGCACAAAGATAAGAAATAAATATAAGGATATTTAGCAATTAGGCATTTCTTGTGCTGAAGGATCTCCCACTCTCTGGATGCAGAAATCACTTTGCAGAGTGGAGAACTGCTGCAGGGTGGAATGTGTCAGCTGTTTAGCAGGTCATGGGCACGTTACACAGCCATTGGAGAAGCATGCTGAGGCGGTGGTATGAACGCAACCATATGCTTAGCGTTAAGCCAGTGAGAAATTCCACTGAAGTCAAGGGGGTTTTTGCACGTGCTTAAGGGCTTTACTGGATTGGGGCCTACGGAGGGAAGAACGGACTGTTGGTCCATCAGATGGGATTGGACCAAGAATCTTGCACCCCTCCTCTTGCCAAATCCTGAAGGATGCCTCTGATTCACAAGTGGTAAGAGTGAATTGGGTCATTGAAAAGAAGGAAATTCAGCTGACCAGCTGGCCATAAGCTCCCTGGTTGGATGCTTCTGTGAAAAAAGTGACTTTTCTCTTACAGCCACTTAGGTGCTTGCTGTACGGTTTTTTTGTGTGTATATATTTTTTTTTTTGGTCCAACTATCCAAACCCAGGTAACTCACATGATGGAACAGGATCCCTGCTCATGGTTGTTTGGCTGTCATTATGGATGAAAAGCCATCAAATCATGATTAAGAACAATATTTGCAGAGTCAGCAGCTAAGTTCCCTCACCTGCTACAGTTGCAGAGCAACAACATTGCAGCGGGCAAAAGATTAACCACAAAGATTGCTGAAAAGAAAAGAAAAAAAAGAGGCTGGATATGTCAGATCAAAGAGAATAAACTTGATGATACTGAGAGATTAAATTGTCTTAGGATGATATATGTAGCCATAAAAGTCTATAGGAATAAACTGGAACTCAGTTGCTGAGGAACTGTCAGCAGCCTAAGGACATCATGCGGTCTTGACTGAGTAAGGCAAGAGGCTAAGAGAAGGGGCATTTGTCGTCTCAGATCCAGAGCTGAGTCGGTCCATGGCTACAGACACATCACTTGTGGCTCCCATTCTCCTCTCCCTGCCAAACCAGTAAAACACAGAGATGAGAAAACAGATTCCAACAGAAAAACTTCATGCTTCCTGCTCCTTTTGGGTCCAAGTTCTCATGTGATACATCTCGATTTCAGTGACACTGCTGTGCACAGAGAAAAGGCTCACTAATTATCTTCTGGGTGCTTTGCAAACCTCTTCTTAATTCCTTGTAAGGCAAACCTTGTTTTCCCTTCCAGAGGTCAGTTAGAGAGAGAGGGAGATATTAATCCCAACAGCAAGATTTCAGCCAATATCCTAAACCAGGAGGAAGGTCTAGGGTCAAAGCTAGCAAATGAGGTTGGAAGAAATAAGTTCATGGTCAGTGTGTTCTTTCCTGAGCTGATTACGAAGATTTTTGAAAATCTGTCATTGCAGAGGTAGTGAAATATTGCTACTTTGCTATAGGCAATGTCTAATCTCCACCCCCTCCATCCTCTTGTGAAATGAAAACTACAATCACCAAGGTTTTAAATAACCGATGAAGAAACAGTCCTCCTTTCCCAGCAGCTTTGAACAAAAGGAGAAGGGCAAAGTGTTGGCACTGTGAGCAGAAACACAGACTTGTGTGAGCTCAGCTTTTGGAGGGTGGGTTAGCCATGAAGACAGAACTAGCAGAAGTTCAGCAAGCCATTTAATTCCTGGTACTAGCCATTTGTGTGGGACTGACTTTCATCCTGTGGGGACACTGTGGTGTTTAAAGAGATAGGGCTTTGAATGCTGAAGTTTTGTTAGTTTTCAAGAAGCTTTGACAAAATTGGCAAATTAAAGTGATGGATAAACTTGGAAATAGATGCAAAAGAGGGGTCCAGTTCCTGATTCAGCCAGGAACCTCATCTGAGCTTAGGAAAGTCACTTAGCCATAGGATTTGCTGTCTACAGACTGCCTAACCTAAGCCAGTAGTGTGGACTCTTTATAGAATCGTAGGATGGCTGAAGTTGGAAGGGACCTCTGAGGTTCCAGCTAATGGAGAGAGAGAGGTACCTTCAGAACCTGCCCTCGGCACTGTTCCTACAGCAGGGCATTTTCCTTGGGGAAATACCACCCTTTTTTCATTGCATTATCCTCTCTGTATTGTTATAATGTCTTCAGTGCAAGGATAGTCTCATAGTGGGCCTGCTCAGTGCACAACTCATTTAGACCCTGTATCTTTGATGGCATTTTGCCATTACTTCTCTAAAACCTACTAGAAGTAAAAGCGCTAAATCTGTCTGGCTGGACTATGCTGTAGATCCACACATCACTAGCTTAGTGGTTTGGAAAAGAGAAGAAGCTGTCTCCAGAGAGTCTTGTAGCACAGTCTCCGTATGACAATGCAAATTGCCTGAGCATCCCAAGCTGAACAAATTTTTGCAGTGTGGACTGCAAGGAAAGCAGTCAAGTCTTCAGCTGTATACTGAAGAGGAGGTATCCCCAGTAACTCTGAGCTTGGTTTATTGTTTTTCAGCATCTAGTTCATCCACATGAGTGCTCAGCATCTCACTGCAGCACTGAGAGCTCTGCAGTTTGGGTTGATATGGCCTCCTAGCACAGACTCAGCCGTTCATGCAGTGGATGAGAAAGGGGGGTGGATCTTTGCCTTAGAGGCACATACCAATATATAGCAAAGGGACACAGAGCTCCTTTCAGTCACTAAAAGCATTGTGGAAAAGTGTTGCAGGAAAAGCTTCTGTTGCCTTTACCTAATTTCTGCCTGGGTAACTGTGTGCTGCTCTTCTCAAAGGCATCCTGCTTGTTTGGCTGGAGGAAGTACCCCTTGGGTTAATCTGCTGTATAAGGTTGAGACTGTGTTTAAATAGCCACCATGTTTCACCACCATGAGATATCTGGTATCCAGCAAGGAAGAGAGGGTTGCTGTTGAAAATGTGTGTGGGATCTCTTGGGAGGAAGGCGGTTGTGGGAGCTCAGTTCATTCTCCAACCTGGAAGGAGAAGGGAAAGGGAGAGGAAGACACATCCTGCCTCATGGTCAGCTTGGCCATGAGTGCGCAGGACGCAAAGCAATCTCAGACCCCACTGGACTTACCTGATAAGCTTTGTGCTGTGGTATCCTGCAATGATTGGGTCTCAGAGATGATACCTATTAGATCTTATCCTGGAAATATCTCCTTCACAAATGCCCTGTATCCATCCAGATTTTTCCAGATTTAGCCTTTGATACGTGTGAGGGCACAGACAATTGGAAATAACTCAGATGCAGAGCTGTATAAAGCCATTGCCTCTCTGCTTCACACAATAATGCCCTGAAGCTTCACATTAGCAAAAATCCATGTGATTTCTTGCGATGTGGTGTCACATGGAAAGACATCTCCCCCGGTGCTGTTTTGGAAATACAATAGTCGTTTTTGGTTTATCTGCTGTGCCATCAGCCCCCCCAGCTGGGGACTCAAACATGCATTAATTCTGCTTACGACTGCTAGGCGAGTTTATTATGGCCAACAGCAAGAAGCATGTAAGAATCTGCGAGGTGTGTGCATTTCTGCAGAAAAAGAGCCTTGGTCCCTGTTTGCTGTCAGCTTTCTTTACAGCAGGAGAAACTTTGCTGGAGAGGGGATCATGTAGTAGGCAAACATTGCACAAGAGGCAGAGAGATGCCAGGACTGGCTTGAAGGCTGGGCTGTTGTAATGGGGTGGGGGAGGGGAAGAGAAATTCAGAGTTTGGAAGGCAAGAGGAGAGATGAGATACAAGGTAGCCCTCAGGAGCTTCAAGTATTAGGCTAACAGGATGGTTAGCTCCTTGAATGAGGGCTTATTTAATTTTCTTTCTTTCTTTCTTTCTTTTTTTTTTCTGCTGAGAAAAGCTGTTTTGTGTTGATTGGCACAAGTTTGGGAAGGATTAAATAAACCCAACAAATGGAGACTGCCTTTTCCACCTTCGCTGGAGGCAGCTGTCTTTCAGCAAGCAAACCAGCACATTGCTGTGGAGGCTCAGCATATCACTGCCTGATTGCGTCCAGACAACAGGAACATTGTGGCACATCTCCAGTGGTGGTTGTCCCCTTGGAGGGACATAGTTCATGTTGGGACAGTTTAGGTTGAAAGGCACTTCAGGAGGTCTCTAATCCAAACTGCTGCTCAAAGCAGGGCTAACTTCAAAAGTTAGGTCAGGTTGCTCAGGGCCTTATCCAGTCCGGTCTTATGTTTTCTTCCTAAGGTGAGGAGGATAACACTGAAACCTTACAAGCTGCTGGGAAAGGCTGGATATATGTCAGGTCTGGGTGTCCCTAAGAGCAGGACAGGGAGTTTTTCTGGCAAGGCTTGGTAGAGTTGACTCTGTCTCAGATGCAGACCAGGAGTGGGTGATTTCTCAGAGGCGGTCATTTCAGGGAGGGCTGTTATCTTGTTCACCCTAGTTCCTAAAGCAACAAGACTACACTGTGTGGGTTTGTCTTTCTTCCCCCATAACATCATCTCATGTGTACTGGATCATATTATGAGATGAGCAGCTGGCTTAAGGAGGGAAACTCCTACAGTGCCTATGTCTGGGGAAAGCCAGGGCATGGATGGGCTCAGCCTTTTCTAACACCTGCTAATCGAGATGGGTGATGACTCACAAGGCACAAAGCCATAGGAACCTGGGATTCATCAGTCATCCTGGCTGCCAAATGACCTGCTTAGCTACTCATTACCTATTGACTAAGTTAGCCTGTCTCCATCCAGAAGTGCCAAGGACAGGACACTTGCTAGGATCCGAAAATCCATAGAGTTGTGTTGTTTGGTTTTGCCTGATGAGAACTAGCACAAGGTAGATAATCGTGATCAAGTCCAACAGCACTGTATCAGATCTAACCGTTTCTCATCCATCAGGTATATACCACCTCTCCCTCTCAAACTCTGGCCATTGCTCTCACTGCTGCTGACAAGATTTCAACCATTTAATGCTCTACAGCAGATGCAAACAAGTACTGTGCTGATTTCCACGTCATTCAGTGCTGAAGTCCACGGAGTTGCAGAGGGTGCATTTTCCCTCTGTTTCCTAAACATTATCTTCACGCAACTCCTTTGCAGAGCAATGAATTAATCAGTGGGTACCCATGGATTCAGGCACCGCCATTGCTTTGTAGACCAGGCCTTTACTGGAAGGTTACTTTCAGTCTCCCAGTAGTCAGCCCTGGAGGTACAGCTCACACCCCCACAGTGCTGGCTCCCTTTCTCTCAGTAACTGTCTTGCATCTTTGCAGTTTCTCCTCCTGCAGACATGGTTTCAGTCTCATCTTTGTCCTGACTTGCTGCTGTGGAATGTAAGGCTTTTATTATTTTTGCACTCTGTAAAACAAAAATATGAATCTAAGCACATCATGTCAAGACTTCAAGCTTGCATTTTCTGTCTAGGTCCTTTATAGAAAATAAGAGCAGCACCTTGTTTTTCCTCTCCTTTTTACCTTCCCTTTGTCCTCCTGCTCTCAGAGAAGATTTATGCCCTGTTGTGAAAGAGCTGTACCTAAAACAGCCAGCTCTCACAGTTTCACTTGCTGTGCAATTCCAGTATGATCTTGCTTCAATGCATACTTGATTCAGGAAGAGTGGGGTGTGTTCAGATGGATGGAGCTGATCAAACATGAGCCAAACTCTTATTTTATTGCAGTTTATTTCTTTAGGAAGAGCCAGAGCTGAACTAGGAGTTCATTGAGTTTTAAGCTAACACATTTTCTCTCTCAGCAGGAGCAGGCCATCGGCATATATGGTTATTTACAGCAGCTCAGCTGAGGGAGGGTAACCCATAAATAGCAACTTCTTGTGTTTGCTCTCAGGCACATATTCTTAGAGAAGGCAGAAACCTCACGTTCCAGCCCATTCGTTAACATTCAGCAATAGGATTTTTGAAGGAAAATGTCTCCCTAGGTAGGATATCCTATAACTCCTGACCACAGGGGTTTCCTGCAGCTTCACCTCCAGCATCTGGTGTTGTCTGTTCTCGGAGACAGGCAGATGGGGTAGATGGACCCCTGATCTTATTTGGGAGGACAGCAATTCCCATGAGCCAAATGCAACACCGGAGAAATATGTCAGATGCATTCCAGATGGATATCCCTGGAGATCAGCATCTTAATTCATAGACCAGGCAAAGAGACTCAAAGAGGAAATGGCTTTCCCCCATCACAATGGGGAGCCTCGAGAAAGGAAGGGTAGATCACCTTCCTAGGCTGAGCTCGCAGGCTTGGTCTGGTAGCTTTGGTGATGGAGGTGTCTCTGATCTGGACTGAGCAATCTCTTCCATCTCTTCCATGGCATATTTCATAAGGATGCCTACAAACAGTCCTTACTGGTGTCCTCTTTCCATTACTGGTTAATTCAGAGCAGTGACTTAACATCCTCTGCTATCAATAAACTGTCTCCCCAGTGAACTCTGCCTGTCCTGCATTTTCGGATCAACAATACAGCTGATTTTTGAGATGCATTATACTAAGGCCAAATATATGGACAAAGTTCTTTTATCCCAGGATGTCTCATCTTTCCCTTATTTACAGTGACCGTACCTCATCTTCTACCTCAGATGAATCACCTCTTCTGTGGGAAGGAATTATTCTGCTGCCATCTCTCTATCTAGGCAATATTTTTGTTTCACAGATCTGTGAGATATCCTAGACATCACATCCCCTTTTTCTTTTCTCTAACCTACATATTTGTATGTTTTATAAACAGATAGAGTAGACACCTAAGTTTGGTCATCTGGCCAGCTCTTTGGTCATGTATTGACAGTACTTGTTATATTTCCATTGATTATTTGGGAGCTTAGTCCCATGGCTTGCATGTAGACACTCTACTTAGGCTCCACATCTGTAAACAGCAACCCAGTCTGAAAATAAACAGCAAAAGCCCCACTGTGCTAGACCTGGGACATAACTAGGGAAAGAAGCTGAACTCTTCATCTCAGCATTTGTTGATTAAACTGGTGGAGCTGGAGAGAAAGAGGTTCAGAGTGGGACTGTCAAATTCTGCTGCTCTGACCAGAACAACACTTACCCAGGGAACAGGAAGGTTGTAAAAGATATGATCTATTGCAAAAACCCACCTCCATCCAGTGACAAATGCAGAAAAAACTCCCACACTAGTGAACTGCCCCCAATAACCTCGTTGCTGTCTTCCAGAGAATTAGATCATGATCCTAGCATGAGGACTGACATCCATCCCAACAGAAAGGTAAGCCAAAGCATAGGCTTGCTTTAACACTGTGCCATTGATGAAGAACAGATTTTGCACTGGCAATATTGATTCAAGCCATGCTGAAAGCTTACAGTGGAAAGGTTTGAGAGCTCTTAGGAATCACATACTTTGGAGACCCTCTTGCTGCTGGCTAGCCTAGAACACATTTTGGTTCCCTCTCCTAATGGAAACATGTTTTTGTGTGTAGTAACAATGTATTTTCCTTCCCACAGTGTATTTACAGATATGTGCTGCTTTCTGGCAGGTTGGTTGTGGATGACAGATTGGGAAGGATTTCACTTTGCCTGTGTTTTCTCTGTAGGGTTAGACAGCATGTGGGTGTGGTGTTACATTCCCCATCTCTTCACTTAGACCTTGTGTTAGAAGATCAGGAGGATCTTTGACAGGTGCTACAAGATGGTCCTCTAAAGGGGATTCTGTTTGTGTATTTATCAGGTCAAGTGGTGTTATTTAAGCATATGTACCATGGTGGGTGTTGCAAACAGGTTCCTCTAAGATGTTCGCAGCCAGGAAACCATTTCAACTGTCTTGGTAGTGCTGCAGTCAAGCCGTCTGCTCCCTCAAAGCTCTTGACTAGGCTACAAATATTTTGCACCTTTTTTAACAGAAAGGCCTTCTCTCTGACTTGTCAAGTGCCATTTTGCCCTGTTAATGCCCATTCTCAATGCCCTTGCAGAGGTCACGGTTCCTGTACCTTGACCAGCCAGCTCCATTCAGAAGACAAAGGGCCAAGAGGTTATCTCCAGCCTTACACAAATCACACTCTTCACAGCTGGTGAGGATCTGTAAATGGCTAAGATAATACAGAGATAACTGGTGCTTTGGTGAGCTGAATCTCCAAAGCTTCATGTAGCATAATGATGATTTGTGATGTGTGTTAAGGTCCCTGGAAGATCCATGTCCTAAGTCAAGATCCCATTTTACCAGATGAAGGTAAGTTCATGATTCAATTAAATTCACAGGTTAACAAACTGCACGGGGGTGTGTGTGTGGGGAGGAGGTGCCCATCTTTTTCTAATCATCTGAAAACATGACAGTTTACTGTTAAGTAAGAAGAAACACTAAGGAAGTTAAAGATGCCTGTCTAGTGTCATTGTACCAGGAACTGACTTTTTGCCCATATAAATTCCCAAAGGAACCAACAATTTGCCCACATGACTTTGCCCATATAAAAGTACAGAAAAGTTTCCTGTGTCTAAATGGACCTTGTCAAAATGTCTCTCATAAATACACAAAGTGGGATCCTTGTAGCCTCTGAGATTACTAGGATAAGGTGTGAGAGCTTAAAGCAAGTGAAGGAAATAATTACTGACTTGAGGAAATAGCAAAATCAACAGGAAAAGGCCATTTTTTTTTGCAGCCCTGATGACAGCCAGGAAAATTTCATTAGCCTTAAGAGCTTTGCTTTACCCTTTTATTTCCACCAGAAAGCTGAATTCCCCTTGCTCAAGTGTGGTTAGACTTCTTTACTGAAGCTACACTGTGCTTGTGGTATTTTATTATTTCTAGTACTGTTGAGCTAGTGCATCTGAGATCTGCAGGGAGAATGGCTTTAGCTGCTAGGCATTGTACAAGCACAGAGCAAAACCATGATCCTCTGCCTAAAGATCTCACATATAATACAACACTTGGGGCACAGGGCAGCCGTGGAAGATGGGGAAACAGGACAATGGGTGAAAGAGGCACCTGCAGCCCAGCCTTTTTCATGGATCAGGAACTCCTTCCACCACCCTGGGGAGAGGAGGGGGTAAACACTAGAAATTAGGAGGCTCCCTTGCCATTCAGGGGCCTCCTGTGATCTCTGTGGACCTCTGCTGCCACTCTAGAGAAAGGTGTAATGATACCATCCCATCTTTCCTCCCAGGGTGCTGGAAACACAAATGCAATGTGTTTAGATACAACTGTCTTGCAGCCACATGTGGCCATCCTGCTGCTTCAAGACTTGGAGATCCCAGTCTGGTGCTCCATGCAGCCTGTTATACTGTTTTTGATGGAGAGCCAACACTGGATATTTCAAAAGACAGAGCCCTTTTTCCCTACACTACTCAGCATCCTAATTCAGGTCTTTGGCACCAGTGCTGGATGATGCAGGGGAGGAAACTCTTGCCTGATCCCAGCTGATGGGCCGCCCAGACCTAGAAACACGAGGATTGATGGCCTTCGTAAACGCCTTTGCCGCTAGCGCCGCTGCCTGTGCTGTGGAATGATCCCTGCCTGTCCCCCCAGGGCCTGCTTCTCCTCTTCTTTGCTTGGTGCTGACGCCTTTAAGCAGCTGATAGATCACCATCTCTTTACCTCTCCCCCCAAGTGAGACATATTTCACTCGTGGGGGGTTTCAGCGTGAGGAAGGCTCTGAGACCCAAGCCTCATCCCGCAGGGCACTGCACTGCATCTGGGGTTATTTCCTCCCCCTTCTGTTCTTTTAACTAGTGTTTTTAAGAGAGATAGGAGATGAGCCCAGAATGTATTTATTGAGCCCAGGGGAGGTTTGTGCATCTGTTAAATATTATTAAGATATCATTGATGAGTTGGTTTCACCTAAAGGCTGGAAGAGGTATGACATTTACGTGGCTCCCGTGGGATGGCGCAGAGCGGGGGAAAGGGCTGTTGCTCAGTGATAGCCCTCCGTATCCAAGGGAGGGATGGCACTCAGAGAGGCTCCAGGTCTCAAAATATCTAGTCTTCTGTGTCTTCTGGTTGCACTGGATGGGAGGAAAGGCTGTATGCTAGGCTCACCAGCATCAATCATGGGAAGATTTCTGTCACTCTTCCTCTCCTATAAAGGATTTGTGTTTGCCCCATCCGCCTTGTGCCTCTTACAGAGATCTGCCTACTTGCCAAAGATGTCAGCTCCCAAGCTTTTTCCCTGCGGATTTAAAAGCACATTTAGATTCTCTGTTTTTCTGTTGCTTCCTTCCCAACTGTTATCTTCCTGATCATGACAGCAAGCCTCACTAGTCCTGCCTCTCAGCCTTGGTTAGCTGGGAGGAACCCATCATCCCTCACCATCCCTGCTCATCCCAAATGATTTACCAGGTGGGGTACAGCTGACCCATCCCAGTTCCAGAGACCAGTCACTGGTCAAACTACTGCTCCACCTTTGGAAAAGAGCACAAAGAGGTTCTGGATCCCAGGCTAAGATATAAAACAAGCTTTTCTTTTGTAAGACCATCATCTAATATTGATGCTTTAAACTGCTCCCCTGAAAGTTAAATAAACAGTAACTACAGTCCTGTTGTGACAGGAAACAATTCCAGCCCTCTGCTCAGGAGGAGGTAAAGTGTCATCCCCCTTTGGGCTCTGATTCTCTTTATGTTTATGTAATGACCAAAGATCCTGACAATAAAGTGTAATATCAAAAGGTAGAAGAGGTAGGAAAAAAAAAAGAGGTAGGAAAGGCACAAGAAGTTAATTTTTCAAAATGCTCTCAATAATCACTCAATCCTTTCAGTCCTTGCAGGGGGCGACCCGTAACCTATCACACACCTGATGTTACCCCTAGCAAAATTATTCACGATGGGCCCATGCAGGTTTTGGATTTATTGTCTGCAAATTTGGTTGGTCTGACCACTGGTCTGAACACCTGTGGAGACTCAGAGTCCAGACTATTAGATTAATCTGTCAGTCACTCTATATAAAAGCCTGTCCTCCTCTCCATCCCGGTCTGACACTCCCTTCCCAAGCTTGGTGTATAACTCGAGATCCAGTTTCACCGGAATGTAAACAGTGTCTGAATCCCCCAACTTCCCTGCTTTGCTTCCGCTGTGAGTACACCTCGGGTATATCGGCTGCTTGAAAAGTAATTATCCTCACTTCCCACCTGATAAATTAAAGACCCCCAGGTTCTTTGCTTAATGGTGCAGAGCGATCCGATCCAAAAGTGATTCTCCTGCAGAAGCTGTTAGGAGAATGTCCTAGCAACCCCACACCCCTCTGGAGCTCATTGTGCTGGGACGACAGCCCATTAATCAGCCCAACCTGGCTTGGAGATGGCAAAGGTCATGCTGCGTGAAGTCTAATCGGAAAAACAAATTCCACCCCTCTGGAGTGCTTCCTGGCAGGGACAAAGGGGGAGACTCGCTTGGTTTCACACTTAAGTACGTTAAGTATTTTTCCAAGGCTAGAAGACAACTGATGTGAAGGGTTCGTACTTCAAACAGAGGAGCACAAGTCCCCAGGGCTGTATCTACAGTGCTCTGAAGTGTGGTTTTGGGAATGATCGGGAGAATGAAGAGCTCCCAGATCAACCAACTTTACATCTGTTCAGCTGCTTCCTGGGGAAGCAGGGATCAAGCCTGCTGGGCACATGCAGCCCCAGATTCAGTGAAGTACAACCTTGGACCATGCTGGCAGATCCACTGCCTACAGGCACAGATGAAAAGACGGGTCTCAGGCTCAGGATAGTCCTGAAAATTCAGTGTGGCCTGTCAGTGGTTTCCGTATAAGAGAGACTGAGCCGCATCAAACCAAAAATCCAGCTGCCCCAAGCGCTCTCTCTGACAGAGGTCAACCGTGGGTGCCTGGGGAAGGATGATACTTCACAGGTAACTCTCCCAGCATCTGGTGGCTCAGAGGTGCTGTATCTGTGATTAGGAGCCCTTGATGGATTGTTTTTCCATTAATCTGTCCATTCAGGTTTTAAGTCTATGCAAGCTTTCTGCTTCCTCAACGTCTGGTGTTTGTGAACTTTAACTGTTCAGTGATGCTTTACATGAAGTGCTTTGTTTTCTTTGTTATGAGCCTGTCTCCTTTCAGCTTTACATTATGAGGGCCAAGCTACAATCATCTCCTATTCGTCTTCTCTGTTTAGACCTCTGTAACACCCTCTTGCAGTTGTAGGGATGTGCTCTTGCCCTATTTGTGACGGTATTGAAATTTTACACCCTTCTTGATTCTAGTCTGTACTACTCATGAAACTGGAATAGTTTATTGCAGTGGTCCTAAAATCCATGAACCTAGGAAATAATAACATAAATTAGATGATCTGTCTGTGAAAACATCTCCTCCATCCTGGCAGGTGGTGATGTTCACAATTTGATAAGCCAACGTAAAGTCAAGCCAGGAAAAACAATGCATAAGCTGCAATATATTCTTGTGTTGGCTTAGTACAAGAAAAAAAAATAAATCTCTGGTTGTCTAATATCATGCTTCAACTTTCTGGCCCAAGAAAGGAGTCCCATAGATGTAGGATTGAATGCATTGGCAAGCAAAGAAGTTGCTGCCATTTGGCTCCATGACAAGAACAGCATTGTGCTATAGTTTGTTGTTTTCTCACAGACTCTGCAATAACTGTACGCATTAATCTTCTGATCCTTTTGTGTAAAATGGCATGTTCCTTCATGGGTGAGAAAAAACTGTATAGCACTGACACCACTACAGGTGCATCACTCTACAGCACCACCTTTACCTCTGGCAAGGGTTTGCGCATATTAAGCAGTGACCCCAGCAGTGACATTTTAATCATTGCTGTAGGGAACACAAATCAGCAGCTTGTGGCTTGTGCTGATAGATTAATTTTACACTTTTCCTTTAGTAGATTCAGCCTCTTGTTCTTGCTGTAGGTCTAATGCTATTGTGTTTGCGTCACCAACATCTCTGTTGTTAGTTTGTGATACTGAGTTGTGTTTTATTTGCATATGCTCCAGTAGTATCAAGACAATTTTAAGATAAGCCACAGGTGCCACTCCTCACTTTCTTTGTTTTTTTTTGGCATGTGCAAAATCCTCCACTCAGCCTTTTTGTCCAGAAGAGCTTCCAACTAATTCTGAATGATTTTATACTTCTTTTCCATCTCTGTTTGTACCAAAGATGCTTCTTTTTGGCTTGGTGGCCATCTTGAGTGGCTTGAAGTTATGCCTCTCGTTGTGCACTTGAATATAACAGTGTTCTGGAGATGGTAATAACCTTCCAGCTCTAGTATGTTTGAGACAGCAGGGCAGGGTATGAGGGCCTTGAATGCAACCCTTACCCCTTCCAGCAATCCCAGATGTGATTCAAGGTCCCCAAAACCCTTGATGGAAGAAACTCTCAATTGCTTTCTTGAACTTTGACATCACAGTAGGCTTTCAAGTATATTTTAGGTGCTGTGGGAGGCAGTTTGGATAGATTCTAATGTGTCTTAGCTTCCCTGGGTGAGCAAAAGCCCTATGCTATTTCAGAAAGGGGTTGAGAAGTCCTACCTCCATGCAAGCAGTGACATATTCAGACAATAGCACTGAGAATCAGAGAGAAATGTTCCGTGTTCAGACATAGCCGTGTCTAACTGCCTTGGCACAATATTATCTTTGGAGCTTAGGGCTTTGCCACCCATCTTGCAGGGGAATGAACAGAGGGAAGTGAAGTAAGCAAGGAGCAGAGTTTGTAGAGGTATTACATGAGTGAATAATGAGAAGGAAGAGGTTGCACGGGTTTACTGGACAAGAGGCTCCATTTCCCAAGGAATTTCTTGAAAATTTCCCAAGGAATGGTTCTGGCTAGGCATGGGTTTCCTCTTCCTGCTGTGAAAGGGTGGTGGACTGGGTTTTGGTGGTACTTGTAGGCTGTGGATTGCTAAGTGCAGAGTGCCCATGTGTGACTCCTGGTTCTATGCCTGCCTTTTTTGCCCTCCTCCTTGTTCCTGAAGGCTGGGAACATGTTAGTACCTCTGGCTAACAGCTGTACTTTGGGCTATGCCAACAGCCTCTCCTTTTTAACCTGATGTGAATTTCTCTCCTATCCCCAAAGAAATGTCCTCATTGTTACAGGCTAAAGTACACAGGCTGTCTTGTTCTGGCCTATTCCAGCTAAAGGACAGAAGTCAAGCATAGGGAACATGATAAGAAATCCTGCTCTCATGAAAAGAAAGAAAAGTTATATTCTTCCATTGTGGATAACTGGATCCCCACCCCACAGCACTTCTGTGGGTTGCCACCCCATTGCTTGGGGATGGCAATCCTTCTTGGCCAGCAAGACGGTCCTTGCTGGGCTTCCAGCAATTTAGAGCATGTTCCAGGTGCACAGAGCTTAGACTCTGGTTTGATCCTGCTATAGAGGCTTGTTTCTCTGCTACATGTCCTGGCATTGGGATCATTGGAGCAAAGTCTGCTCCTGGGCCTAGGGAATGGCACTGGGACCTGTTCTGTGGGCTGAGCTGAAGATCCTCTTGCTCCTCTCCTGTCAAGCTGAGCTGAGGCCAGCGACAGCTTTTATGAGAGTCTGCTACAAAGTGTGCCCTAAGTGTCCTGCTACAGGCTAATTTTTCAGTGGAGTGGGGATATTTATCCATGGAAATGGCCATGCAGCTCCTGGGGAAAAGCAGATGAGACTCTCTGAGGCTTAACTGATGAGCTTTATGGGTGAGGCTGGGGTGAACAGCTTGGAAAAAGGACTGAGTAGAGGGACCTTGGAGGCAGCAGTTGAAAAGAGCTCTTCTGGAGGGAAGTGGAAGCAGAGGCAGTATATTGGCTAAAGGAAAGGGGCTGTGGCAGGTGCTTCTCAGCTGGAAAGGGTGGAGCTCTCCCCACTGCTGTCAGTGGGGAGAAGAAAAGCTCCTGCTAGATATAGTGGCTTTAGCTCTGCTGCACATGCCATGTTCTTGGCCTCCTTACCATACTGGGGTGTTCCTCTATGCCAGTAGCATCACTGTCCACAGCTTGTGAGCAGGGTGTGGAGCTTTGGAGCTCATGATACCGATACTGGTTAGTAGTGGCATGAAAGGAATTGGGTTGTGGGAAACTGAGTCATATATATTCTGTACTGCTGACTCTCCCAGCTGATGGCTCATGGACTACTGCTGGTCCATGAAAACTCAGAAGATGGCCTATGAAACAGCAAAGAAAAAAATGAACACAGCAAACCGACAGATGGCTTCTTGCACAGCCAATGTCCAGTTTCTGTCCTGGGAAAAAGTGGAGGAGGCTTCAGGCTCACTGGAGCCTTTTGGACACAAGGGGCAGCAGTAAATGGGTCAAGGTGCCCTTCTTTATGGAGTGCATTGGCAGCAGCTGACTGCAGGGGAGAAAGGAGAGCATGTGGGGAAGAGCCTGCCAATGAGAGAGGGAGCCAGAGGGAGATTCCTGAGAAGCCCAGAAAGTATTTTGAAAATGGAGACCCAACCCAGCGTGGCAAATGCAGCATGACCCCTCCCTAACACAGCATGGGGAAAGCAAAGAGCCCAGCTGCTTGGATACTCGACACCAGAATCACACTCAGCCGCTCCATTCCCTGGTGCTGCTTGCAGTTGATGACTGAGGGTCATTTCCAGCATGGGATTTCACATATGAAGCCTGTCCAGTGTATGGCAACTGCTGAGACTTTCGGAGGGGGTGACTCGGTTATGGACTGGGAAATGAACACAAGGAGCTGTTGCTAGAAACCAAGCTGAGGCACATGAAAACAAAATGGATGTCCAAACTGGGACGTCTCCTGGGGCTGCACCGTGCTGACAAGCTGACCCTGGATGTGTTGCATCTCTCAGCTTCACAGCTCCTGATGCATGGCACCAGCTCTCCCATATGTCAGGAGTCACATTCCCCACTGCTGGAATGCAGCCACCTCTGGAGCAGAACCCAGCAGCTGTTTAAAGAATTGACAGAAACAAACCAGGGACAGGATGCAAAGACACAGCCAAAGTGCAGAGGAAAACAAGGGAGGGAAAAATGTCAACCAAGTCCATAGGGTGAGTGTGATGGTCACAATCAAATGATAAAAGAGCACAGCAAGCTACCAGGTGTCAACAGAGCTAAAGGAACCACCTGGGTGTTTCCTGTTGGCCTGAAGCAAGCACAGAGTAACACAATTTAGCTTAGACTCTTTTTTTACATACCATGCCCTGCCAAACTCCCTTGCGTTTGTTACAGCTAAGACTGCCGATGTAGACTTATATAATAGCTTAGCTGATACTTAGTAACCCATGAAGCCGTGATAACCTGGAAAGAAGCACGACCCATTTGTCTCTGGTGGATAAAGAATGTGAGGTTTAGTTTCTCTCTTCAAACCTGTCTCACTGTTAGGTCAAGCTGTTAACTTGTTTTCTGTTCTTCCAACCCTGCTCCTCAGACCCTCTTGGACACTAAAAGAGGGATAACCTAGAAAATAACCTAGACACACCTTAAAATGCCATCAGAAGAGTCAGGAATGATTGAAAGGCTGAGCAGCCTGTGGTTCAGAGGTGCTTGTGTGAGTTTTATCTGCTGACACATGAGCAATGCAAGGGAAGGACCACTCCATGCGAGTCTTATTTCCCAGCAACCTGCCCCAGGCCTCTGTTGCAGAGAAGACATCACACTGGATCATCAGATAGTTAAATTGGAAGAATCCTCAGGAGTCCTGTGGACCTACTTGTTGATTCTGGGGCATCAGTGGAGTGTTGGTCTGGCACAGCAGAGCTCCTCTTACTGCCTTCTCTTCCAGCCCAGTCCTGGGTATTCATCCGAGTTAGTCAAGAGTATCTGGACTGGCAATTACCTTCAGACTCTAGCTTAAAAGGAATTAATTAGAATGAGCCACCAACTGAATCCACCAGTGAGACTGCTGTGCGGAGACATCCGGGGCTTTGTGTGGTGGCACCCATCTGAACAGGCTGGCTCTTGAAAGGAGGTGGAGCGGAGGAAGAGGAGCAGAGTGTTTTGAGGTGGATAATGGAAGAATGAAGAGACAGGAAGCCCTGAATGCCCGCACTGCCATTGCCCCTCCATTTCAGTCCAGAGAAAGCCCTCTGCTCCCCACACATGGACTGCCCCTCACCACCATTGTGTTTGGCTACTTGGAAAGCCATTTGCAAGCCTCCCCCCATTGCATTCAGTGTGCAGCCACAAGAACAGCAGCCGTCTGGATTCCTTCCAGCTGTCCAGTGAGAGAAAGGGAAAAGCATTTAGTAGTAGCAGAGAAAAGGAAAAAAAAAAAAAAGAAAAAGAAAAAGAAAAGGCTAGAAATCATTTTTCCTGGCACACTATGACGCACAGATTTGGGAATGAGGGTTGTGAAAGCTTTTTGTTTAGCTTATTCTTTTCTGGTCTGACAGCTGATAAGTCCCACAGCTCAGAAACATCTGACAGGACTGGCTGAAGTAAATTCATCTTTCATCTGCCCATCATGCTCCTGAAGTGGAGAGTGACAGAGCTGTTTCTCCTCTGTCTGAATGCTGTTCTCTCTCCTTCTCCCTCTTTCGCGTGCTGTTGTTTGGAGCTTGGGAAAACCGGTTTCCTTCCTGCCTATAGCCTTCTCCCCAGGTTCAGGGCAGCATCCGTCTGCCCTTGCACCTGCTCCCTACAGCTGTGAGCTGCCTCTGCTGAAATCATTTGCACCCGAACCAGCAGCAGGCTGACGGGGCCCCTCCAGCTTCCCCTCAACTCTTTTCCCTGTCATATTTTCCTTGCTGCTCTTGCAATTAGCACGCTTGTTCGCTGCTCTTCTCACTAGCTCCTTCTGCTTTCCCGGCACGCTCCCCTTTCAACCTCCCCTGACTCCTTGTGCAATCGCAACAACGGGGCTTCTCAGATGCAGCTTTTGAGACACAACTCCTTTTCTTTGCTCTGTGTCCTGTCCCCCAGAACTGCTGAGTATCCACCTCCCAGGTGCAGAGATGTCCTGCTCATTTAAAAGGCCTTTAGCATCTTCCGTGGACTGGTTAGATCTTTGCTGGCTCTGGCCCTGCCTAACCTGTCACATAGTTGCTTCTCAGTGGGGAGATACCCCTGATGTCAACCAGCCACAGCCTCCACAGTGGGTCAGAAAACCAGGCAGTCACCACAGCTCGGCTGGTGAGGAGTAATTTGTACACCCTGCAAATTACCACCCCAGGTTATCACTTGTGATGGGTGGCACATGCTCTGATGCACCCATCAGGTTGGTGTGTTACCCTTTGGAGAAGACTGCATCAAGACAGTACACCTACAGCAAACCAGCAGTTGCCATGGGATGGGAGATATGAGTGTTTTCATGGTATATACTGAGGTGACAGCAGTGAAGGACAGCAAGGAGGGGTGTCTGAAATTGGGTGACCCAAATATCTTTCCATGTGGAGTACTAATTCTGTGTGCTCTTTCCTTTGTTCGTGCCCAATCATATAGCCTTTTTTTTTTGTGTGGGTAGGTAGCAACCTCTTTGAGGCAGGGACTACCTTTTCAGTTGAGGTCATGTATCATCTAGCACGAGGTATAGGTTTTTGATGGGGCACTGGCTCTGCAGCCTGCTAGTAGGTGACAGAGAAGTATTAAAGGTGGGAAAAGAAGAGCCTAAGACCCCAAGCTACTGAATGGGGATGTTTTATTCCAAAGGTGGGGTTCTTTCCCACAGACTGGTGGGAAACAAAACAAAGGGATTAAAAATAAAAGACACTATAAATTATTTGGATTACAAATGGCACTGTACTTTGACATAAATTTTAACAGCTAGGAAAAATATGAATGATAATAATAAAAAAACCCAACCCAAAACAAACCGCTCTCCAGGCTGATGGGAAATCTTGCTTCGCTTCCTGCAGCAGAAAATCAATGATCTAATTTCACTTGCACTTGACAGGCTGCATCTCCCAAATAAGGCACTCCATTTGACACACTTGAAAATGCAAAGCTGTTTCGGCAAACTCCCTCCTTTGCATCACAAGGATGTCGTTTTGGTCCCAGTGATTTGTTTTCTCATGCATGTGTTTTGCTGGAGAAAAACAAGCACCTGTTTTGCGAAACGGGACCTCTAACATTTAATTTACTCATCTCTTTTAAGAGGCTCAACATCATGAATTTTTCTTCCGTGCGTTCTGCAGTCTTTGCTCCCACAGCTCCCCCGCTCATCCCTTCCCAGATTCAAAACTATGTGGCTGGGTTACGTCTGGCCACCAGCTGGGCCCCAAAGTCTGTGCAAGAAGCTCAGCTGAATCCTCCCCGTATCTCATGGTTGGTCTCACAATATCTGTTTATATCCTGTAAATTAGTGCAATGTGGCCCCTAACCAGGATCCTCACAGTTTTACAAGCAGCAACACAAGTCTTGCCAGGCCAGCAGAGAACCTGGATGGGCCGATAAAAGCTCTGGTAAAATTGCTTTCAGATTAGTATCCCTGGTTGTATCTTTGCAATGCAGCTTGAACAACAGAAGAAAAGGGGTAAAGAAAGGGGCGGGGGAGACAGTGAAAGTGTGTCAAATATTTTGTTGAGTTGCCGGATCTGGTTCAGCGCTATTAAGAAAGGGGATATTGAAGAGTGCTTTTCATTCCACCATTTTGAAGTGGGTAATTGCTTTCCACACGGTGCATTGGGTTTTGATGTGAGTCCAGCTGCAGTAACGCAAGTTATGGCAAGGGCTGTTCCAGTGCAAATGTGTTATTTGAGTGTCTCTTTGCTCACACTATGACTAAACAGAAGCAGCTGTGGCCAGAGGGCCATCAGTGCTTTGTATCACACAATCTGGCATTTAATGGAAAGTTTTTGCGTTTTCAGTTGGAAAAACTTTCTTTCTTCCATGGCTGGAAGTTTTTAAGAAATTTATATTTTACATGATGCAAAAAAGTGCCCTGAGAAACAATTGTCCTTTGCACCAGAGATGATACAAGCCTGGCAACACCTCGGCCTCCAGTATGACTCACATATTATCAGCCTCAGCATGCCCAAGAACCACCAATGTATGTTGGTCAGTGTCGCGAAATGGAGTGGATTGGACCGCTTAAAGAATCACCTTCACGGGTATTAGCAAAAATAATTTAATAGGAATTTATAAAAGCTTAACTTCACAGGATTTGATGGCAAGGTTCACTCTATTACTTAATACATGGATGAAACGTATAAAGGAAAATTGTTAGAATCAAACTAAAATTATATATACAGAGACTGATGATGCAAAAGATTAAGAGAGAAATATATAAAGGAAAATTGGGTTAGAGTTGATTTATCACGATTGGTACAGAGATCAGGAGTGTAAAAAGGTAGGGGAGGCCCTCCTGTTGAGTCATGAGGTTCAGAGAAGACCCCCTTGCTTTCTAAACTCCTGTTGGAGTCTAGGTGCAGCTGGATCAACTCCTAGTCCCAGACTTGGTCAACGGTTTATATCTAAAGCCTTTATGAGTATAATAGCAGCCTGAGATTCATTCACAGTTGAATAAAGTTCACAACGGTGACTTATGTATGGATTTGAAAGGCAATATTTGTAATATACTTGCTATAGAATATTCAGGTTAGTACATACACACATGCACAAAGACACTAAGAGGTATACATATAAGCAAGTAAAAGAGGTATACCTGTTAAAAATTCCCCTCGAATTCAGTGAAAATATTAACGTCAAATGCTTCAGCATCTTTCTCAACGGGCGAAGGGTTGAGCCTCAAGGAGCAAAGGGTATCAGCTCAAGTCTCGTCAGCTTTCGGCAACAGACCACCAATCTTTGCAAACTGAGGAGTTTGTGAGATCTGAGAGGGGTCCCACTCAGAGGGAGATGCTGGTCGCAGCCCACTGGGATCCAGGAGAGCTCAAAGGATCTCACTTAGTACTGCTGTTTATAGGTTTGTGAGATGATTGGCTTTAGACATCAGGAAATTACTGGGATTCCAGTAGCACTGGTACTGTTTCACATGAGTTACAATTCAGATAAGGAAGGCTCCATTCTCTGTCAGAGAATGACTTAAGATTCAGATACAGGATGCTCCAAGGCTGTCAGGAGAGGACTGAGATATGTCCCAAGGCTGTCAGGAAATGACTAATTATCCCTACTCCCATCCCCAGCATCCGCTGGGCAACAGGAGTCCTTGGTAGGGTCAGTGCAGCTCCCTGTCTTAGCCATGCTAGGGTTCCTGGTATGGTCAAGGGACACTTAACAACCCAACTCATTACACTTACGCTAAGGCCTAGTGAGACTTCGTGAGTTTGTAGATCGGCTCAGAGAGGGACAGGGGAAATGCACCACCACAGTCAGGCAAGCCACCTGTACATTTCTGGAGGCCAAGAGTTTCAAGAAAATGAGGTAAAACTGGAGTAAGGACAGATTGGAATAACAAGACTACATTGCTAAGCCAGGGCAAGAAGATCCCATCAGTCTGCAACCCTATAATCTGCAAGGATGCAAATTCCTTGTTGCTCAGCTATTTCAAAACTAGCCTGGAGAAAGCACTGAAAGGGAACAAGCATGCTTTAGCAGAAAATGTAAGAGATGTCTCTCTGCTTCAGCTGGGACTTGCACAAGGTTTTCGCCATTAGCAACAAGGAGCCCAGGACTTTGGGCGAGCAGCAATGATTGTCTGCAGGAGAGTCAGGCAAGTAGGGCAAAGATACAGGACTGCGGTAGTTGTGAGATCTGGGCCTGGCTCACAAGAAGCAGCAGCGAAATCTTCAGGGAGAAATTTTGTACATGAATCTGGGCACTTCTTAAAGATCTTTTTTAAAATTTTTTTGAGATTATTCTCAGGCCCTCAGGAGCAAGCCATTCTTAATGGGTCTACTTGCAGCCTGGACCACTTGGCAAAGCAAGCAAACAAACAAGCGAATGAATGGAAACATAAAGATGGACCATCTAAATAGGCCCATTTTACATTTATTACCCTCCTTAGAAAGAAGCAAGGAAACAAGAAAGATCTACTCAATAGAAAACATGATTCCCCCAAGGTCTCGTATTCCTTAATTGCAGCTAGAAGCAAGTGACTTTCTCAGGTTTGGTGCAATAAGCCTTTGGGAACTGTTGGGATTAAAACTCAGGATCTCGAATCCAACTTTTATTTCCCCCTTGAAATCTTAGACCACACAGACTTCTGCTTATAAGTGTATGGGCACATCTATGCACGTGGAGGGGAAGCTCAGCATCACACAGGTGGTCTGCTCTCTTTCTGAGAGGATACACACGGTAATTGAGATAAAAACCATGAGTCACTGTAGGGAAGAAGGATGCTGGTTCTGACAAGCCCGTCAGCTGCCTGTAACTGTCACCTTCTGAACCTTATGTCTTTCATTTTCTCATTCAATCTGGTTTTTTTTGACTGGCCTTGATGCTTAAACCGTAATTTACCAATGGCTTTCCTTGGTAATTCATTTCACACATTCATTACAGTCCGTACAGCTATAAACACATGTGGATTTCCTTTTTAACTCTTCATTTCCTAGGTTTTTGATAGAGAGGTTCTAAAGCTAAACCACAGGAATGGTTGATGCAGCTCTGGTTTATTAAGTCTACCCCACCGTGTCAAGTGTCTACAGCGCGTACAATTATTTGGGCTAAGCTACAGTTATGAGAGAATTCATTTCACCCAAGGGTAGATTAAGTCTGTAGGTGTTTTGTATTGGAATGGTGATACTCATGTTGCAAGACGAGATGGAAATGCTAAATTCTTAGGGTCTCCTCAGATCCCAGTACATGCTCTGGAGTTCATGACTTCCAAAGCTAGGTTCAGCCAACTACTTCCTCTCCATACATACTGCATAATCCATGTGCATAAGACTACACTAAAAAAGCTGTATAAGTGCCAAAGGTCAAGGTCCTTTGGGTCCTTTATGAGATGTAAAGCTGAGGTACAATTAACTCCAAACAGGCAGAATGTCTGAGTGCAAGAAACAACAACAGATGGAAATATGTACAGTTGGCTTTATCAGCGACCATTTTTATACCCGCAGTGACGGACATTTCAGACTACTCAGATAAAATTAGACAAGAGAAGGATGGGAAAGTTGTTAGTATCTCAGTCTGTTCATATATGGTATTAAGAAGCCAGCAGATTGCAAGTACAGATTAAAGAAGCTCCCAAACTTGAAGAGAAGTCCTGTCATTTCTGCCTGGAGGTGATGACGCCCCTGAGGAGTAAAATGCTGAGGGATTCAGTCTGACACTTCTTCTATCGAATGTAACAGTATAAAGAAGAATTCAAAAGTTGATCGATTCCTTTGTCTCCCTCATCCTGGGCTTTATCATGTTTCTTATTCTTTCCATTTTGGGACACCTGCCCTGTAAAATAAAGTGATGATAAAGCAGCTCCTTACAGTGGATAGTATCTATCTTCAGATGAAAAACACTGTTTGTTTTTCCTCATTTAACTTAGTTTTGTTTTCTGAGGAATGTGGAGCAGTTGGTGATCAGAGTTTTATCCTAGTCAAAGAAATCTTCATAGGAAAGTTTCTGCGAGGACACTTCTGAAAGGAGGCCCACTGTAGTTTTTGAGATCAGAGTGGACGGCAAGTCTAGAGAGATGGCTCCTGACTAAACACAAGTCTGAGACCTAGGAGATATAGACTCCATGAGGGTCTGTCATGAGAGACAAGGAAAACAAAACCAGATTACCAAAACTGTCTTTTTTTGGCAGTTCTCCATCAGAATCTAGCACAATCTGTCCAACGAGAGTTTTGGAGTCTGGGAAGACAGATTCCTCCTGATAAAGGACATTGTTCGGCAGTCTTCCTCTTATGCTCTGAAGGTGTTGGAGGTCTCGAGCCCAACCTCCTGCCTCAGCCCTTCCTTGAATATTGTGTTCATGCCCTCTGGCCACCTCAGTGGCTCTCTGCTGACTCCTCTTCACCTGCCCTAAATTTCTCTTATACTGGGGGCCCATAACTGTCCAAACGAGTTCAGATGGAGCTGCTTGAGTAAAGCATGAAGGGGAATGATCACTTTCTCTAATAATTTAAAGTCCACTGCCTCACTGTCTCCTTGGCTGTTTCTTCTCTCCATAGATAGTCACTTAGAGCTGCTAAGTACTGTGCAAATCTCTTCTTATTTGCCCCCGAACTGGCCTGCCAAAGAGTCTCTGTCCATCATTGTTACAGGCTTATAACACCACTGCAAAGACCTGAGGATTTCCCGGTGGTTTCAATGGTTTTGGCTGGGCTGACTTTTGCTGTTTGCATGCTGCATTAAAGCTCATTAAATCAATAGCAGTGATTCACCAAGGAGGAGGGAGACTAGCCAGTAAATAGGAGGCTAACCTGTAAATATCATGGGGTGTGTTTTGCTTTGCTTTTAGCTGGCGGATGAGACAAGTAAAAGGATTTTTTTCCTGTATGTCACTGGAGGGAGAGAGATTCCTATAGGCAATTCATACCATGTAAAAGTTAACCTTCCCCCTCAGCCTGGGCAAGGTTTTGCGATAGCCAGAAATCATCTTAACAGCTCCTTCTGCCCATAGCAGCCACACCTCCCTCCCAGCCACAGCTCTGAGTCTTCTTGAGAGCCTGCCCCTCTCTCAGGGTGTCCTACTGCCTGACAAGCAGATATAAGACAGCATTAAAGAGACAACATATTCTCAGATAAAATGTTCCAAATATAACAAGTCTATTTTTATTAAATTTGACCAAAGGCCTCCCTGCTTCCTAATCAGAGAGCCTGATTTGCTGACTCCCCCAGACCTAGCTGCCCTGGCTCACTACAGCTGTATCGTGAGATAGAATTACATTTTCATAATGACTCAAATCTTTTCCCAAGTCCTTAAGTATTTTCACAAAAAGGAAAAAAATAAGGAAAGAAGTTTAAAAAAAAAAAAGAAGAACCCCCCCCCCCACCACCCTCCTGTAAAATCCAGGCACCAACCCTGAGTTGTGTGTGGTCTTTTTTGTCTTTTCTTTTGGCTTCCCTCAAGACACGGCTTATTGCATTGGTCTGGATGCCGTCCTACCAGCACAGTTTGCTGGCCAAGCCCTGATCCCAACAACAGCCACCTTAGCAGGTGCCAAAATAAACGTCAGCCTCCAGCTACCTGTACCGACTGCTGACGCTTCTGTGTTTGTCGTGGGCCACGAGGCTGGAAAGGCAGCATCTTCTCCCTCCATTCCTCTGGTGTGTATCGGTCCGTGGACCTGGACTTTTTTATTCAGGGGAGCCTTCAGGGCACTGCAACCTGGAGAGCTATTTTAAATGCCCTTTATTTAGAAAAGTGTGAAGTTGTCCAGAGAGAACTGGCTGTGAAATGGACAGAGGCTGAAAAATGTGTGTATACGATGTGGAAGCTGCATGTGCACAATCATGGTTCATACCTGAAACTTCAGCTTTCTGTGTATCTTTAGCTCATGTGGGTGTGCATGTGAGTGTTTCCTCATGTATAGAGTGTATGGGGTGTGTGCCTGTGGGTTTATTCCAAAGGGACCCATTTTTGATGTCAGCTGTATTGCTCATGACTGGACTAGCTCCTCTGGGAGCCAGTCCAAGGCTTTTCGATCACACAATCACTTCCATTGGATTTATAAGGTGCAGCTAAAATTAGGAGGCATTCAAGTTCATGAATGATGTAAAAGGGGAAGTTACAGGTCATGCTTAAATTGGTCAGAAAATTACAGGAGTCAAGTGGGGAAGGTGTGCAGTCCGGCCAGTTGCAGGCACCAAAAGGCCTGGGGAAGCCGGGGCTGGGGAAGCCGGGGCTGGCAGGCGCACAGGACTATTGCTTTGTTCCCCTCTGTTTTACAAGCTGCCGTGGTTGTTTTTCCACATTCCACCATATAAAATAGACTGGGTCTCAAAGACCTGCTTCAAAGTCAGTCGAAAGACTGCTAATGACTTGCTTGGGCTCCAGAGCCTGCTCTGCTCAATATGGCTTCAATTTGACTCCTACTTTTGGATTGTCTGAGTGGGGAGACCTGACTGGCTTAGGAGGCTTCTCCTGCCCTGGATGCATGCCACACCTGCCCAGCTGTGTCCTTCAGTATCCACTAGAATTATTCCCTATAAAAGATGAATTTCAGTTAAAACAAACAAATGCATAGGGTCTAGAAGAGCCCAGCAGTTTCTCTGCCTACACCTCAGCAGATCTATTTAAGGTTGCCACATTTCAACAAGTGAGGACGAAGCTAAGCTTTGGAGATGACTTCCAAAATGTATGCAGATGTTAAAGCACAGAGTACAAATAATTAAAAGCGAATAAAGAATAGTCCAAAAATACAAAATTAAAAAGTGGGGGGAGGAAGGAGAAGGGAAGAAACAGCAGTCTTTTTTTTCCCCAAAGACTTGTGGAACAGCTGACTGAAATGTCAAAGGGAAACAGGTTTTGGAAGTTGTATTTCAGCTCTGCAAACTTGTTTCTGTGCCCTTTCCTGGTTCAACATCTGCAACCCATATTTCATCCCTGTAGCGCTCATTGGAGGACTTCATTTCCCAAGAGTGGGGTAGGTGACACATTATGTTCGGGATATGCGGGTTCAGATGTTGATTAGAGTTCACAAGGGGAACAGCTTAATGGTTTCAGATGAGCAACAAGACCCTCAGCTAATGCTGGGCCTAAGCATAATGCTCTAAAACCAGGTTCAGAAATACTAGCACGAGTGGAAGCTGTTGTGCGATTTATACTGGGTGCATGGGTTTGTCTGGTTGTTTTTTAAGCCTTGTTTCCTAAAGAAGCAAGGCCTATGCTTCCTGGCTCAGTGTCTGTGCATGCATGGCTCTGTGTGTGCCAGTCTGTGCCATTCCCGGACTTTCAGAGTCCTGATTTGCCTCCCGTCTGCGAGAGTAGCACAGCTACCAACGATGGTACATTCCTAAAAGCTTTGAGAAAACTTGGCAGCTAGTGAGACCAGGGCACTCACTGCGGTTCAGGTGGGAGCATGAGGATGTCTCTTCTTGCACACTACAGAGACATTTTGTTTCATCCATGGAGAAAATTGTGATGGGAACTTGCACCATAAGGGAAAGCGACGGAGAGCAAAATTATATGAAATCAGCACTAGTGCCAGCTCTTACAGAGCTGCTGTGAACAACATGTAGCAGGAATTACAAGAATACAAGGAAAATGGTTAAAAGGGCACTCTGGGTACTCAGCCCAGGGAGTGGATGGAGGGCTTAGGTTCCCAGGCCACCAAGATGGTTTGGAAAGTTTTATTGCCAGTCCCTACAAGCCCAGAAGCAAAACTGCCAGGATTTATTTTCTTCCTGGAGAGATGCAAGAGAGCAAAGTCCAGAGGCAGTTAACCCAGAGACACTTAAAAAAGATAAATCTGTTGAAAGTCAGTATTTCCCTAAATTAAAGAACTCAAGGGAGGGATTTTTTTGGGGGGGAAAAAAATTTAAAAAAGAATCCATTTTGCCAAAGAAGTGCAACTTTTTGTTTAAAAAAATGAAGTGCTTCTTAACCTGATTTTTCCCACACTGTTTTTTCCCAGAAAAATAGAAAATGTTAGTGTTTAAATATGTGTTTTAATTTTCTAAAGTATGAAGGAAGAAATAATTCAGTGTTCCATGGCAGGAAACCACAACAATTTTAGGGGCAATCAGTTTTCTCCTTAAACTAAAATAGAGGATATAAATAAAATAAAATGATGCACGTTTTTCACATAAGAAAGCCCCAAATCACTTCCTGATCAGACTGAACCTACAGCTTTTCTGGTGGAGAGAAAACCATACAGAAAGTTTTTGCTAGACTCTGCTGGGCTTCTCTCCTGTCCCACCTTCAACTCAGATAACCGGGTCTTTTGTAAGGAAGCAGAGTCACCCTGACAGGTGGATGTGGTTAGCTTCAGTCACGTCATAAGCAAAGTTGGCGTGTCTCTGGGGAGCAGAAGGAAGGAGAGTTTATTTCTGAGACAGAAGGCAGCTGGCAGGCAAAATCCAAGAAGAGCCATACTGTCTTCTCCAGGAGAAAGTTCAGGCTCTCTCTTCGCTTGGCTCGTTGGGTTTGTTGTTGTTATTCTTGTTTGAGAGAGCAGGAAAGTCCCAGAAGGACATGGCGGAGCTGTGATCAGATGCCAAAGCAAAAAGCAACAGTATAAAGTCCTGCAGAATGGAGAGAAGTTTACAGGGATGTCCAGGTTTTCAGAAGTGCACCCAAAAGTTCCTGTTTTGGGACTTGGGTTTTGAGAGCCCAGCCTGGCAGCCATGCATCCTGCATGAGCTGGCAGTTTCATTTCTCTACCCAAACATGGGGTTGTCTGCATTTCTGTAGTGAAAGCTGATATTGCAAGAGAGGAAAAAACAAATCAAATGAGGGAAGTGTATTTCATTTGACAATGGGTCTTTAGAGTCTGCATTTTTTAGAGCTAGACTCTTGGAGTAAAAAAAAAAGAACAACCCACGTCTGAGATATGTGCAAAATACAGTGCAAATCTAAAGGCTGTAACTGTGTGAGAAAAGTCAGATGTTAAACAATCACAGTTTTATTCCTCCCAGCAAGAGCAGCCTGTGCACCTGTAGCCATTATTGTCTCTACTGTATAAAGTGAAAATGAATATCACATTGTATTGAAAACCCTCATGGAATACAATTACTCAACAGGAACTGTCCTAAATCTATCAGCTGTAACTCACTTGTAATTTTGTGGGACTAATGCAGAGAAATGTTTCTCCATGCATAGCTTGCCCCCAGCCTTTCCCCCCATTAATACATTTCATCCACTTTTGCTTACGATGGCTAAATTACCTGTAAAAGATTAATTACCTATGGGAAGTGTCTGTCTTGGTCTGTAGGAATGACATTATACTGAACATTAAATGCTGACACTATTAAACTCTGCTGGACATGTTTTGATATAATAACTTTGCAGACCACAAGTGAAATGGGTCCCTCACCAATTCACTACCTCATTGTTTTTCTGTCATCAGCAAACTTTGGGACATAGTCTCAGCCGATGTAGCTCAGAGTTTCATTCATGTCAGCGGAGTAGCTTATTACAGCTTTTTATTTCCCTGGAAGTTTTGCTGAGTTTCCAGCTGCAGAAGGGAATCTTTGTTCACCAGTAACCTTGACCTGATACAGAAGCTGCCATTTTCCAGGCAGATCTGTGGGCTGGTTGGGAAACTGATGCTCTTTCAATTGTAATCAACAGTTCAAAACAAAACACATTTTTCTTGTTGTGTTTCAAAATTATTTTTTTTGCCATCTTAGAAAGTAGAAAGTTGTTTTGCTTTGGTGTGCAGAAACTGCAAATGTGGGTGGCAGTTTGGGCAACTTCTGCACCCCCTTCCCACTGGAAAGAAAAGCAGAACAGATCTGAAAGAACTGAGATACAGCTGTGGTGGAAGGACTCTAACTCCGGCCCCACCCCCAGTGGGAACAATATTTATTAAAGGCTAAGAGATTTTACAAAATCTGTTTTCTTTCCCTCCAGACATTCAGTTTCTATTTATCTGTTGTTTTATCTTTCACTTAGAGGAGTTGTTTTCAACCTCCTGCTGATTTGCTGACCTCTCAACACCTTCAGTGGAGTGAACCCCGCAGAGCAACTTTAGCCCACTGGATTTTGGCTTGTCTCTATCGCTGTACACGGTAAGATGCACATGTGGATCACAAGTTGACTGAATCACACCTGAGAGCAGAGACCCTACTCCCACGCCTGGTCATATAGCTCTTCCTTCAACAGGAGCTGGAGGAAAACGTGATCCAGGCATTCCATGTCTTTGTTAGCATTGTCACATATGGTAGCTTTGCTTCTGGGGACTGTCTCCATGACAGACCAGAAATCAGCATAGCTTCAGCGAAATCAACTAAACAACAGATTTCTTGAAGCAGAGAGGTTTTTGTGGCCTCCTTTGAATTACTGAATGAATTCTGTATCCTAAGGACACTGTCTGGGTTAGGAAAACCTACTTTCAAAATCCAGTTACCTCCTCTTTGTACAGCTGCATTTTTCCTTACCATTGTCTATTTCCCCCTTGTTCAGGGCACTGGTGACTGCTCTTGTTCCTCCCCTGCCTGCATCATTTACCCCCCCAAATTCTCATCTGCTGCGTGTGTGCAACATTCACTGCTGACCCCATCCTGGCCCTCCTCCTCTGCCATGCTCTCCAGCTTTATCCCTCAGAGCTGATTGAAACTCCTCTGGTACCCAGTAGGAGTGGATGTGTTTGGCTGTCTCACCACGACGGCATGGTAGACACCATCCTGCATCACTGGGCCCACAATCACTGTCTGCTGACATGTCCTTATTGTGTGTGGGGGTTTGCAGGCTCGATGGTACTTAAACCCAATCCCTCCGACCCTCCCCCTGAGGAGATTGCACTTGGATCCCTTGGCTGCAGACGTACTTGTGTAGAGCAAGGAGTCAAGGAGAGGAGAAGAGAACATGGTGCATCTTTCAAGGATCAGCATTTTCAACTGCAAAGCCTTTTGTTCTGTAATCTGGGATATTTCCTAACAGTCCACATGGAGAAGAAAAGGGGCATTGTCTGTTGAGTGCCTTCATTACTAATCTCTCCTGGATGCATTTTAATTCATTTTAATGACTCTGCCTCCTGTCAGACCTTTCATTTGTTAAAGGGGTTTGTTAAAGAGATTAAGTGCAAGGGGAATATGAACCTCAAAACATTATGTTCCTTCCCCCAACCCCTCCTCCCTTCCCCCCAAGATTAATATTACACTAAAAGGAAGAGAAAAGGCATTTTCTGTGAAACACATTACAAGACTTTTAGGAAGAGAGGGAAGGAGGAGGAGCAATGGAGCGTGCCGGACTCTTTAACCCATAGAGGAGCTCAAAGGTGGCAGTATTGATATGACGCCTTTCCAGCTATATTGTTCCCCATCCATGTGTCTATTGAAGCTTTGTGCAAACACAGCTGTTTGTTAGGAATGCCAGCTTAGCCAAACAAGCCATCTGCCTCAATTTGCTTCTACTCTTGTCTTCTACTCATGTGGGAGCTTGAAATAACCTGCCCCACCCCTGAAAAACAAATGTACCATGCAGTACATGTACCATAAAAACCTTTCAACTGAGATCCAGGCCTTCAGCCAGCTGAAGGAATAAGAACTTCTTGGTTTCCCACATCAACTTCCTACCCAGGGATCTCAAAGTCCTTTGCAGAGTGTGGGAAGTGGCAAAGTCAACAGAATCCCTATGTGGAACTATGAGTTTATTTTCAAAATTCATGGTCTCAATAGACATCCTTTTAGACACATGTTTAATGGATTTACTAGAGAGATTCCCTCAACTAGCTCAAGGGACTATTTCAGTCCCTCTTGCAGTCTGTAAGACCCAAAAGCAATTTCCTTATATCCCTATGGACTCTTAGTTTCCCTATGACTGGATCAGGCTTCAGAAGTTCATGAGAAGGATAACAGAATGAAGTGCCATGCAACAGCAGAGTGATGTATCCTGGTCAAGAACATGGCTTTCTTACCTACGTGTCTAAATGCTCCTCTAATGTCCAGTTGGTAAATGGTGCAATCTAAGTAGTATGTATTTTGTGCAGAACGCTTACACAGAACATGCATCACAGCCTCATTACACATTGTAATGCAAGTACAGGGTGTATTCTTTCTGTTGGCTTCAGAGGGGATTGAGCCAGATCTGCCTGTTGGGGGAAAATAAGATGCATGTCAATAAAGAAACATGCAGGATGTTGCCCTTAAGCAGAAGGATCTGCTGAGCTGCCAGAGGATGTAATAGGATTGTCTAGACCAGGTCAGATTTCAGGCATAATCCAACGCAATCATGGTGTTAGGAAAGAGACTAGTGCCATATTGTGATGGATAAGTGGGAGAACTGCCTCCAAGTATGAAGGAATTATTCCACTTTTCTTGCCATTAGTAGGGACTCAGTTTTAATACTGTGTGCAGTTTTGGTTACTCCTTTTCAGGAAAGATGTAGACCAGCTGTAAAGTAACAGGAATGATTGAAGACCTGACTTAGAAAGAAAGATTGAAAGAAGTAGGGTTGTTTAGTCTAGAGAAGAGAAACTGAAGGGATCTATGATAGATGTCTTTGTGCACATATAAAGCTGCAAAGAAAAAGGAACAATCTGTTTCACCTGTCAGTGCAGACAGGGTGAGAGGCAACAGGTTAAAACTGAGGCAAACAGCATTAGCAACTTGGGGGAGATGTGTCCATCAGAACTTGTGGAATCACAAGCCCTAAAAGCTGGAACAGGAGGTTAGAAATGGTACAGGTATAACCATCCTGCATTGGAGTGACTTTTCCCAGTGACTTTTGGAGGTCCCTGGCAGTCTTGTTTGCTATGATCCTTTTTGTTTTCCACATAGCGAGTCCAGGATGTCTGATTTTCCCACTGCTATTCTAGCTCTAAAGGATGAACACATTCCTGAAAAAGGACATAAAATGATTGTGGATTGATTTGGGGTGCGATGATAAATATTCAAGAAACAAACCAAAACCATTAAAAGACCAATGGAGAAAAAGAAAAGTTCCCCATCTATTGTATTTTCTTGCTGTATTTTAAGTTTCAGGGACAAATCCATCCTGCCATCACGCAAGAAAGCTCCACACCCTCATAAAACCAATATAATGAGCGGAACATGGTAGCAAATCCTCCGGGTTTTGTTTTAGTTTGGAAGGCATTAAAGAAAAGTGTTGTGCAGAGGGAATGGAAATGTTGCCCGGGTGCCAATTCCACAAGGGCGTGTTCTTCTAGAGCCAGGTATGTCACTCAATGAAAAGCAGTGTTCAGCTCCTGCCATGGTTTGGGGGTTAGCCAAAGAGGTTGGAGAGGGGTGGCTGGAAGGAGGAAGGAGCCTGGTACCTTTTGCTGCCAACTTTCTGCTTTTTGTCCAGCTTCCCCTACACAAATGACATCCGAAATGCAAGCTGGCCCCTTTCCGTTATGGAAACCTCAAACTGAATTTAATAGTAGGTGCTTATATTCAAGTGTCCCATAAAGTGTTGTAGAGAATTGTATCATCACTGGAGCATTTTGTGGTGTGGTCCAACCTCTTCAACCTGAAACCTTCTCCACCCTAGAATTTTGGACTAGCCAAAGTGATTTGGACACATCTTCTAATCACTCGTATAAACATTTATTAATTTGTATTACTTCACTGCTTTACATCCTGTGCACAGAGTAAGAACCCATTATTGTAGATGGTGGCTGAGCAGCGACTATATCCCACAAGGCTGTAAGCTGACGTACACAGCAATGGATGGATGAATGATGGTAAGCTGATGGGCAAGCCAGACAAAATGTGCCTGCGTTCACCCTGCAAGAGAAAGATGGACTGGCAGACAAAGATCAACTCAGCACCTTCCCAACTTGGGCTGTTCATAGCCTGAGCTCCAACAAGCAGAACATACATGGTACAGGGTTCCTGCTGCTGGACTGGACTGTAGTTTGACATAAGTGTCAGTGATCTTAGCTTACTAGGGCAATGGATGCACCTCTGTGCTCCAGTCAGCTTTGCAAATCTCAAGTACTGGGGCACTTTCCCTCCCTCTTGACATCCATAGGATCTGAGAGCAATTTTCTTACAATACCACTCAATCTCTACGGAATCTCACTGCTTTCACCCCTATTATGTGCCACAAGACTTTCCCACAAGGGTTTAATCTTTCACTGCCTCAACTGAGAAATCTGTGGAAGCAGAAAGTGCACAAGACAGACTAAAGAAGAAAGAAAACAGTCGGGAATTGTTCAGCCTTGTTCCGAGATGCCCTGTCTCCCTACAGCTGAGATTCTTCTGAAATTCACTGGTACTAACTAGCATTCATCACTCCAACCCACAGCAATTTACTGGTGGCGATTTTCTGCTTCCAGCTGGTGACCTCCTGACCTCAGAGGTTAAGACAATTTTTATTCATGCTACTGAACTTGGCATCTGAATGTTAATGTCATGCTTTTTGCCTCCCCACCCCCCCCTGTTTTCCTGGTGGAGGCTTAGAGCCTGTGGAATCTTTTCAGGGCAAATGGAGAAATAATATGCCACTCCCAAAGCATGACAGCAGAACATGGCAAAAGTATTGCTGCATGGTAGTGCAAGCTTCATATTTTTAGGTGAGTGCTGGGCTGCTGGGAGAGAACACTCACTGGCCGGCTCAGTTGTGTGTCTTACGTATGGGTCACGTTATGTGGAAGAGAAGTGACTGTATGTAAACACTTAGAAAAAGCTGCAATAAAAGACAGAAACATCAAGACAATGGGATATGTTTTGAATGAACTCTTTCAACGTGCTCATTCAGCCATCAGGGAACAATTAACAAGAGTGGAAGTTAGATGGCTGTCATACCGTCATTCAGGGTCTGGGTAGCAAAACCCAGGGAAACTCAGACACTGATTGAAATGGGAGCAAGATGATTAAATATCTTTGCTGACCTGCAGTTGAGGGTTTTAGTGTTCTGTATCAGGTCAGTGTTCTCCTAAAGTCCTTTGAAAACAAGGGAAACAATGGGGAAAAGAAACCAAAACATTTCAATCATCTTCCTGTGACTCATCTTCAGTTCCACCTTACCCTTGTCCACAGCCCCTTTTATGTGAGGTCTTAATCACAGAAGATAAAGTTAGAAAGAACCTTAGCTCCCACTGAGAAATAGAAGGCTGAATATATTTCTACTTGTTTATTTAATACCTGGTAATGAGGCTGGGGATGGCTACCTGCTGGGGTGTCACAGCATATGTTGCCACCGTCACACCAAGAGAATATGAAATTTCTCTTTTGCCACTGCTGTCCTTTGTATTTAATGCCTTTGTATTTTTTTATTAATTGGTATCATGCTCCTTAGTGTCCGGAGTTCCTACTTGGGAATGTAGCAGTGTTTCTGGAACCCAGGGCAAAGTTGTTGACCCTGTCGCCTTTTATTTAGGTGTAACAATATATAAAGAATTGGGGTCTTTGACAATCTCCTCCTTCTCCTGAGGTGTACACACTGCTCACCCCACTTGCCCAGCCACAAGAGATGTTCAAGACCAGCACTTTCTGAATTCAGCAGTTATTCATGAAAACAAAAAATTGAGCAACAGCAGCAACATTTACTTATTTGTTTTTCACACTAAACAGAAGATTCCCTTTCTGCATTAGAGTGGAATCTCTGAAGCTGTGAATCTGAAATGAAAACCTCCATCTGTGTCTCCGTGTGTTCCCCTGGCCTCCCTACTCTGCTCCAGTGTAGCTGAATATCAGAACAGATCAGCACTGGCAAAAGACATGAATGCCTCATTTGCCCACAGTGTTAGGATGGGGTTCATCCAAATGTTGCCAATACTGGTTAAGTCAAGAACAACACAAACAAGCAGGCAAACCCAGGTGTCTGCTGGGGGAGCAGAGTAAGCTGGCCCTGGAGATGCCTTCAGTTATTTTCTTTCTCACTGTAGGTATCCCTGGTTTATTTATTGCCCAAAACATTTCCTTCACTGTGGACATGTTTGCTGGCCAATCTCAGGGACTGAACCAGGGACTTCAGGAGCTACCAGTGTGGCTCTTCACATGGTGAAGGAAAAGCCAAGCTAGAGCTGAGACTGAAATGTAATCTAGCAAAAGACCCTCACAAAGTTTCCTGAATGCCAGCAGTATGGTGGACCCTTCCCCATAACTTCTTTCTCTCTTGTTACATTTCTATCCTCCTTCCACTGCTAGCAGGAATCCTCTGAATTTCCATTATTTTGAAAATGGCTAGCTTTGGACATGTTTTGTGACTGACTTCCATCTGGTGCTGTCATTTAAGCTAGAGCTAAATGGGTTGTCACGCGCTCAGAGATCAGCATAAATGCCCTGGCATCAAAGGTTCACAGCCACAATACACCAGGCTGCTTCTGAAAAGGCGCGAGGATCAAGTCCGTTGCGATGCAAATGTGGCCGATTCCCTAGCTGGTGTTTTGTTTCTGTCTGGGCTTAGAGAGGAGAGGCTGAGGACAAGAAAGGAAATGTTCTGTGGGAAGATGATCTGGCATTTTTTCTCATTCTCCCCACACACGCATTCCAGAGAGTTATACACCAGATAAGCAGCAAGCACTGTTTGGCTGGCTAACTACTACACAAGCATTATGGACCATCTGGGGACTTATAAAGCCTGCAGGATATGAGTCGAGGCTGTGCTGGAAGTAGAGGCTGAGCTGGTATCCTGTGTCTAAATACCAACACAGCTGCTTGGAGCAGGAAAGGGGAACCCTCCAAAGGAACAGCGGTAGGGGCTCTTCTTTAGGAAGGATATTACTCTTGAGTAATTGAATTGGTTGTGACTCCTCTGTTTGAGCCCATGAAATAAGATTCCCCCAACAGGAGCTGTGGGGGGTACAGCAGCAGACTCAAAGGCGGTTACTATTATTATTATTATTATTATTATTATTATTATTATTATTATCATCATCATCATCATCATCATCATCATCATTGTTATTATTTTATTTCTTAAAGAGCCTCTGAAAAAGTTTTTCAGTGTTTTGTGATTCATGAACTCAGTATTGTATGCTGGCCCTGGAAAGGAGTCAGTGTGCTTCAGATGAAGGGAGGTTTGAAAGACAGTGTTTTCCCATAGTCTGAGGAGAACCAGCTTGCTGACTTTCACCACGCACCAGTGTTACAGGGACAGGAATGCTGCGGATACAATTTCTCATGAGCTTTTAACAGGTGAACCAGTCTGAGCAGGGGGCAGAAGTCACCCCTGAAAACAAACACATATCTGAGCTTGTGATATTTTATGAACAAGAGATATACTCAGGGCTCTGGGGTGAAGGGAGTTTGATCTAAACCAAACAGGGTCTTTAGCCACGTCTGGAGACCTTGTTAAAATTCTTTCTGCTTGCAAATCCCTCTGATAGAAGGGAAGCACGCTTACCTCCAATGTGACCCTGGGCCGGGGTCTTGCCAAGGGTGAATTTGCCCCTCTGCGACTATTTTCTGAATCATGAGCATATACTGGCTTTTAAAAGGCCTTTTCTCAAAACACCAGACTCTACTTTGCTCCAGCTGTTCAGCTTCATGCTGCAGCCCAGCCTCGCCTGATGGCTGCTCTTCACCAAGGTCATTCATCCAAATGCTGCAGCCTAATACCATTTCTAAATTAAGTCAGTGCCTACAATGGATCCCAACAACAGTTGAGGGCTCCCTGTGCCATGTGCTGTGCAACAACAAGGCAGAACAAATCCCTGACTTGAAGAGGCTTCAGACAAGGAGAGAAAGGAAGGGCTCCAGGGAAATGAAGGGAGGCTCCCAAGACTACTTGAATAGCCAAAGATTACTGACCCCCCAATCTGCTGATTCTCAGCCCATACCCTTCTCCCCTCAGTTAACAGCTGTATTAGAGAGAAGTTATTTAACCAGCTAACGCAGACAACTGGCGTCACAAGAATTAGTTTAGGTTTTACAAGCAGTCTGCTTTTGACTTGGACAAGATGCTTGGTAGATCACATACACCCTGAAACCACTGGGGTTCAGGTGAAACTACATGACACACTGAATAACCTTCTGCTCTCTTTCGTTCTTCATAATTGTTGAGTGATTTTTTCAGCCGAGACATGTCTCAAGTTCCAGGGAAACCCTCAGCCAAGAGGGAATGAAAAAAACCCCAAATGGATCAGTCATCCATCATATAATTTCCAAGTAATATTTGAAAAGTAAACATTGCAGGGCATACATCTTTGTGGACAGATTTCCAAACACCTAATGTGAGAGATCCAGCTATACCCAATGCCAGTGCACTTCAGACACAGTTTCTGCAGAACGGTTTCAGATGGAGTGCAGAATTTGGTCTCCCTGCCCCACCAAAATGCTTATGGGTTAGGGCTATTGTAAGTTTTTGGAAAGTACTTCAAAAGGCACTTGAGTTGAAGAAATAATTATTATATAAGTTACAGCTGAGCATTTATAGGATAATTGCCTTTCCAGAAGTGTACCTCTAACACACCCTGGCATTGATGTTTTCAATTCTAGGGTGAAGACCAAAACTAAATGAGATCAGCAGGAAATCCATATTCATTTCAAATTCATTTAGCTACCCCAGGATACAAAAATAAAGTCTTATACAGTCAAAGACAGAAAATCATTATAATAAGAAAAATATGGGCTGGATGAAGGTAAGTGATTAGGTGTGTTTGGGCAACCATGGGCTTTTCAGGAGGAAATTAGTCCAGATCTTGTCTTTATTTGCAACTTCTATGTTCAAATAGAGCTTATCATTCTGTATAAACTAATTAAAAAAAGCTTCTGCAACCCATTTGGGTCAAGCATCACAAGTGAAAGAGGAGTTACTCAAAAGGTGGAAAAATTGGAGAGCATCATATGAAATTAAAAGGCAAGTATAAAACAAACAGCAGAAGATATGGAATTCCTGTGGAATTCCTTGCTGCATGATGCTCTGTGCTAAAGATTTTTCTTCCAGTAATCTCTTCAACTGGTCTTTGAATCCATCAAGAACTGTTCAGTATGAAGGCACCAAAGGTGGCTCAGGGAGTCCACAAGCCCAAAATGTCAGGGGCCTAGGGTAGTGTTCTGGGAGGGTGTCAGTACATGCTTGCTCTCTTCTTGTAACTCTTCCTTGGGCTTCTTTATTGGTCATGGCCTGCTGGAGAGTGGCCTGCAGCTGGCACTGGATAGCTCCAGCAATTCCCACAAATGCTCCGCAAAGAAAAAAAATCATTTTAGGCTTTGCACATTGGTGCTATCCTCAACACTGATTTCCTCACCCCAGCTCTGGGTCCTCTTCTTCATTTTCCTTTCTTCAGAGTTGTTGCAAGTGGACAGGTTCAACAGAGAACCACCAAATGGAGCCACATGGGTCAGCATGCTGACAACTGCTTCTCCCCAGTGCGGTGGAGGTCAAGAACATGTCCTTAACACCTATAAGCAGTATGTGGTGGGAAGAAGGTGTCAGTCCTCTGCATTGGTCCTAAGATAACCAAGCGCACTGAAAAAGTAAAGTTTTCGGGGTGTGCGGAAAAGATGGTCCAGAGTGGTGCCAGGTGGGTGCTGTTGTCACAGGTTCTTAATAATCTTCAGAATATTTTTGTGCAACCAGAGTATCCTCAAAGCAAAACTCTGTTTAATTCCTCTACCTGGTGAAAGGGAGGAAGAGCCCTGCTTAGAGATTTCGTTTGAATGGTGGCCCTTTAACCGAACACCGAGGGCTGGTGTGTTCCCAATAAGGAGAAGCTCTCCGTCCCTTGGTGAGCTCATTTTGCTCCAGAGAGAATTGCTGCCCTTGTATGGATAGAAGGGCAGGGGATTATGAGAGTTTATGGAGGATGAGGGTGAGAAGGCACTGTAATCGTTCTTATGCAGATGGGGAAAAGCTCTTGGCTCCAGATGGATTCCCCAGAGAATCAGATAAGCCATTTAGCGTACTTGTTGGATCCCCATCCATTTAAATTGCTTTGCAGCTGGGTGCTTCTCCCAAGGACTTTGGAAAGGCAAAGTATGGGGATAGCCCAATGCCACGAGTTTAACAAGGGTGGAAGATCTGCTCCTGACACATGGCTGGGGCTTGCTCCCAGAAAGAAATGCAAGGACTGAATAATGTTTTTCAGGCAAGGGAGAGTGTGGGGGTGGTGTTGCCTGCTTGGAGGTAGCAGCACAACAGCTTGGGAGTGTTTCTCAGGCCCTCCTCTGCAAGCAGGTGGTGAAATACCCTCTTAGCTCAAGTTGCAGAGGAATCTGGTGTTTTGAGATGGAGGCAGGCTAAATAACAGCTAAAAAGACTTCCTTCTGGGCAGCAGATTTCACACATCAGTAGCAGCAGTAGCTGCTGTTTCTACTTTCAGACTCAGGCAGACCCAGAGGAGTGCTTCCTCCATTATTTCAGTTCTGTCTTTAGGCAGAAATTCTGTGAGGAAGAGCAGAGTTTGACAAACAACATGAAGGAAGCAGGCAGGTACAGTTGTGCCCTGGGCCTGGAGCATGCACACCATCACACCGTGTCCACCACAGGTACTGCAGGTACACTGGGTGATTTCTCTTGGTCTTGCATTGTTACAAACCAGACAGTATCACAAGCAAGCACCTATGTTTAAGGAATGCTATCTAATTCTTATATTCAACAAGCAAAGTATTATTTGGGAGCAGGAAGTCTGAGAAAACTTGAAGACTCCAAAGTTTAGGATCAGTAAGTGGCTATTTAGACTAAGCAAGCAAGGGAGAGATGGACTGATAAACAGCCCATCAGAGTGGAAGCTGACAGCTTTGTGTTCTGTTTTCTGTCCCTGTGAATCACGTCAACCCGCTGACATGATATTTCCTCTCATTTTGAAGTGGGGAGAAGGCTCCCAGGAGCACAGGGGGCTGTGCAGGTCAAAGCCATTGTTCTACTGGATGTCACACTTGTTAATGTCATGATGGGAGCTTAATAACATCATGTTGATTTCCCCCTGACTCACTCACTTTTCTTTTAACCTTTCTGCAGCCTTAAAAACAAAACATAAAAAATGGTGCTTCTTATGCATGAACAATCATTTTCAAATGCCAGATCTCAGTCCAGAGCCTTTTGGAAAGGAGTCAAGCTCTAAGGAGTTTGTTTTCATATATTTTCTCTTATCAGTCCCCATCACAGATTGGGGTTTGTGGTTTTACAGCTGATGGCAGGTTGCCTGCATATCTCAGGGCTGAAATGCAAAAATAAGCCAAGCATGAAGACAGTATCAGCTTGACGCTACATGCCTTTCTAGGGCTATTAGATAAGAGATACTGTTTGTACAGAACAAACCTGTTACCTCAAGAAAACAAAGCTGCTTTTAACTGTGGCTTGCTTTAACTTTTGCCTTAAACAAATCTGCAAAGTATATGAGTCAAAGAAATGGACAGCCAGATCATCAGCTCTGTACCACTGACCCCAGTGCAGCAGGAACAAGCTGAAAATATGGTCTAGGGCTGAGCCACTCTGTAGATGACCACAACGTATCATTTGAAGGACTCACTACCAGCCTGGAGAACACCTGCATTCATTTGATCTTAAGCCGAAAGACCCTTTAACAGTGAAGCATTTCCAGAGGGTGGTCTTGACGCCATACACAATGTATGTGTGTGATACTCTGGGGCACTCTGTGGGAGGAGTGCACAAAGGGGTCCTTGTCCCTTGATGGTCCGTCCTGAGAACATTGTGGCTCCCTTCTGGCCCACATGCCTGGTTTCCTTCCCGTGGAAATGATGGCACTGGAGTTGCAGTGAGGACTGGTGCACACACAAATCTCTCGCCACACCACATAGTCCAGATTTGTCCGGGCATGACTTTGCATGCCCCAATTCAAATATAACCTGAGTACACTTCTGCTCTGAACCACCCTTTCAAAGAGTCCTTCTTTCTCTCCCCCTCAAATCATTCACTCTAGACAACATGGAGACCTCCAAAGTGTAATACAAGCCTTTTTGTGCACTCAGTGTTCTTATATATTACCCATTTGGTAAACTACATTTTTTTCTTTACTACAGTTAGCTGCTGTTTTAGGAGTGATCACATCCCACTAAACCACAGGAGGTTTTCTTATCCCAGGTGAGCCCATTTCTATGGGAAAAATTGGATTCTATGTTCTTTTGCATGTCCCTACCCCAGCACAGGAAAGATCAGCTCTGATGCTGTAAATATGGACACTGTATGTCCAGGGGAAAGGTAGTTTGTGACCAGTCATAAAACTTTCTGCTGAAAGTTGAGTTTGCTGGACTGGTGATTGCTAAAGAATCAAATTGATTTCCTAACTATTCCATCCTCTCCTTCCATTCTTAAAACCTAACTGCATACATGCTGCTCCAGTTGCAAAAACATAGCAAGAGCCTTCTCTTAAAATGTCTTGGGGTCAGGCCTCTTTCTTAGAGTTTTACAGATGATCTGGGTATGATCTTATAATTGTCTTTATCATCAGAAAATTTTGACGTGAGTTGAACTTAAAAAACCTTACCCAATGCACTCTTATACCACATCAAAACCATCTGCAGAGAGAGATAAACTTTATAGATTAAGACTGAGTGATATGAACAAAAGCTCTTGGAAGACTAGTCAAGCGATTTGACAAAGCAGGCAATGAGTTAAAGCAGACATTCAGCCCCAAGTCTCTTGACCTGGTGTGGGGTGATGCAGTTGGATGCTGAACATCTGAGCAGACATGAGGCAAGAATGTGTGCACTACACTTGATCCTGAATTTGGCTTATAATGTGAAAAGTGTCTTAAGAGTTTAAACTCTTAAGTTGGCATGGCTCTGGTGTACTAAGCTCTCAGCTCCACCATCAGAGTTAGGGTGGTTTAAGAATTTAGTCTTAAAAGCAGCATGATCTGCTAAACTGCTTTCAAGATTTAAGAGGACTTAATTCTTTAAACCAGTTTAATATCTTAAAGTGGCTGAGCCACTTTTGCTGGCTTAAAAAGTTAGCAGAGTTGAGACTAGGTGACATTGGAGGGACACTGTTGTGCAGAGGATCAGATCAGACCAGTGCAGTGCGGCCTTCTGGCTTCCCAGTCTCTGAATCTGCTGTATGTTTTTCAAGGTCATTGCTCAAACAATTCCAAGCAGTTGGCAAATAGAGACTGGGACTGTTTGCCAGTCAAATCTAGTTCAAGTATTCTTTGAGTCAATATCCAGCCATTGTGTTACTTATTTGTTCTTCTAATCTTCCAAATCCCCCATAAAACCTATATATTTTTGCTTTGCCCTCCTCCTCTTACATTTCAGTGACAGCATGTCTGGTATTTCTGGAGCTCCTTGAAAATCCATGCCAAGTTTTCTATTGATGCCAGGTTCATCTCCCACCCTTATGCCTTCCTGTAGGGGATATTGCCCTTTTTTACTTGCCTTCGTACTCTGGGAACATGATCCCAGCTTTAGGATCTGGTGCCTGACAATACAAAAGTGGTGAGTATGGGGTGGGCAAAACAGGGGCATCTGAAAGTCTCTTTCAGAGATTTTGTCCCTGTGTCTGTCTGACATGTCATTTGCACGTGCCTCCTGCTGAAATCAGGGTGACGCAAGGAACTCCTGGTCCATTTGAACATGAGGTTGTCTCCAGTGATGATTGATACCAGTATTTCAGAAGGGAGGTCATGCAATCCAAAGCAGAGAGCTGTTGGATGGTCTGTCAAGCCCTCTCCTCCCTCTGTACTGGGAAAATTCCCAGCTGCTCATAACTAGGCAATGGCTTAAACCTTCAGCTCTTGGCATCCCACTCTTCCTGTAGCAACGAGTCCCACTGTCCACGAAACCAAACCATTAATTTCTTTTCATTAAGATGGAATTTGTCACTTTTCTGTTTCCCTGGCTGAGCCTTCCCTTATCGTCAGAAAGGGAGACAGATTGTTTCTTTTAGATTTGTCCCTACTTTTTAAAAGTGTTATTTTAATTCACCTCCTCTTTGTGATAAGCAACCCTATTCTCTTCACTTTCTTTTTGTGTGACCTCTGTGAGACCCAGGTCATTTTTGAACCTGACGTCCAGACATGGAAATAGGGGCACTAGGTTAGGTACCTTATCTTGGAAATTTAGGCCACAACTCTACTGTCCAGAAGATCTCCTAAATGTAATGTAATTATATTTATCATCAAACTTATATTTCAGACAACTTTAGTTCCTCTGTCCTGGTACCTAGAGTAGAAGTATGCACCCAATACATCCCAATAATGGGGGATTATTTACACTTCAGCCACCTAAAGTCAAATGCCACCTTTTTTAGCAAGTCAATGGAAAATGGTGTTTCGTTTTCTTTACCTAACCCCAGGTAGGATGAATTGCTTACAGAGGTGCTCAGCCTAGGCTAGAAGCCTGATTTTCAGTTGCTAAATTGGTGGAGAACAAACCTATTCTATAGGCACTCTGGCTCTGGGGAAAGGGTTAAATACAGGACCTTCTGTTGACCAGTTCTGGGATATGTCCCAGTTCAGCAGGTGCATTGTTTGGGATGATCCTTCAGGTTGTGTGAAACACCAAGAGCACCTATACGTAAGAATCTGGCATAAAGCTTTACCTGAGCCAGGAGTAAGGAAAAAAAATTGGTAAAACAGTTTAAAATGTGTCTTTGATATTTGTTGCTAAATTATCACTGGGGGCTGTTTATCACCTCTGGAGAAAGGCAGAACAGGCTGTCAGGATCAGTCAACTGTGTATCCTCTCACTGTCCCAAGCTATGGTCATGGTCCCTGAATCCATTGTCACATGCTTTCCTCTGCCCTGAACACACTGACAAATTGTCCAAATTGTAACTCTCTAAAGAATGGCCAACCACCGGATCTTCTTTCAGGGAAAACAAAACCAACTCTGGCTTTTTTGTTTTATTATAATCAGAGGCTCCCTCTTTAATCATTCCAGTTTCTAGTCACATGGAACATGAACTGCCTAAGAGAGCTTGAGGAGAGAGGGAGCATGAGAGAAAGGAGGGGAGCTGCGACAAAAAGCTTCCTCACTGGGGACAGGAAAGCTCCACAGCAAGGCAATGGAACAGGGAACTTTCACCTCGAGGTTGAAGTTCCAAATGCATCCATCAGTTAGTGGCTTTGGGATGTTGTTCCCTTAGAATGAGAAGAATATGAGATGGATGACACCTACCCTTATACTCCTGCTGGGTCCAGTCTCTACCATCTTGGTCCAATCACCTACATTGAGATCCTGGAATGCAGTTCTGGGTTTCAGTCATCATCTATGTAAAACCCCCCAGTTTGCCACTGTTGGGTCATTTGTCTGCAGAGACCAACACAGATTTTAACATTACCTGTGAGAAGAGGCGACAGGGAAGAACATACAGATCTCAGAACAAACTCCAGACTTTGTTGGAGTCTGGAAATTTGCTTTCCTCCATATTTCTGCAACATAAAGAATTCTTTCCCTTATCCTCATGCTTAATCAAATCCTGGGGTCAAAACCTGGCTCCACACAAGTCAGCTTTTCTGAAATGCCCCTGGAATTTCACACATTCCTCTTAAAGGCTGAGCAAGCTTTGCAACCATACTGGAATTAAAGGCTTCCTAAGGATGGAAGGCCCTCTCCAGAACTTGATGGACATATGTGAGAGATGAGTCTGGGGTAGCTACTGGTCCTTTGTAGCATGACCTTTATAAAGAACGAGATCTAATGAAAACATGATCATGTCCACTTAGTGAAAACTCAATCAGAGAACAGAAAAAGCAGAAAAAGCTCATTTTGATGCTTTTACCTACTTGAAAATCACAATCTTCTACATGTGGCTATATGCTTAAAACCTCCCTTGTTCTAGCATTCACCTTGAGCCTGGTAACTTCTTTCTCTACATCAGTCCCCTGGAGCTGAAAGATAACTCTCACTTCCTTTAGCAGGGTCCCAAACCCTTGCAAATCACTATGTGAGGCCAAAGACTTCTACCATGCCAGCACAGGACCTCACTTGAACAATGCCTTAGATCCCTTCTTTGTGAGCCAAGGAACTCACGCTTAGCCATATTTAGCAGCTACCAGGAAGGCTTTACATGTTGTTTCTCTGTTTACAGCCTCCCATTTGGCCTCTGTGCCTGACAAATGTTTGTGAAGCTACTTCAGGCCTGATCAGCCATGGTGGTGTGCAGGCAAAATCCAGCTGTAACCTGTTAGGCACAGAGGCATTACCCAGGGACTTTTGGTCCCTTCCCTCTGTTCACACATTCAAAAATCCCTTTCTGTCCATAGACATAGAAAACAACTTTGCTCCAGCATTGGAGAGGTCACATAACCAGGACACCAGGGCAGTGACAGTAAGTTCCCAGAAGATCTTTCAGGTTGATGATCTGGAAAACATCTCTCCCACCAGTTTATCTGGCCCTCTGCTTAACATGGGATGTAATATTTCATGTTCATGTTCATTTGGGCCGGCACCATGGGATGTTATCCCATGGCTCCAAATGATGGTAAATCCACCCAGTCCCTTTGGGTGCAGCTCTCCCTGCACTGCATTACTCTTCTGTGCAGAAACGTGCTGCGTATTTCCTCTGTGGGCTTTGCTGATTTCCAAATTGGAGCCTGTGGAGTCGCTCATGCCTCTAGCTGCTAGATCAAAGATCCATTTTATGTCAGTTTTTCACTCCGTAAGTCCCCTAATCACTTATTAACCTGTTAGCCCATACGCCATCTCTCCTTTCCTCTCTCACTGGTAAGCATGTTCAACAGGCTATAAATCTTTCTGGCAGCTCTTCTTTGAGCTTTCTCCAAGTTTTCTTTTTAAAGTGCCAGTTCCAGGACTGGACACAGGATTTCATTCTCACGTATTTGCCAGAGTTTTGTTTCACAAACTTGTTTGTAAATACATCTCCCTTCTATTTATTTCTGTGACTTCTGGGTAACAAAAGGGAGAGGGAGAAGGAAAGTGATAGCATATGATGTTGTTTCTTTTAACTATGTGATCCTAACGTGGAGGAATCTTTCATGGTTTTCTGGGGACCACCCAGTGACTCTTGGTGTAACAGCAAGTGGCAGTTACTGTCTTATCTTTATGAGACTTGACAGCAGATGTCCAGAAAGAAACTGTTTTTGAACAGAATCAGCACCAGTCCCACCTATTTCTCCCACCCTGGCCAAAACAAATGTTGCTACAGCATCCCCTTCCCTCCCATATTCACATGACTTGACCATGCTGAGCAAAGTTGGGTTGAAGTGCCACCCTCCCAGTTCCCCTGCCATGGCTTTCATTGTGGGACACCTCTTTCAGCCCCAGTGAATTGGGGAAAGGCTCCATTCATGTCTGTGCTTGGATGCACCATACCCTGGTCAGAGATGCACTTGCCAAGCCTCTGCGTGGGCAAGTGCCCACTCCTGCTCCAGAGATTGCCACGGGGCTACTGTGATAGATTAACCCTGTGTCTCCTCCTCTGTTTCTCTGGGGAAAGAGTCACTTCGCCCACCAGAATCTTTTAAGAAAGGATGTTAAAAAAACGCCAGCGAGCTCATAAGGTCAGGCTAGGCCGAGGACAGCAGTCAAGTCTCACACATGGCAGGGAGGAGACTGTTTGCTTTAGGAAATTTTTTTTTTTACTTAAAAAGAAGAGACTTGGAAATGTTTCTAGTAGTTTCCATTTCTCTCTCTCTCACATATGTATACATATCTATATGTATATATATGTATTTGAAAAACGCAACCCACAACTTTTGGTTTAAATTTGATCTGACAATATCCCTTTAACATGAAACTCTAAAGCCGTAATTGATACCCCAGTTGGACATTATCACAGATTATTTCCTGTCTGTGTTTTGACTGTCCTGGTCGAATGGCTTCCAAACCTAACACAGAGTCAATGAAGAGAAACAACCCTCAGCTACTATTATTCCTGTTACTCATTCTACCAAAATAATAAAAATAATGAAACCACAGCCTGCCTTGAACAGATCTCTTAAAAGCCCTTCCTAAGCTGAGCCTTGACGTATCTTGCATATCTTAAGGAAAAAAATAAAGTTGGTAGGCTGGAGGGAGAAATTACCAGTGATGTTCCTTGGCTGGGTTTGTGTCCACACTGCTCATAAAGTGCTGCCTTGGGCGCAGATGTGAGCACTGGGAACTCCCTGTCCCACCCAGGGCTGACCACCCAGCTGCCGCGTGCCTGGCCATGCGCCGGTTCTGCTGCACCACTGCCGGCGCCCCAGCAGGCAGGAGGCCACGTGCGGGTGGCCGTGTGTGCAGCCCCGTGGTCTGCACCGGCGACAGCAAACCTGGTCTTCGGGGGGCCAGGCAGGGACTTGCCAAGGAGAGTTATGGACTTCCCCTCCTGGCTCTCAACGTGGTTAAACATGGTGGGTAAAGCTCAAGGTACAAACCCCAGCAAATACTAGACAGCCACCGTGCCAAAACTGAGCTAGGTGACATTTTTCATCTAATGCTTTTTATACCAGGAGAAAAAACAAAAAAAAAATCCCCGCCTGATTTAGTAGTACCAAAACTTTTTATGAATTCATGCCTTTTCCCCTGAGCAGTTCATTTAGGCAGGGAAAAAGCACCCAATAATAATACCAAAGCCCCTTCCCGTCCAATCGTTTCATTCCAATAGGTTGGAAAATAAATGTTTTCCATTATTTGCCTTGGAAATAGGTCTTCATTTAAAAATAAATTAGTTAATTTACCTTTCTGTATTTTTACATGTGTTTAAAGATGGCTAAGACTGAATTTAAAATGTCGGTATAAAAATGCCTGTTTATTTTCATTCTCATTCAGTAAAAATCTTCTTAAAAATTCATTTAAACAGAAATGGAACTCTCCTCCCCTCCTTGTTTTGTTTTGTTTTATCAATCTAAAAACCCCCGAAGAAAACAGAAAGGAGAAAATCAAATACAATCTAAATCTCCTCCTCTATTGTGAAGCCTGTCTATGAGGCTTCCAGTGGGATCTCTGAATGCAGTGGCTTGCCCCAGCTCCCTTTGACAGGTTTGCTCTCAGCCTGGGACCAGGCCCCTCCTGTAGCCTGGGCACAGGTGTCTCAGCTGAACTGCTCAAGAGCTGCACGCAGCCATCATGATCCTTGTTCAGTTCAAAAAACAAAGCACAAGAAATGAGGGTATCAAAGAACTGAAGAGACTTTGGAACATGGATACAAAATTGATCAGTTTTGTTAGTTTTACCCCAGCTACTTCACAGACTAATTCCTATTTTCGAGAGATGTAAATGCTACTGCTTTCCAGTGAGGTATTCAGATTTTTTCCTCTCTTCAACTTCAGACTTAGGTTTCTAAACTACTCACAGACTGTCTTGAGAATCTTGCTTAGATGTGATATGGAGGCACAGATTTTGCTCTGCAGAGAGCATCGCTCAGGACCGGGAGAGCAAACTGATGCAAACTGAAGGGATATTTTTGGCTCAGTGTGGTCTGGTGGAAGGGGCAGGGGCTGCTCCACTCTGATACCACTCAGATGCTTGGCTGTGATTTCAACATCTGGCAAAGGTTAGCAACTATCTTGAACCGGAGCAGCTTCTAGTGCAAGGGATCTCAATGCACACCCAAAAAACCATTAAGTAGTTGTTTTGTAGTTTTGCACGTGCTTTACCAAGCCAACCCCAGGACATCTGGGTGAGGAACTCCTAGCCACTGTTTCATACAGTATTTTTGGCTCCTGCATGTTAGGTTTCTTAGGGTTCATCTCCCTTTCTTTCAGGAGAGGTTCCTTTCAGGAACTGGGCCATAGTCAATTGTATTCTGAGGGCATAAAACCAAAAGATCACATTCACATCTGGTGAAATGCCAATGTAGCAATGTTACAGCTGGTAGAATTGGTCCCCAAGAACTTAAAAGTGGGAAAAGCTCTCAGAGATTGTTGAGCTCGTAATACCTCATGGGAACGATCAGTGGTGACCAAGCAGGAGGAACCTCAGGGCAGCAGAATGAAAGGGAAAAATGTTTTCAGATCTCATAATCTTAAGGCAGGGAGGGAGGGCAGTTGGGGAAAATTAAACAAAATAAACAGGCATCACACGAGGTACAGTAAGAAGAGGGTTGAAAGAAGGTAAGATGGATAATTAAGCAATAAGACACGACAGGCTGTGCATTTTTGGGTGATTATTGCATGCCTGCTATGACGTTCTTTAGGAACAACCTTTTGCTGCACAAGAACTAGAATCACCCCCCAGGGACAGGCTGGCAGGAGGGTCTAATTGCTGTTATTACAAAATTAATTTTGAAATTAAAATAATAATAATAATAGGAAGAAAAAGGGACAACCTCCCTCTGCACCATGTTGTTTGTTAGAATGTGTTATGGGAAAAGAGATGACATCACCCACAGTCAGTTGTCGGAGGGAGGGCAGTGACATCACTGCCAGCCAATCCCCAGCTGCATCCTGGTGGTGTGCTGGCTTTCACATGGCTTTTCTTCTTTCTGTCTTTCTCATTCCTTGGCCTGGGTTGCCTGCCTTCAGGCCAATGTGCCCAACTAACTTTTCCTTCTGTCAAGAACTTCCGTTTTTTATCCCTTTCTGAAAAATCCTAGTTTTGCTCCTTGCCTTATTCTATCTCCCCCTTTTGGTAAAAAAAAAAAAATCATAACTGTTTGAGATATGGAAAGTAATGCATACCATGCCTGTGGTCCAGAAGTATGGTATTTCTTTGGGATTTCCTTTACAGAGATTGTTTTTTCTTTCTACTCTGCCACCTCCCAGCTCCTACCTACCCAGCTCCTTCACTGAGCCTGTAAGTAACTGGGCTTCCATACTATCTCTGCATAGAAAGGGAAGGAAAATGATATACCAGAAGAGAAGGGTTTCTCTTCTTTGACTGTGTAGCAGTGGATAACAACAAAACAGTTATTCAGGTAGGTGCTCTTAGCACACATGAAGTTTCATAAGTACCAAGTGGCATTTTTTTATGCACAGAAATTTTCTGTTTAAATCAGTTGTGAAACATTCCATATGAAATATTCTACGTTTTCAGAACCAAATCTCCTATTCCTATGTGTCTGAATCAAATGCCTTCAGGAATCCTCATTCTAGAGAAATTCAGTAATGTAATTTTTAAAAATTTTTCATTCTATTTTGCAAAGGAAAAGAGATTCTGCAATTTCCCTAGGAATAGAATTCCTCTTCTTTGGAGATCTGGTTGCTTTTAGTTTATTGCCAAGTAATCCACTGGCCTAACAAAGACTTCTGGTCTGATAATGACTCAAGAACGTACGGTTGCCTTAGATATATGTATCTGAGCAGCTCTAGATTTAGAGTTTTTACACGCCTTGAATTTTCCCTTAAAGGCACAACTGGTTCAAGCAAAGCAAATAGATTCCCTCAAACTGGTCTCCAGCCTCCACTGTCATTCATCCCAGCTGAGACTCCAATATCTATTGGGAAGCTCTATATCATTATCTGCTGCTGAGTGGTGATGATATCAGGACTCTGCTCTTGATAGCTGCTGGACAAAACAGGAGACAAACTAAGACCACATGAAACAGAGGTCAGCAGGAAAAGAAGATGCACAGAGAAATGAAACGGCATACCCATGTTCACACCAGAAATAGTAGCAAGAACAGGATTGGATTTCAGGACTTCTGAAACTCAACCCAGAACTGTGCCATTAGGGGATATGTTGGTTTGTTGTCAGGGGACATGCGGGAGGACAAATCCAGCTCACCCCTCTCCCCCAAATCAATCATGTTTATGTGAGTTATATTTATCAAATTGAAAAATTGGTCAGTGTTCTCAAAAATGAGTCTTTGCTCAATCAACCCCCCCCCCCCCCCCCCGAAGTAATTTAAGCTCTATAGCTTCACTGCTACATTAGGAGATGACAAGTTTTCACATGCCACTGCATGTTACCAACATCTTATCAAAGGGATGAACCTGTGACCTTTAACATCAAGGCCTGGACTCCATCATTAGAATTAAGGAATGACCTGCAATACTTGATATCCTTAGGTGACCCAACCATGAAGTTATATAAATGGGAACATGATGTTATATAAATGTTATACACACACACACACACACACGTAAGTATATATACTGCTGTAGAAAGATGGAAAAATGCATCAGTGCATCTCAGGAGCGAAAGAGTTAAACAAACCACCAGTAGGTGAATGAGAAGTTGCTTATGCAGACATTTTCTTGTAAAGATCTGGTCTCTGTCTATGCATTAAGTACATGCAGAGACTTGCTGTATCCAGGTTGACAGCTGTGGTGTTATACATTTGTGGGGAAAGGTTAAACAGCATCATGGCACCACTTGGAAAGACTTAATAGATGGAATTGTACCTTCTTAGCCTCCCGCATTTTCTAAGGTAAACTGAAGTGGGAAATTCCACAGGGCTAATAAACAAATTTCTACCTCATGGACAGTGTTAAGCCATCATGTCAAAAGGCTGGGAGTGGGAACTTTGAAGGGAGGAGAGAAAAATAGGCAACATATATCAAACAAGGTGATTCTTTTCTTTTTCTGTGGCCATAAAGAAGTTCCTTTGACCATCTCCACACAGCCTATTTGCAAGGAATCAGAAACAGCGGCCCCAAAGGAAATAAAAACCAAGAACGAGACAGGGTAGGGTCAAGGATGGGAGTGAAAGAGATGAAAAGTTTTCTATATATTGGTTGGGATAATCAGAGAAATGAGTGCAGACAGATGACATTTGTAATCCTCTTCTGAACACAGCTTCACAGATATGGAATGCAAAGAGTTTCTTTCTAGTGGGACAGGATCACCCACCTGTTGAAACACTAACTTTCCACTTTCCAGAGTCAGTTCCCCACTCTATCCCAGACTTGCTGTGCCGGGTGACCCAGTGCATCTGCCAAGGCCAATGCTACAAGGTGGAGATCTGGATGTCAACATGCTCAACTCATGACCAGGGTCTTGCCCTCTTCCTCTGTCACTGGCCTCCCCCCCGCCATGCCTAACCTCACTTGGACCCTTTAGAAATCTCTGGCTCTTGGGCTGAGGCGTCTTCTCAGGGCAGGCTTGAAAGTTTGCAACATGGTAGGGCAGAGGAGTTTGGTTTTGAAATGTTTCAGACCTGCTGGATCCACAGGGGTCACAGTTCACCAGCTGCCTCATCTTACCAAGAAGTTCCTTCTCAGCGCTGTGCAGGAGGAAGCTTAAAAGAGAGCTGCATGGGAGGACAATGAAATGGATGAGTGGGGAGGCTGTTCCACACAGAAAAGCAGAGTGGTAGACACTGTGAATTTGTATATTTATTTCCAAATACTGTTTTTGTTTCCATTGTCTTCTGTTGTAAAATGATGGTCTCACTGCATCTCAGAGAAAACTAATCAAGCCCAAGAATCCAAATCAAGTTCAGTGTATAAACTCTTCTCCTTCTCTCTGTTTCCTAGAACCTTTGCCTTCAGGCAGCTGGACAAGGGAATGGGAACATCCAGAGAGCAAGGTCTTCAAGGTACCCATCAGAGGCTCTCTTATGTGTTTGTGGTGTTCATGCAGCAGGTGACAAACAGCTTTTCTCCATCAGATCACCTGGCAGATGTGTCTCTACTCGTCTGGGAAGGTGGGGCAGAAAGAAAAGAGAATTGAGCCCCAAACTCGGTTCAGCGAAGAGGTGCTGGAGATGAGATGTTGTGATTTAGTTGTACTTGGGCTCTGCATACAGGCAGTGCTACCTGAGTGCTCGGTGCTATTCCTGGTGCATTGGGCATGATGGTACCAGGAGGCTCTGGCTGGGAGGCAGGGTAAGAGATTGGGCAAACATTACAGGAGAGGGCTGTGGGCTCATCTTGTCACAGAAACCTGGCAAAACAGACCTAAAGTCAGAGACAACACTTCTGGTCAGGCTTATTAGCATCTCAGAGAAGTCTCTTCCTCCAGAAGTTCCTTGAGAGAAAAATAAGCCAAATATCTGCAAATCAACATACTAGTTGATGGCTCATTTCAATTCCCATGAAACAAATTGTTCTTGAAAGAGCTTTTGATTTTTCCCCTCCCTTTTTTGGCTTTTCCTGCTGTCACTTGCACCTTGACTGAGATGTTCCCCCTATCCCCCTTTTTCTACACTTTAATAAAATTGTTTCATCTGATTTTCTTCTTTCCTCACTTCTTGAGGCTGGAAATATACTCATTAAATTTTCACTGGGGAGAAAGTGAATAAAAAGAAGTCCCGAAGGTGGCGGAATTCTAATCCACCAAAAAGACAACCAACAGCAGGAAGCATCTAACCTCCCCCAACCCCTTCCCTTCCCCCTGCTCCCCACCCAGTCAAATGTTTCTTGTGGTTTTCAGGTCACCCATGTATTTGGGAGCTTCCATGCAGCAAATTTTCATTTTACTCATTCAAGTAAATTTTTTTTGCAAGCTTTCTGTGTAGCCTGAAGCATACAGCTATTTTTGAATCTTTCTATCTCTTTGAGGGTGAGGCAGAGTCAAGTTACCTTGTCATCAAATTCTCATTTTGGCAAGAAGGGTGGTGGGGGTGAAGAAACAGAGGACTTTATAGCAATAATCACTAACCAAAACACTTCAGAGTGCCTGAACTTGTTACTGTGTCTGTTCAGTTCTTCGACAATATGTCAAGCAGAAAGAAAACAGCTTAATTTTTCACAAGCCTGGTTGCTTTCTGAAGTTAACAACAACACGGCAACTTGTTTGAACTAGTGAATGGAAGGAACATGCTATTAATACCAGAGTCACAGCACCCCATTCCCCACAACCCACCAGATGTCTGAATTTAAACTGTCACCTCACGTATCGCATCAGTTTCTATGGGCAAAATCGTGGTCTGTGTTCCAAATGCCCTAGAGGCACTGAGCTGTTCTTGCAAGGTCTTTGATATGGTCTGTTAGTAATATGGTTGTAAAAAGCCATGTGCATTTATGGTGCATTATTATTAATATAGCTCCTGTTCCCATCATTTTGTTATTATTTATGCATTATTTCCTCTCGGGCAACTAGATTGCTCTGGGGACTGATATATCGTACAAGTCCTTTCACCTTTCTATCAGGCCAGTTTGGTATCCTGCCGGCTCCCTTGCTGGTAGATTGTATGGCATAGCTATTTGTTCACATCAAGCACTAAAGTTTCTCAGAAAAGAGAGAGATTTTCTGGGAAAACTCTGAAGGAAACCAAAATAAAGTCATTCCCCCTGGAATTTGGTTGTGGCAATTTTTGAATGTCTTGCCTTCCATATCCTCCAAAAAAAGACTCAAAACCCCCAAATGTTTAGGCCAAAACTTTTTTGGTCATCATCAAAAAGTCAAAATTCCTGTGGAAAGAAGACACTTTTCAAGAAAATGTACATTTAATCAAAACTCCAGTTTCCCAGCAAAGCCAGTGTTGACTACAGCTGTGCCAAAGCTGAGACTGCTGGGCAATACCACCTCCTCCTGCCAGGGGGTTATCCTGGGCCACTTGACCTGATCCATGGGTCTCTCACATGGTAGGGAGAAGAAAGTCAAAAGCTTTACTAATCTGAGCCATCAGGTAATAAGAAAGACCATAGCCTGTGTATAGGAAAAGAAGCTGAGAAGGAATTGGGGACACAATAGAGCTTATGGGCAGAGGAGAATTTGGAGGGAGGTAAGAGGCCAAAGGGATGGAAAAGGGTCTGCGTGGAGGAAAGCAGACCTGCACAGTGACCCAGGTCTGCACAAGTTCATCCCAACATTTTGGGTCAGAGTTACTTCCTAAACAGGTCTTTTGTTCCTATGGTGTACAGCTCCCCTAGGACCCGTGCTCTGGTGAAGTCACCCATTGCAGTCCCAGGAGCCTTTTCTCCAATGCAGCTGAGAGCCTGAGGAAAGGTGAAGCCGTTGGCTCTGGTTCCAGAGACCTCATGCACACACATACCTGTACGTGAGGGTCAGTGCCACTCCCAGGCACGTTGTGCGTGTCTTCATTCTTGACAGTTTCTTTTTTCTTTCTTTTTTTCCTGAGATCTAAAATTAAGAAATCATGCAGATGGAAAACATCTGCCTGTTCTTTGTGTGTGGAAAAAACATAACACATGGCAGGGATGATTAATAATAATAAATAAGTATGATGATGAAAGAAAGCATTTTGAGACACGCAGTGGTTTGATTTGTCCAGAGCAAGCATCACACACTCTCTATCTGGGCTAAGAGGGATACATAGACTATTGTGGTTTGAAATTTTGCAAATGGCTACACAATTTTGAGGCATTTAGGAAGAGCAGATGCTGAACATGGCTTGGCTTTTCATGAGTTTGCTCATTAGTGCCTAGTCAGAGGCTCTTCAGGTGTACAAAAGGAGCCTGACCTCTCCTGAGTGCAGGTCCATTAATGTATGAGTCATAAATCACTGTCTCTCCTAAAACTAACACAGCTAGGCCAAAGAATGACATAGCCTCCCAGTGATGTAATATTCCTCTTTTCTACCTTGTTACCTAATACAGGGTTATGAAATCGAATCCATGGGACAAGTCATATATTTGCTTCCCTAAGGTTATATATAAAAAAAAGGGTAGCTTTTCACCCAGAAGACATAATTCTTGATGTCTCCCAAACATACATGCAGAAATCAGCTCTAATTGTATCCCCATGGATCTCACCTAGACCTTCATCAGGGTCCACCTAAAAACTTCTTCCAGGGTTTAGGTTGTGCCTGGTCATCTCAGACTGCAGGTAATGACATTGTAAAACCCAGTGAGTGTTATCTGATGGAGAGGGACAAAGGGGATTATTTAATGAATTGTTTGGTCTCAGCTGAGTTTCCAGACTGCAGGTGTTCTACTTAATGTCTGCCAGCGGGTTGGTGCTCTCCCTGCCTTTGTAAGTAAGTAGGCCCAAATGATTCCTGATTTTGAAAACATTTGAAGCTGTGACATGTCCACAGACAGAATAGACAGGGATGGTGGGGAAGGAGTACCGTGCACTGTCAAAGGAAGGTCCATATCTATGTGAGGAAAAGCATGCAGACACCGGATAAGGTGATTCATATACACATGTGCATGCAGGTCTGAACACTGGTAAAGGAAATGTGGCAAGACCAGGTGTATTTACAGCTGACTGAACAATATGACACCAAACATTTCAAAGGACAGTGACAGGCTTGCCCACCTTCCGACTTTAGCTGTTTATGGGAGGTACCTCTAAGAGCATGAGATCTCAGCTCCCAGGGCAACCATTCCGTAATGTCTCAGGCAGGATGATTCACAAATGGAAATATCATCGAAAAAAGACCAACACTAACACTCACGACAAGCCATGCTGTGTGTGTGTGAGCCTGTGTGCACTTTGCCAGCATGTTTGTGTGAGCACTCAAGAGTATAAACACAGTGTAGCATTTACTTTTTGTGTGTGTGTCTGCTGGAATGATTGAAGCTTAAGACTAAAAAAAAAAAAAAACCAACCAAAAAATGCAAAGGAATTGGAGCTGAGCAACAGGAGAATGATGATGCAATGGTATTGAGGCAGCAAAAGCAAAACGATCTGCTAAAAATACACCAGAGGGATCTAAATATTTCCATAAACAGATGGAGGTCGGAGCCCAAATGGAAGAAAAAAGTGCAAGTAAAGGAAATTGTATTTGACAGCCATAAGGGTCTTATAGTTCTTCTGTGTCTTTTATCCCAAAAGGGTTTTTTACAGATGCTCACAGTTGGGCAAAAGACGAGTCTGATCCCACAATGCTTTACTCACATGAGTAACCCTAATTTATGTTCGTAGACTCAAAGGGGCCAATGGAACTGCCATGTGAGCAATACCTTGTATGAGTTCTTTTAGAGGAGGCATCTGGCAGTGCTTTATAGTGAAGGCTGCAGAGCAGTTTCCATGCTAAACCTCTCTTTTATTCATTCTCATAAATTTTTTTTTTTTTCTGTTTCAGAGCATTTACATTTTCGGCTGAAGTTTTCCAAACGTAGTCCACGCCTGAATGTGAATTTTATTGGGATTCATACGGAAGAACAGCTTCAGCCTGGCTGGAAAAATATGTTTTCCCTTAAATGAAAAAGCCCAAGCCTCTTCCTTGCCCCTTTATCTAAACAAATGAGAAAGGGCTAATTTAATTTGCTGAGTTGTCCTACGGGGAGTTAGGAATGGTGAGATCTGGTGAGGTTTCAAAATCAAAAACACCCTAGAAATATTTTAAATTTGTAGGTACCTGAAATCCTGAATATGTTTTGCAGGAGTGAAATTCAGCTGCTAGAGAAAGGGTACCAGAGAGCTGTATGGCATCTGCTCCTTTGAAGCCAGATGCCTGTGCTTAAGCCTTGCTTTGATCTTGCCCAAGTTCACCCAACTATGAGTGGGAACCTGACTTTCTGACTGGGAAACGAAAACCAGGTGTGATACCAGCTGTAGCATTTCCCTGTGGCCCTGATGGACCACCTTGGCTTGGGATAGATCTTAGGCAGGATTAAGAAGCATCGGCATAAACCCCTTTCCTGGCTGGAAGTTGCAATCTCCCTATTTGAACCCAATACAAAGACAGAGAGGTACCCAGGTAGGGAATCTTGGCTCTTGAGCTGCTGCAGCTCATCTTCCCAGCAAGGATGAAACCTTGTGAATCCACACCAAGATGCATTCTGAGTGGGGGCAAACACAAGCAAATTTGAAAGCTTCTGCACAAATGTTTTCTTCTGGACAAAGCAAAATAGTTCCCTTTCATGAAGTCAAAAATTTCTTTGGGTTATTTTTGTTTGTTTGTTTGTTTGTTTGTTTGTTTGATTTCCAGCTCTCAGTCATGTCTAATAGTTGGCCTAGAAAGAGAGGGGTGAAATGTTGTTTCAAGATATAACCCACCCCCCAAACCAAACACAGTGAAATGACGTATTTTGAGGATATGTGGCTTTAAAGTCCTGCATTTCACACTCTTCTTTCTAAACAAGCGTCTATCCAAACCAACGCATTTCTAGGAAAATGTTTTTCCTTCAAATGAAGTTTTTCAACAGGAAAATATCTTCCTCAAAAAAATTTGTCCCAGTCTCTTCTTCAGACAAACAAGAGTGACCATTTCATACAGCACTAGGAAGGCCAGGTTGTCCTATCCAGCCATTCATATGGATGCCTCCAGACAGGTTAGCGAATATGGTGTTACACAGTTTAATCCTTGCTTTGTACATTGCACAATTCTTCCTTGGTACATTGTATGACTGTCCTAAGCTATAGGAGCTGGACCAGAAGATGTGCCTGGTCCCTTCCAATCTAAGTGACTCTGTTCATTCCAAGCACGGCATACCATACCCAACACATAGTAAACCCGTCAAACACCTTTTATCCTACTGTAATTTAACTATATTCATGGTGATGAGAACTAAGCACCTGTAATTATACACCCTAAGATGAAGATGAAATTATCAGATAAGAGGCTTGAGGCACTGATTACAAGATACTCATGTTAAAAGGACCTCAAGTGCTGTTTTAAAATGAATAATGATCAGTACATTGCTCTGTGAGGATACCAGAGGAACTGCAGTTTCTTTTGTCACTTCAGATGTTGTTTAATGCCAAACTGGACACTTCTGTTTGGCTGCTGTGGGAATAGCAGATCCAAACAGTCTAGCTTCTTGGGTCTTGCTTTTATTTTTCTTTCAAGAACATGACGTGGCAGAAATAAAACCTGTTTGCAACCTATAAACATGTCTCATGTTCTGTCCAAAGGCAGGAAAGGTTTTCTTCTACAGCTCTCAACAGTGACAGCAGTGGTCAGACCTCCTGTGTTACCCAAACCAAATGTTTCTGAGCTTCTGCTTGATATTTTTACTGTTGTATAGTTGAAAGTAATTTTGCTTCACCTGTTCTACACTATGGATGCCTTGTCTCCATCTGGTGATACACACCATGTCGTTGCTGTAACTTCAGGCAGCACAAACAGCATTAGGAAAGAAGTTACATGAAAACACAGCAAAAATGGGTTGGTGATGCCCTAAAGCTTTGCGTTGGGAAAGCCCCGCTTTGCTGCAGACAGCTCCTCTCCCTTTGCTATGTACTGAGGTAAACTCCCAGCCTGGGCTTGGCTCACTCTGCCTTGTGAAGAGTCACTGCTGATGTTGATTTATTTAGCGGTTGAGTGGTAGGTTTTGGAAGAGGCAGGAGGAAGCTCTCCCTTCCTGTTCACACACAGCTGTTCTCCTCCGAGACCCATCTGGATTCACTGGAGGACCACTGGCCTCTTTGCCAGAGCTCTATCACAGGCGGTGTTTACAGCTGTCCCACACGGATGACTGGTGTGTGGTCTGAAGCTATCGATGGAGAAGTGAGACAAGTGCATTCCACGGAATTTATTCTCTCCACAACTTCCGGAGCTCCACAGACTCCCTGGTATCAGCTGTCATGAACCCCACGGACCTGGCCGAGGCAGGATAACAGAAGACTGGCTGTGCAGTGCTACCGCTACTCCTTGCAGGAGCCGTCGTACTGCACACAAGTTCTATCCGTCGGGAGGGACTGCAAGCCAGCCTTTGCCTTTGGAAGCAGCCAGCTCCTGTGGTATTCAGAGCCCTATAAAAAAAATCTCCAGCAGAAGGGAAAGCTGCGTATGTGCACCAGCTCTGTATCTCTGTGCCTGTAGAGGTACGGTAATGGTTACATGAGCTTCAGGAGTACGCCTTTTTTAAGGAACCTGCCAAGAAAAAAAGGGCTCTGCAAAGTTCACGTCTCTAAAACGCAAGAACAAAATAAAAGTATCTTCGAAGCTTCTGATCTGTGCAGATGAGGAAAAGCTGGGAGCAAGGAATTCACCTGTGGTAATGCTGTGGAGGAGTACCGCCCTCACTCATCCCAGGGCAGACGGCAGCCCCGCCTCTTGGCCCACTCCAGAGGCTACAAATGGGCCTGATTTCAAAGCTCTGCATGGAGAATTATCCAAACCCTACTACTAAGAGCGGTTAGGAAACATGGAGCCAGCTGCAATGGGTGGATGCTATCCTTATACTATCAGTGGTGGCGTTGCCACACAGGTGGATTCAAAGAAGAGCATCAAAACCTGTAAACTCTCCAGGTCAGTGAAGCCAGGGTCCCATTACAGGCAGCAGCTTGTCCCCAGTAACTTCTGTAGCAAACCACCTCATGTAATGCTTGCTCTCACCAAAGTGGGTAGGCATGCATTGTATGCCAAGTCACCAAATTGCTCACGTTTCCTTGGGACCTTCTGCCTAATGCTGGGAGTTGGACACATTAGAAGGGCTCTGCTGTCCTTCTGATTCAGTTTTCACCTTCTCTCCATGTGTTTATGCTTTTTGGACCACAGGGAGGCTTGTATGATGAAGCCTGAAGAGCTGGGGAAAAAATTCTGGTTTTCTGTATCGCAGCAACATCAGGACCTGGGACAACTGCAAAAGTTCATCACTGCTCTCAAAGTCCTTCACTGAACTTCATCCTGCTTTACTTTACTTTATTTTAAGTAAAGGACTGCAGAGTCCTTTATGGGTGCTCTCAGAGGAAGGCAAGGGCAGATTTAGGATAAACTGGGAGATTTGTGGAGGTGAGCTTAGGCCTCAGTAGCACGTAGTTGCAGTAGAGAAACTTGCTCAGCTCTGACTAAGTTTATTTTTGGTTTGTTTTAACTGAATGAATTCCATACTGTGCTGAAGGCACCTGAAGCACAATGACGGTACAAGCCTAAGGGAGTCTGTATGATGGAGGTCAATGGATAGTCCTTCTACCAAGCCAGAATCCAGAAGAACTTCACTTCTGTTTCTCAGGAGACTATGTGTATGGGTCTTCTAGTGGTTCATCCATCTCCAGTTTAAACCACTCGGTTTCATACAAGTACGTCCCAGTTCTGCTCTGAGTTACAGCCACTGACTCAAGCAGAACCACATGAATGTTAATAATAAAAAGTAAACAAAGCAGAATTTAACCCTATTTCTTTTCCTCATACACTTCTCAATGTATGTTATAAATGTGAAATCCCAGAAAAATTAATTCTGGAAATATCTGTCCATGTTAGACAACATAGTTCACTAAATGGAAAGATGGAGATTCTCCAGGATTAATAACATGGAAAAGTATGTTATTTGATGTGATAAATATTTGGAAGGCAACTTTATCGTCAGGAGTATAAAGACCCACCCGTTACTTGGAAAATCAGGACAAAGCAACAGAATATCTCACTTTAAGAAAAACATCAAGGAGAAAAGAGGAAGTTATCCAAGAACTGGGGAAACTTGACCAGGGCCTGTAGGGATTTTAAATTGCAAGACTGTTTGTTGTTTGAACTGAGTCACACCGATGCAACAGAGAATTTGTCCTTGGCAGCAGAACTGTTAGAATGGAGAGTTAATGCTCCCTTGTGTCAGCCCACTGAATCCAGGTCATCATGTCTTAATTAAAGTGTACGTGCTATGAAATACCATTGAACGTCAATCCAGTTCCTTAGTGTATAGAATACTATGTTTATTTACGGGGTTTGGCAATTACTTCTGGAAAATAAAAAAAAGCTATTAAAATATAAAGATTGCCCACTAACAGGAGAAAAGCACTGTCATGCCCTAGATTCTCTTCTCAGCTGGTTTTGGTGAGATTCCTGCCTATGGGTCATCTTTTCACACATTAAAGAGGTTCTTCGCTACCTCGGCCGGGTGCAATTCAGTCTTATTGGGATGATGATGCGCGCATAGATAAGGCAAAATTTTGGTTTAGGGTAAGCTTCCTGTGATGGGCCAACTATGCAGCATGAAAGTATTTTCAGATTCTCCTCTATTGAAATCTCAGACATATCTCAGGGGTGCCCATGAAGTGTCTGAGACCTCAAATGCCTGAGACACATGAAGGGAAAAGCTCTCCCCTCCTCTCTCATGCTAAGTCTAGAAGAACCTCTGCTCTGGGTATCCACCCAGCCCTGGAGCAGAATTCCAGCAAAACCTGGAAATTCATCACACTCAAAGTCATTCCCTGAAGTTTTCTTCACAAAGAATGGACAAAGCAGCAACTGCACTAGCTGTATATGTTAAAATATTACATATATCTGTGGAATAACTACTCTAGTGATCCAGCCAAGAAAAACAGCAGAGCAAGTCAGATTGGTAAAGATGGGATAGATAGAGAAAGTGCCAAACTAAACAAGGTTTGATTATGGCTACACACTGTCCTCTGCCTCTAATTTTCTCTTGCAGGGAATTTCCTAGAAGAAGGCCAGCATAAATGGTCCTGCCTAGCTCCATAGTTCTCTAAAGTTAACCCTTTCCTGAATTGTGGGATTGTGTCCTCGGCTTTCAAACATACACGTATACCTGCCAGCTAAGTTCTGCAGATGTTTTTGAACAAAGACTGTAGTTTTATTTTTCCTTTGGAAAAAAATACAATTAACAGAAAGGCCCTTTTACCTGCCCTGTTGATGTTCTGCACTTGGGATGTTTAAAATCAGGATGAGTTAACCCTACAGAACACAAAATTTACTACAGTGACCACAGAGTTGTCTTCCTTCTCTGGATCCCCATCACAGTAACCCAAGATGGAGATAGCAGCACAGAAGGTCTCATGTGTAGCATGCTCCCAGAAGATCTAGGGAAAACCCAGGTACCTTGCCTCAACACCAAAGTGCCTAATTTATTTTTCAGCTGCCTTGGCTTGTCCTTTTTTTTTTTTTTTTTTTAAACTGACTAGTAGGAAGAAAGAAACCAGGTGGCTTTATTTGAACCAGTTTCATTGCATTTGTGGGCCAGAGCTGAAGCGAACAATTCCCAGGACAAGGTAAAGAGAAGGCTCTTGTGCACTGTATCCTGTTGGAATAGCCATACTTGCAACTCCTTGCAGGGTGCATTCAAAGGTGGCGTGCCTAGGTCACAGCAAAAGAACAGACCTTCTGGGACCCCTGCAGCATTATAGCTTCACAGTAGCCTATGAATTTGGAGATAAACAGTGGACTGCCTTGAAAGCAAGCTTAAACTTGCACTGGACAAGAAGGTAGTCAGTTAATAAATGACACACAGTCCATCTTCCCTCTGTCTCTGGCCAACCAAATTAAATACATAAAAACGTACTCAGCTCCATCTCCTAAAGAGCTCTTTTCCCAACAGTCTGAACTGGAATAATGAGAACAGTGGAAGGGCAGGCTCAGGAATGATTCATTAACTGCAAAACAGGGGAAAATTCATACCAAATGTTCCTTGTAACTGCCCTGCTGCTTCCAACAGCCTTTCTTGTGTCCTATAACTGAGGGGTCAAACCTGATGTTAAACTTTCACATGAGGTCTATACACATAAGCATGGAGACTGTGTGCCTGTAAGATGCTCCCTGCAAGCATATGAAGCCTGCTGTGAATTGCTTTAGTAGCCAGCTCCTGTATGTGCCAGGTCTTCTTGGGAACAAGAATAGCCATGCAGATTCAGGCAAGTATCCATGTAGACAGGTAACTAGAATGTGCTGAGGGAAGAGTACAAGACCATGGCAAACGCACAGTGACACATCCCAAAGGCACTCCGCAAGTTCCAGAAATCCCCAGCTTAGAGAAAGCACCACAGATTCACACCTGGGAATTTCCATGCTAAATGGTGGATTTAGCTCACAAAGTAAGCTGCCAAGCCATTGAAGACTTGGAGATGCTTAACTCTCAAGGCCTTTAAAACTGTGGCCAGAAGAACTATATCTCAACACCTAAGCTAGGCATTGTAGCAGCTGCAATGTCTGAGTTGAAGAGAACCATGAAAGAATCAGCATCCTTAACACCTATGCTTGATTTTTGATAAAGGTGACCCACATTAAAAGAAGAGCAAATTCATAAATCTAATTTTTCAGCCCATCCTCAAAAACAGGCGGTGATGGGGGATATCTCCATGGCGTATGCAATGCTTGCAGCCCCAACCCCTTTGAGTGCAGCAACACTAGAACTGCTGACACTTCTTCAGAGCTGGAGCTGCTAATAGAGAACTTATGCAACACTGTAGCTGTTTTATGCAAAAATCCATAAAATTATTAAAAGCTTCTGCAAAATCAAAGAAAAGTCAAGTTGAGAAGGGCCAACAGTTTCTTGGATCAAGCAGTATCATCAGCTCCAATCTTGTTGCCAGGCTTGCCTGCTTCTCTGCTCTCTCTATTAATTTGTTCGGGCTAGTTTGAAATGAGTCAGTGATGGTGCTTCCCTCAAGCTGGCTCTGTGTCTTCATAGCTCTTGCTGTGAGAAACGTCATCCTCATGTTTGGCCTGCCTTTTATTTTATGATTAACCCAAACCTGTGCCCTTCCGTTTTCCTGGCTCTCACTGAATACATCAAAAATCCCACCCTCTCTTTTCTAATGTCTCCAAGTAGCTTCTGGATTTTTATTAGCTTTTCCCATTACTTAGGGCATTTCTACACAGAGACATCTGAACAGCTTTACTCCTAGTCCAATCAGTTTGGGCACGTGGCAGTTCTATTCCAAAAACCATGTACCTGCATTGCTGAACCAGAGTTTGGGGTAAGAAGCCAAGCTAGGAGGCAGGGTATGTTTTAGTTTGAAAGCAATACTGTGTTAATGCATATATACAGCTTTAGAAAGGTAGCAGGGCTGTTACAGCGACATCTAAGGTTTCCCTAGACATTCCTGCTCTTTTTACCCTGTAATTTTATATAGTGAGCAAGTAAAATAAACAAACAGCAGACATAGCAGTCTCCCTGGAAGTACAGTGATCCCAGTACTGAGGATCTAGACCCAGCTATGGGTCTTGCTTAGAGACTGGTCTTCAACTTTTGCATACTCATTAGCCCTCCTGATTTCATAACTGCTGAAAATACTACTACTTTTTTTATATTATTATTTGTAGATGTCTTATAAGTAGTCCACCAGTTGGAAGTGTAGCCCACAGAGGTAGCTCATCATTTAGCCACTCAGTCTATTTACTTCTTATTCTCCTCCTTTTGTGCTAAAGACTTCACAGGGCTTTAAGCTGGCAATTAAAACCACTGCAGCAGTTTTATTAGCCCTGCATGCCATCTTGTTCTACCCATGTTATTTACTTATGCTAATTGGTCAGGCATTAAAGAACAAACATAGCAATTAATTAGTGGTCTGACAGGAATTATAAAGAAATAAAGGCCTTTCATGGGTGTCAGATTTGAGTCAGTCACAGAAGCTTACAGAGTGAAAAAATGAAGAGGGATGAATCATGGTCAAAAGAAACATTTTCAGCCATGCAGTATGGCATCCAGATGCGTGGGGATTGACTATGCTTTTACTTCAGGGCACAGTCTTCCTTTGCACAGGCATTTATGCTCTGTAAGGGCTAGGTTTGATAGGGAGCCACAAGCCACGGAAAGACTGTGCTGTTCATGGAAGCAGGCTTGGCGTGGTGAGCTCAGGTGTTCAGGCAGGTCATCTTGGGCAGAGGAAAAACATCTTGCCCCTGAGGCAGGACACACACCAAGGACAGCAAGAGTTGCAACATGGCTTCATGTCTCAGATGTCCCTGGATGAATTTGGATGTGTTCTCTTGGCACTGCTGCCTCTATTTCCCTCTTGTAAAACTGAGGGAGGTCTTCTATACTGTGCCCATTTTGTCCTGCTTGCCAATAAGCTCTTCAGAATAAGGCAATTTTATTTCCCTAGTGTGAAGAGTAGAAATTGCAATTGCTAAGGAAAAAAATTAGGTCTGTCCCACCTGGCAGCAGACCTACTCCAGAGCTGTTTCTCCTCTTTGTAACACAGACCATTTTATCTCTAAGGGCTAAGTCACCAATGGGACAAGATAATTGGACAGCGGGGGACATTATCCACAGGAAAAAATCTCACATTGGAAACATTGAAAAGACCTTGTCCCATGGATGGGGGAGGTGGCAGCATAGCTGGGAGAGTGGGTTGTGTCTTCTGTTCCTTCCAATGTCATATCATGCTTGACTTGATCTCTACTGAAATATTGGATGAAAAATTTCCCTGTCCTGCCACTGCATGCTACCACTTTCATTCACCTTTGGGTTAGGTCTACTGATTTTGCTGCTCTGTTTGCAGGTGAGTAAGGATCACTGGGTGACCTAAGACCAGTCAGGAGTCCTCTTTGAATTTGATTTACCCATACTGATCAGTGTTCAGTTCACTTTTGGGCCACGGCATCCTTAGCTCCCATGGGATCCCGTGTGATCTCCAGTGGCTGGAGGCTAGAAGGGTAGAAGGGAAAGGATGATGTTTCTCCTGTCCTAATATCCTTCCCTAGCCACCTGCTTTTGAATATTATCAGAGACAACATACCCAAACAGACCATTACTCTGACATAATATGTCCAATGTGATATTCTTACGCACAGATCTCCTCTCCTGTCCCACTACACAGTCCTCAGCCTAAGCGTTGAGTTGCCATCTGGAACTCTTATTATATGGTCTCATTCTCAAAGGCCTTCTACCTTAAATAGGAAGATTAATCACATGGGTATCAAGCTTTCACATAGTGTTAGGGAAGGAACTTCTTTATTGCAGAGAAGGCTGCAAGGACAAGCAAGGTTCTTTGGGGCATTTTTACACTGATCAATGGCACCTGGTGATAAATAACAAAAATAAAGGAACCTGGATTCAGAAATAGATGCAGAATCTTGGATGGACCTTTCCTGAAAAACTGGACTTACAACTCTGGGAGTGGCTCTGTGCTAATAAGGCAGTTTATGAAAAGGCAACATTTTTGTGGTGCCTTGTGCTGTGTGGATGTCACATTTGGGGGCCCTAGTCAAAGTATCCCTGTCCTTCACTTGTTTGTAAACATCATCTTAAGCTGTCCTTCTCGAGAACCAAAGCCATTCAAAGTCCATGACAGTTTTAATGTTTATTGTCCACTGTCTTTGATGACCATTTGGGAAAAGGACTTCCACTCCATAATTGTTGGGCCACAGAGGGACTGTTAGGATCCATCTTATTATGAAAACATGGAAGGTGTTACTGAGGGAAGGCAGATAAGTGCAAACTTGCACCGAAAATGCAAGCATCCATTTCTGTATGCAAAACCCTTACAGTCACCAGCCAACACTCGCAGCTCAATACATGAACTGCTCAGAGGTTATTTTAGGTGATCCAAAATGGTCCTTCTTGGCTTTGTAGTCCATGACTCCACTACAGAAAGACTGCACACCAAAAAAAGCCCTCTGGTAACCAATCCAGGCAGATAATGAGTCACCTCTGAGATAACAACCAACAATGCCCAGGAGAAAACAGTATTTCAAGTAGAGGCTTCTGATGGCTACAGACAGCAGAAGACAAAGCTGAATGATGAGAAATTATGCAGTATACATGCATACATGTCTGTGAGATGAACAAGTTGTTTCAAACTTTAGGACGTTAAATTTTTTGGCTGCTCCAGCTCAGAGTCTGTAAAATCTCTGCTGAGCATTTAGGCACACTGCTGTCGCTCTAAAGCAAAGCAATGAGGAGAACCAGAGGAATCTGGCATATACGTTGCTGGGCCAGAGCACAGTGCAAACATCACTGGATACCTAACACAGCAATGACCCGCCAAACAGCTGAGAAGAGTAACAGATCTGATACTCACCCAGGGAAAGGTTGCTAGCCCCATCTGTTGCTACTGTTGCTGCTACTGCTATTTTTCAACATCCCTTCTTGCCAGGGTGTTCTCCAGCCAAACACCATGTCCTAGAGAACAGCATGGCATCTGCAGAGCTGCCAAAGAGACAGCAGTGAGCACATCAAGGAAAAGTTCAAGGGGTCCCTTCCTCTTGCTTCTGTTGCACACGCTGTTTGGGGAGACAGATCAGTTGAGGAGCTGAAAAACATCCAAAAATTAGACTGACCTCAGAATTTAAACACTCTTTCACTCAGCAGAGAAGAAGCCAGAGAGAGGAGGTCTCAGAAGCTTGAGGCTATGCCTGAGGACAGCATGAGTCAAGCAAGGGTTGCAGTGTCAAGGGCAGAGGTGGAGCTGAAGCTGCCCATTTGTGGAGGAAACATCCCCCTTGTGTTCACAGCCATGGTTCCCTATGCTGACAGCTCCTATGGAGATCAACTCTAGAGTAGTGTGGAGTTCCCATTACTAACCTTAGGAGCTGAGGGCACTCAGTGGGATGCAGTAAAGAAGCCGAATAAAAGGTCTGAGCTCTGTGAGTGACGTCAGATGATGTGGGCCAAAAAGTATTCAGAGAAATTGCACTTCTCAGAGTGGTGCAGCTGTTTTGAACAAGAGATGAAATCCATGCTCACATGGATGAGAGCATTGCTATGACTTCAACACTAAGAAAGTTTGCAAACTTTCTAATTCCTGTTTTAACATGAACATGGTTATCAACAGCAAAATTGACATGAATTTAGGTCAGACATGAAACAAGGCTGGAACAGAATGTGTAACATTTTATTTTTTCATTTTACTGAGACAGGACTCCAAAGACTCTCTTCTCTTGGCCAGCTCCTGAGGGATATTTTTTCCTTTTTATTTCCATTTAGCTTGTTAGCAGAAGAACAAGACTGAATTAGGTCCTTCAGTTCAGGCATACCCAGTTCAACCCAAAAGAAGCATGTAGCTTGCATTGTGGGACAGGGACCCAGGCATTCTGCATGACCTGTTTGAGATGGATGTAAGAAACTCTTTAGAGCAGGGAGAACTGCAAGAATTACTAATACTGGACTTTAGCTGGCACACCAAAATTAATTTTTTTACCATTGTGAAAAGCAGCCAAGGAGATATGCACTGAGCATGGAAGAACTGAGGATTTTGAGGGTCTACTTCAAAAAGGCAAAATAGCTTCCTTCTCTATGCTGGGCCCAAACCCCTCAAATCTGCCTCAGGAAGACCATCTACAGAATCATAGGTAATTTCTTGATGGCCCTGGATCCAGTCATTAAATAGGTCTGACATTGTTAGTATATAAGAGCTGGTGTTTTTGCAGCTTGTAGTGGCATGGCTGGGAGCCATATATAGAATTATATAGACAGGATGAAATGTTTCCAAGGGAAAACATGCACAATAAGAATATGGTCTGTTCTACCCTAAAGCAACAGGCACTGTTGCCAAGCTATGCTCAGTCAAGCTGCTGTACGTACCAGGAAACAGGCTTCCTTCCAATGTAAACCTATAAAACAAGACAGATAAAAGGGGTTGAAATAAAAATAAAGGGAAAGTGGAAACCTTTTCCTCGCTCATATTCCTCTCTAGACATGGCTAGCATTTGGAAGATGCTTCCATTACTATCTGCACCACGGGATCCATGAGCTTCTACCATGTCAAGTAGAAGTAGACATAAAACCATGTCTGGCTTTATGGCTTCAGTGACTTTGCCTGTCTCCTACAGCTCAGCAGGTGACCACCCATTCCACATGCCTGTGTAGCACTTTGCAGGTGGTTCAGAGCAGCACCCCTGAGCTGATACCCAGTGCCTACCTAAATGGGAATGAGAAACGACTCCCCTGAAACAGGTCTCTCTTATTCCATGGACTTTCATGAAGTTTCGAAAGGAAAAAGTGAAGATATTGGAGAGTAACTATAGAAGAATCACCTCTCTTCCCATGCTTGTTTCCCCATTATCTGTTGGGTGTGAATATTTCACCCCAGAGCACTGTATGGGTAGAAGAGTCACTAAGTGCACAGCACTCTCGTCATTGCAGGTTACTAACACATCATCGTAAATATTGCTGTGTCTTTCCCCCAGCCTTGGTTGAAATCCAGGATGAAGTGAAGGGAGGCACACGCTGCACACAGACATTCACTCACTTCCCTGTAAAGTCCTTCAGAGCTTAAGCGTGAAGTAAAGCAATTATTTGCTATTAACCGAAACAGGTTTGGGACAGTGAAGCTGTCTTTGTATGGATGGTGATGCCATTAACAGCGTGGAGGGAGAATGGATGAGGAAGGTCAACATTTCTCTATTCCCCCCCCGAATAAAAAAATCCATTTGAAAACACCAAAATGATACAGTTTAGCAATGCCAAAATATTATACTAAAACATTGAATATAGCAATGTAAATATTGCATAGAAAGTATCAATAAGCACGGCACCCTCTGCCCAAATATAAATGTAAGCTTGACAAAAACAAGTTGGGACTGAATGACTTGAGAAACTTGGAACAAAGTGAGACTTTCTTGCTGTTGTAGCAGCCTGACATTTTTCAGTCACAAATTTACTCAGCGTCACACATTCCCAAGAAGCATTTTGCCTTGAAACATCCCTTTCCAATGGAAAAGAGCTTCTGTCACAATTTTTTTCAGCCAGCTTTGACTGTGGCCAGCAAGGCCCCATGGGGATCCTCTGGGGAGAGCTCAGTGTATTTACTTGGGAGTACAGCATCCCCTCAAAAGATGGTGCTGCAGATTAAGAATAGACAGCATGGGACCCAGCATCTCTGCTGCAAAAATGAGAGGAAGAGGATTTTTTTTTTTTTTTTTGGCATTGTTTCAGTACAATGCCAGGGTATTCTGAGAACATTTGTCAGCACTGCTTTCCAAAACCTGAAGGCACATGCACACAAGATGATACTGAGGTCTGACATCTCAAGAACCAGCACAATCCCAGGGGAACCGAACCATGAAACAAAGCTTTGGAGGAAACCAAATAAATGAGGTTCTGAGCAGTGGAATTAGCAAACTCAAGGACATGAAGCCTTGGTAAGGGAGACTACTTGAATTCTGTTTTGTTTAAGGAAATGCACCTGTGTTGGTCTGATCTGTGCTTGGGACTTCCCTGCAGTTCTGTCTCATGTAGATTTTCTGACGTCTAATAAGGGTTGTGCTCCTTTACAGGCTGTCTTGGGTGTGACTAAGAACATATTCTTGATGTTGTTCTGTAAAAAGTCGTAAAGATTTGGACACTTCCACTCCTTGTTCCTCTCCACCATGGCACTAAGAAGTTCTCTGGAGATGGAGAATAAACAGACTCATGTTACACATCTCCTTTGCCTTATGTAATACATCTCCTTTGCCTCATGTAAGATATGCCTGCAGATACGTAAGGGGCCGGGATGTACACAGCCATGATTCAGCATGAGGGTGGCCAGTGGAGGGAGGTGAAGTTGAAGCTGTTTCAACAGTAGAAGCAGCAGATAGGCCAAACCCAGTGAGTCTCTTTGCAGGGGTAAATGATGGGAGGAAATCAGACCTGCCATCTGGAAGCACTTCCTCTGCTCTGGTCCGTGTCAGGCACAGGGGAGGTGAGGAGAAGTGGGGTTGCTTCTCCAGAAGTTGAGGGCATGAAAATGAGCCTCAAATTTTTCCAACTTCTTCACCTTGGAAGCAGAGGAAAGGGGGGTGACCCAGGTGCTTTGATCAAAGTCTTCATGTGAAGGTTACCCTTGGAAATCCAGCTCCAGCTGGGAACAGCCAAGGTGGCCCCGGGTGCCTGCTCTGCAGGTGGGGGGAATTGGGCAAGAATCCATCCCAAGTCTGGAACAAATGGCCCTACTGTAGTGAGCACTGTGATGTGACCTCTCTGAGGTTACGCCAAGGGTGGTTGGAAAGTGATAGAAAGCATGCAGGAGGAGGTGTAAAGCTGAGGGATCCTGTATGCTGACGGTGCAGACGGAGAGGCAAGCACAGCAAAAGACATTTATTCTCGGGAGCTGCTATAGGCTTGGGCCTGGGGTTATTACAAAGATATGATTTACATTTGGAAAATAAGAAATGCACATGCCTGAGGTTTTCTTACTTGCACCTGTGCTATGCTACATAGAAAGTAGTGTAGTACTCCTTTAACAGGCTTGTGAACCCTGACCATCTCTCATTTTTGAAGCTGCTGGGAGTAGAACAGCAAAGGGGAGTTGGGGAGGTGTTTTCTGGGCCAGATACATACCTGGTTTTTCCTTCTTGTTTGTTTTGCTGTGTAAAGCCCCAGGACTCACCTGTAAATACAGTAGCACTGTGGAGTGGAACCAGTATAAGCAGGTAAGAAGCAAGATTGGAGGTGTGGAACTGCAGTTTGCTCCCTGAGAGTTTGGCTTGTAGTCTGACGCCATCATGAAGGTTTGTTCAGTTTGTTAATCACAAATCCTGCACCTTTAGTCTGCCACACCCCCCCTCCCAAAAATGCCCTCAGACCCCCAAATCTGCCTACTGTTGCAAAATCAGAGCTTGCTGTGACTACAGAACAGATGTGAGCCCGTTATGAGGGAAGGGTGTGTGACAGAATTTCACTTAGGAGTGACTGAATCTGAAAAAAGAGAAGAAAAGAAGAAGAGGAGCTTTAAGAAAATGCAACCAATAATTAATGCAGGGATTGGGCTTGCCTGAGGCTAACATGGAGGCCCAGTGCTTAGGAGAGATAAAAGAGGATTAGGTATTTCACTCGTAAGAACAGCATCCATCAGCTCCAGCAGATAAGGTAATAGTTACAAGGGCCGTCAAGCCTTGTGCCTCCTGTGCTAGTGGTGTTGACTGGCAGCATGAGTCAAGTCACTTCCATACACCCACACTGGTGCACAGTTAGCTAGGTGCTGCAGGCAGGGCTGCTTTTTTTGGAAAACAGAGCTGATCACTGCAGCTGGAGGCCAGAATCTGGGAGGTGAGTCTATTCCAGCAGGGTAATTGCTGTCATTGAGGGGTAAGGCACTGATTCTGCCTCCATGCCTGCACAGATCAAAGGAGCTAAAAGTCTGGGAACAGCAGTGGATTCCTTCTTTCAGTGACATTAAGTAGCAACACAAACTCAGAACTCGGACAGAGTAAATATGTGTGAGTGTTTATTTTTTAATACAGCATATAGGCAAATTGCAGAACTCTCTGCCATGGGATGTATCTACAAAAAAATTTAGCAAGGTTAAAGGGAAAACAAAAAGTTTCTGCTTTTTCTGTTGAATACAAACTTTTTCACAGTGACTGGAATGGATCATTGTGATTTTGAAAGGGGTGTTAGACCCATTGTTACCTAGTGCAGGCCAATTTTTATTATTAAAGATCAGACAAAGACCTAACTTAGGATCTGGGATTGTTTCGTCCCATGAGGGCGCTTCTAACATTTTACTCCTGGGGCTCTGCTGGTGCTGCTGTTTGAATGAGGACATGGCATTAGATAGACCTTGTTTCTGCCCTTATCTGTGATCCTGTGAAATAATATCTGCCCTATCTCTCTAGAGAAGTCTGAACTGCATCTTCTAGGGTTATGTGATATCATGTTTCAAGAGTCCCTCCCCAGGGAGCTTCTTTTTTACCTGGCTCTGCATCCCCAAGACACATCACCGGTGGGAATTCTTCATCCTACTGACAAAACCTTTCCTTGATGTCATGGTGCTTACTCATTTCTTGGAAACCTGCACATGCTTTGCCCTCCGAATCAATTTTTAGAAGTGGCTTGGTGCCATTTGCCCTCCCTTGAGCCTTCCAAAAAAAGAGTTTCCTTCCAGGCTGAGCAACACTGTCCCCCTTTGTCCAGCAAATTTTTTTTTTTTAACTTTTTTTTTGAGGACACAAAAGCTCTCCATCCAGATCCCCAGAGCTATATATACTCGGTGTGCCTTGTTCTCATATTAGGGCTTGCAAAGAAGGAAAACATCTTGCTGTGCTGAATCAAGCATTTCACAGCATTGTGCGCTGGCTCCCAAGACAGTTTGTCTTACTGGCCAGCTGCCTCTGCATATGAGTTCAATTGCATCAGCCCCTACTTCTGCTCAGTAATCAGTGGGCCAAACTCTGTCCTTACTTGGACCCAGGGACAATCTTAGCAGAGTTACAAAGGTAAAAGCAAAGTTAGAATTGGGCATCCTCTTCCACCCTCCTTTCCTTCTGGGAGAGGCAGATTAATGGGAGCTTGCTTTGCCCAGTGTTTTCTGTCTGTGAAAAGCTATTCTCTTTCTGGGACTGTCCACCCAGGATTGTTCGTATCAGTGTGGCCATACCAATGCTTCCCTGCTGCCCAGAAAAGTTTATTTTGCGTGTGTATGCTAAAACACTGGTCTTTTAAAAATGCACTCCCCAAAATGCTGGTATTACTAGGTCACATAAAACACTGGTGAGGACTGTGAGATTTGGAAGTTTATTTCAATAAATTGCTCCTGGAGGCAGGTGTTTCATCACAAATTTCCATTTTTTTATTGGTAGCCTGCATAGCTTCAGAGGAAACTTTGAAGGAAAAAATAAACCCCTTGCAACTCCAGCACCAGGAGGAAAATAAATCTCTCTCTGTCAAATGTATTACTTTTTGAAGTCCTATAGTTATTCTGAGGAGAGACTCAAAGAGTTAACAGTGAAATAATTTTCGTGTCCACTCTATCTCCTTAGTTAAGAATTTACTAGCATTGCATAAGCTTCCCGTAACAAGGTAACCAGATATAAATTGACTGCTAAAAATAGCTTTACTGTGTTAGTCAATCCCTAATTAACTTGCTTCAGCTGTCTTCAAAGATGCTATTTAAATCCATCCATCTTCTGGAGGTGTGGAGGATACTGATACACAGACAGAGGTGCATGTCAGCTCATGATAGTTCGTGTTAATTACTGGGCTATATGTGTGTTTGAACGTAATTCTGGGAGTGATGGAAATCAGCCTGAAGGGAAGAGTTTGACATCAGGCTTGTCCTGTGATTTTTAAGAAGAAAAGGAAGATTAGATACTGAAGGGAAATTGTTGGAGGGGCCTCCAAGTTCTGGTCTTTGCAATGGCAGTAAATAGGCAGAAAAAAGAATGCTGTACATCTCACTGGAACTAGATTGATTTGCAAGGAAAAGTTTGTCCAAGTAAACTGTGTTCTAATCCAGGCAAGTGAAATGTCCCCTGGACACAGAAAGTCATGAAAACTGTTTCTCTATGGATTTGCACCCAGTACCTCCCCTGTCATTTCCTACCATGCAACAACCTTCTCTCTCCTGTATGACCACTTGCCATGTTCCTACATCCCATAGCCCCTTCATCATCTCCTCTCCTGTTCCTAGATCTTGGTAAGTGGTCACATACCCATAGCTCGTTCCAAACTCTGGACCTTCTGGCCAAGCACAATAGATAATCACTGGGATCACACTGTAGCTTTTCGCTTGGCAAGAAAGCATTAGTTAGCCTCTAGCTCCTCTAATCTGCCATTGTTTATTGGGGAACATAATGTCTTTGACATTATACTCCACTGGCTGAAGTTTCTTGATGGAGTCAGATGGCCCACATGGAAACATAGGCTGGAAGACAGTAATTTTGAGATCATTAATATTATTTCTGTTTAGAAAGCAAGGATACAAGTATATGGCAAACTTGAGAGCTGGAAGATCAAAGCAAGGAAAGCAATGACTCTGGAAAGTGATTTGGAACAGTCATTTGAATGAAAGTACCATTATTTTTTTTAATGCTCAGGGCACTAAACCCAGGGGACGTTAGCAAAAAATATCATCAAGGCAGCCTTGGGGAAGGATATGACCTGCTTGCAAATCACTCTCATCTACCACTGCTACAAGGACAGCTTTTGCTTCAGTTGTCCAGACTTCGAAAAGGGCCTTGAAGAACAGAAAGGAGAATTCAGAAAACAGCCACTGTTTGACTAAAAACCTGAGAAGCCTGCTCTAAGTGAGAGACCAGATGGATGCTGTCTGATTAGGTGAACCATAAAAGAGCAAACATGACTTTCAAATACCTGTATGAGGACTATATTCCAGAGAGCAAATAGTTCTCTGATACAGTAGAACCAGCATACAGGGGAAAGAGTTGCCTGTCCTTCAGCCCAGCTGAATTTGCTTCTGATAGGACAGACTTTGCCATATCCTACATGTGTGACCTAGAGGCAGAGTTGCCAACAACCCCTCAAAAGGAGAATATTTATTGGTCCACGCACTGCATATTACCTCCTCAGAGGTCCTATCATGTCAATAATTCTACATAGTCTGATCTCTCATACAAGTGAGCGGATTGGATGGGCAAAGCAAAATGCCAAGACTTTTTGAAAAAACTCCACTGTGACACAAAACCAGTCTTTTTATCCCAGCATTTCAGGGGTATTCAACTGTTGACTCAGAGGGCCTTGCTGTGGGCTCAGCACTAAACCCTTTACATGGTCACCTCTGGCATATTCAGCCAGCACCTTGTTTTCACAGCACGGTTCCCAGCTGTCCTGACCCCTGTTTCAAGACGGGTTTGATTGTGGCAGCAGGAGGTGGACAAAGTGGCTTTTGGAAGGCTCTGCAGAGTGACTCAGCAGCTCGGCTCCGGTTACGTGACCCAGAATCCACTTGGCACAAAACCTGCCCCTTCTCACTGCTAGGCCACTGCTCTGCTTGCTGCAGCACAGCTCGTCCTTGCTCTCACTCACCCCAACCCTTACACCAGGACCCTGTTTCACCTTCGTTTCTGTAGGCACCAAAGAAATTCTTAGCTTGGTCAGGGCTTTTCCCTTCCAGCTCCTCCGGGTAGGACAGATCCAGATGAGTGTTGGTCCTGTCTGAAGACAATAGGTGGAAGGTACTTCTCCCCACCCCCCCCCCCCCACCCCCCCCCCACCCCCCCCCGCCCTTCCCACCCCCATGCTCCTGTTCTGCATCAGCCCTTTGGAATTCTTTTCATCTCCAACCCTTGCAACTCAACTGCTTCTTCCTGTCTGGATCGCAGTTGAAAGCTCCATTTGTTTAATTTGGCTTTTAATTGACCTCATCCAATGCTTGTTGATGTCTCAGCTAATCTGTGTTTCTCCTCTGCTTATCTGGTGCAGTCCTTTGAAGTCCCCAACAGGATAAAGTGTCCTGTAAGAAGAGAGAACAAAAGATGACTGGGACAAAATTTCCCATCCAGCTCTCACCGTCCAGTCAACATTTTAGTTGCCCCTCAACTCTGAGGCAAGAATGAGAAGGAGGCTTCCAAGGAAATATAATACAATTTATATCAGTCCCCACTTAGCTGGAGATTTTTGTGACAACCTCTGCTAAATAATCGCATCATTCAGCTCTCCATCTGTCAATAAGAGCAGGTAATACAAGCCTGCTCTCCACAGAGGTATTGCAAAGCCCAGATCCCTCAGCATTTATGAAGTGTTCAGATGCCATTGGCTAGGATGGGAGCAAATACTTTGCTGCCAGTGCTGTTTGCAGCTACCAGGTTTGCCTAGGGCAGCTGGGGAAGTTAGATGTGCAAATGGCACTGAAATGGGAGCTGGGGAGAAAAGATGGATGAACATAATGGAAAGCACCTAATGCTACCTTTTACCCGACATGTTAGCTAAGCCATTCCCCTTTACCATGCCTACATCTGAAGAGGCGAAAATGGGGTTTGTCAGCCTCCCTTCCCTTGCCAGAAGTTCGAGCTAAAAGCTAGGCCAGGTCTGGCTTCTGAGCTGAATTCAGAATTTTCAGTAAGGTAAATGCATTTCAGAGGTGGTGAAACCTGGCTGGGACTTGGGGTCCCACCTTAAGTGCAGGTGCCACCATCTCAAGGCATTTGGCTTGCTCTGAACTCACATACTTCTACTGGAGGCAGCACAAACATAGCTGGAGAACTTGGATTTAAAAAGGAGGCTTAAGCACCTTAGGCTGCTGCTAGATATCCAAAAAACATTTTTTAAGAATCTGCCATTTAGTACCTGATCTCCACTGAAAGCTAATGGGATTTGGGCTCCTAAGTGATAGTGTGTGTTCTTGTCTTCAATGATGAATGCTTTAAAGCTTCTAATTTTCAAAGTCCAAAACAGCAAGACAAATGCATCCCTAGTGTAATGGATACAGCTCCCATTGATTTCAGCTTTTGGGAGATTATAGTTATGAAAGTGTTCTGTGCAAACTTTGCAAAGAAATAAAAGACTTTGCAGAGGCACAGCAGGGAGCATTACAAATCAAAGGATATGTTCTGCAAAGCTGTTTGCTCATGAGTCATTGCATGAACAGAGTCCAGGACTCTGAGGAAATAAAAGGGTCTTACTAAAAGCAATATACCATTGAGTGTGTTTGCATATATGTGCAAAGCCCAATCTTAGCTCCAGAAGCATCACAAAGACTGAAAAAGTCCACAGCAGGAATTTAACTTGGTTCTGTCAGATACAAGCCCATTATTTTCATCCTGAGACAATGAACTCTACTGTTCACTGTGCAACCCAATTCTGAGTTCAGGAGGTTGACAATCTGAGCTATTCATCGTTGATGTTATTTACTCATAAAAATCACTGTCTGAGAATGCAGAGAAATGCATTAGAATGTGTAATGCAATGGAAGCATAGGATCAAACTCAGATCTGTGCCAGGAAAGGGAAAGATCCCATCCCCAGGTACTCTCCAGATGTGCAGAGAGGCAGTTATAGATGGAGACATAAGCTTTCTTTTTTTCTTTAATCTTGCAGTTCCTCATGCAAACTTTTTGACAAAATTGCAGCATAAAAATCCATTGCCAAAGAGTACAGTGAGAAATGTTTCAGCCGAAATAAAATGTTCTAAAAGCGATGAGTCACTTAATGTCCAGTTGAGGACTTAGAAAAATTAAAAGACCTGTATGGAAAAAGAGCTGTGCTAGTCACCTTTGCAGAATTAAAACTGGGATCTTCTGAAACAGGTCTTCTCTAAATGGCCCCCTTTTCAAATTTATTTGCAATGTGGTTCCTGGAAGAAAAAGAGAGAAAAACAAATGGTGCCTGTCTTCATCCTCCCTCATAGATACCATCTGGATTGCAGACAACTCACCCAAATGAAAATTAAGCTTGGCAGGAAAAAAAAAAAAAAAGCCCCTTGTGTGTCTTTCTAAATTGATATTTCAGTATCTCTGTTTTGCACCAACTGAAACAGGCCCAAATTTTCTGGTAGCGAGTATGTGTTAACATGGCTTCTATTTTATTAAGAAGAAGAAGAAGAAAAAAAAAAATCATGGCAGTCATTTAGCTGTGATGGCCAAGATATAAAATGTCAGTTTTATTTATGGCAAGTAGCTGGGTAGAAAATATGTCCTGGCATCACTTGAGATTTCAAGAACTTTGTTTTTCTTTTTCTCTTACTGCATGAAATAATGCTGTATTCTTAACAAACAAACAAAGAAAACAAAGACAGAGACAGCCCTCCCCAGCAAGAGGGATCATGTTCTTCTCCCCAGATAACCACCTCCAGAGTGAGGGGACCTGCTGGAGATGCAGGAACATGAAAGTCAAATCAGATGCAACAGGGATGTAAACCCATGCTTTCCATCTCCGAGTTCACACGCTAATCACTGGAGAAATGAGCACTCTGGAGCTGCTGTTTTCTGCTCTGTTTTTGAATAAAAATTCCATGCTGGACCTGAAAACTGTTCTTGTCAAAAAAAAAAAAAAAGAAAAAAGTGTCACTGAAGTCAGTCCACCCTTGCCACGCGTGCAGCTGTCGATGAGCCCACATTTTCCGACAACAAACACTTTCATCGGAAAATTCCTCCCCAGTTCTGAATGATGAGCACTAATTTATTCCTTCTCCAAGTCCCCAGAGCTGCTCACAGAGTCAGCAATACCCAGAACGTGGCTGGTAAGATGACAGCCACACTGAGACTCATGAATGGCAGCAATCAGCTTTGTGCTACCAGTATGTGAGTGTGACTCTGCTGTTACTCCTGACTTGCACCTTTGATGAGCTTACCCAGAGGTCATTAAACCATTAAAACACCACCTGAACCAGCTTCATAAAGAGGTCTGACTAAACTCAAGCAGTTAGCATTTCTGGGTTTTTTTTAGCATATAGCTTCATTCTCCCTCCATTATAACTGATTATCCTGTGGTTTACCTTTATATATTATGTATCTCTTTCTCCAAGGAAACCTCCTTATGAGACCACCATGCCACTGACCACAGACAGCTAGAAAGCTGCCCTGGTATGCTCTTATCTGGATGTGAAAAGTGACATCAGGCAGAGCCCTACCTCTTCTTACAGTGGTAAATTAGACAAGCCAGGTTCTGTAAACACTTTTTTTCTGCTTCAGAGAGACTTTATCTGTCCAAAAAGAGCCAAATATGGATTTCTAAAAGCAGACTTAGATCTCTCAGCCAAGCACGTGCTGAAGCCTTGGTTATTCTATCCCATGACAGCAGAATTATAAAAAGCAGGGCAGTCCTTGCTACTTTTTAGCTTCTGCTTCCACTGGCATCCCAGGGTTTCCTTTTCCGTGCCAGCAGAATTTTGGGTCAGGGTGCCAGAAAATGGATTCTCAAAATCTAGATCTGCACAGTGCGTAGCCCCAGTTTAAACCATCTTTCCCCATCTCTGGACTGGTTAGTCTGGGAGGCTAATGTGACTTGGTTAGCAGAAGGGTACAGTGGGTCTCCTGGATGCTTCTGAGTGAGCAGGCGCCTACTTCCAAAAATAACTTGCTTTTTCTTCTGTTAATTAATGTAGTGTTAATTGCAGTGTTTTCCTTAGAGTGAGAAACCTCATAATCTGCGGCATTTGCCAGACCTTGTGCACAAGGGCTGAATGTGCCAGGCATTTTCAGCTCCTCTAAAACTGAAGCAGTTTATGGAGTTCAACACCCAGGGCAAAACCACTGGACTCCCCACAGAAGCCAGAAGCCCACCCGCTGGCAGAGGGGGTTACGTGCTGAAGGTTTCCAAACATGTAGGTGTATGTAGGTGTCTGTCAGTGCCGTTTAGGAGAATGGTTCTTGAGGAGGTGTCTCCGTGAGAAGGTAGACAACAGAGACCAATAAGCAGGAACCTCACTGCTTTAGACACCCAAGATAGATGCACAGCACAGCACAGCACTGCTGGGGCATGTACCATCTGAGGTAGGGCTTCCTCCATGAAGAGCTACCACACCATCAAAGTAGTTGAACTACATAAAACTCCCTGAAGGATTATGACTGACATAGAAAAGAGATATCTTGCTTACCGGCCTTGGGAGATGGCACAGTCATCACTGCAGGAGGTCTTAGGAAGGGCACAGGCAGAGTGGGTCTTACCTTAGGGCAGGGAAACGGTCTAGAGGATCTCTTGGAGTTTCTTCCAGCTCTGTTTGCTAGAGTGCTTTATTAATACAAGACTCTGATCTACTGAATGAAGACCTTACATAATCCAGACACTGTAAGATGAGTGACAAATTGAGGGCAGGAATAAATTGCACATTTTTTAACAGTGGAACAGTTTCTGTTGGCCTGGGTTCTCTTTTGCCTGATGCCTAAGTCAAGATTAGATAGCATGCTGATAGTTACGTGGTAGCTCAACATAGTTATGAGCTTGACACAGGATATGCGAGGCCTGCTCCTCTTATGTGCTATTAGGGTTTAATTTTGACCTTCGAGTGGATTATTGGCCTGAATTAATTAATTGCTGATAATAGGTCCATGAAGAGATTGTAGCAGAGAGACAGTAGACCGTGGAATCCAACTTGCCTTTACTACAGAGCACAAAAAACACAGGAAAGTTGGCTGGGAAGACAATGCTCCCCTTACCACTCTCTCTCTCAAAAGCAGGACTCTACATGTCACCCTTAAACTGATGGACTGTAACTGGCAAGAGTCTTCTCCCAGATCCAGAGTAAAGGCATTTCTTTACTACGTACTTTCAGTAAGTATCCCAAACAGAGCAATCATCTAGCAAAATAAAAAACCCCACCCAAATCCCCACATTTCAGCCACAGCTGATGCCTAACATGAATGCCTGGAATATTTACAAGAACTGAATTTTTGCTGCAGTCTTCCCAGTTTCTTTCCTTGGTACTGCAGTTGCATTTACCATCGTAAATGAGTGAGAGAAGAATTTGTAAGGTCATAAAAATCATGGATGTATGTGTTATGTGTGGTGAATGGTTGGGGAGGAGCAAGCACATTTGCTGATGTTACCCCACCAAAACATCACGGCCCAGCCTTGAGGACTGATTCAAACTTATTAAAGGCCTATTCCATGTATATGTGCATTGTTTCAGTACAGAATATTAACAAATTCAGTGGCAACATACAAGAATGCATCTTGGTACATAACATGATTGACTTTATTGTCTATGTATTAAGAGCTATACTGTGCCAAAAAATACTCTAAGTTAGATCACGTCAGTCTCAAGCAAGTGATGAAGTTACTCAGCTTATGCTGCTGTCAGAATTGATCATAATAAGGAAAGTGCAAAAAATAATTTCAGGATTCCTTGTTGTCCACACACACCTTTGGGAACATGTTAAATCAAATTGTAAAATATCTGGGTTAAATTGTTGCGGTCAGTATTGTAGTCATCAAAGGTAATGTACTATCTCTTAACTTCTAAGGGGAGACATTTTCCTTAAGAAGTTATTTTGCAGCTTGCAAAGGACTAGACTCATCCGTATCCAAAAACTGCAGCATAGGCCATGTTAAAGCAGTCTTTTGTTTCTAGACATCAAAAATATGTAAGAAATATAATTTTGGTACCTACAGCAAGGATCTTCTGTGTTCTTTCAGCTGACAAATTGCCATAGTTTTAAGACATTATTCTCCCCCTTAGGTCTTGGTTCAGCAAAATGCTTCAGCACACAGTTAATTCTAATCCCTTAAGTCATCCCATTCAAGTCAGAGTTTAAACACTTTGCTGAATTGTGTTTGAAGTGGGGAACGATTGCTTGAATTTTCAAAAGTCTCTAATTGCAATTAGCTATGCCAAGGGTAGTTTTTCATCTTATTTCTGTATTTGGTGGACAGTTTGGATTAGAAAAGAAATGGCTGCAACTCCTGTTTTATATACAAAACTCTTCTGACTACATGATGGGAGATTGTAATGCAGAGCTTTGTTCTAGAGTAGTTTTGCCCTGGAATTTATTCCAACTTTCCAAAATAGAAGCCGAAGTTATCTTAAAATCCCGGTCTGTCTTATGAGAGCCTTAGGTCTCAGACTTGTAATTAAGATACTGTGGCTTAACAAGTTACCAAGCATCAGCTAAACTGAGGTAATTGTCTGGATGCAAACCTTACAGTAAATGCTTAGCCTGAATGCTGAGTCAATTTATCCCTGGGCAAATGCAGAATAATGTAATTTAACACTTCAGACTAAGCTAAAATGAATCACTGTGTGTTTGCCACAGGCAAAGAGAAAGATGTAGGCAGTTGTCCCAGCTGAGGAGAGACATGATAACTCACAACCCTGGTCACTTGAGGAGTTTGAGCCCTCTCATGCTGCTGGGAATGGGAAAAAACTAGTGCTTAGCAGTTCTGCCACATTCTTCTACAGGTGTTTAACCATTTACTGATCTAAGGCAATAGTCCAAACCCAGCACATGTTGGTAGTGACTGGAATGACCATGTGATGACATACAATAAGGCTGATGGTTCTCAGTCCATTTCTGGAGGATATGTGTTCATCACAGAAATTGTTGTGATGAAAGTAGAAAAGGAGCAATTTGCCCATCTGTATGAAGCTAATGAGATCCCCAGAAAAAAAGGTAAGCAAAGAAAGGTATGGTAGAAATCTGTAGAGTTATGAACATCTTTGAAAGGATGGATAGGGAATGATTTCCCACTGTCTCTTCCCATTCAAGAACTAGGGGACATCAAAAGAAACTACGTGGCAGGACAAAGAAAGGAAGAGAAGATGCTTTTCCACACATTTTGCAATTCAGCTGTGGAACTTCTTGCTGCAGGTTTCTCTTGTTGTGGAAAGTTTATTTGGGTTCAAAAATATCTAGACAAATTCACAGGAGTAAAATCCATCAAAGGGCTTTAACAAAAAATAACACCTTGGCTTAGAAGGTCAGTGAGCCACAAATCATTTGGTCTAGAAGTACCTGAAGAAGGAGTCAGACAGAACCCAGCTCTGGGCGACTGACCACATGTGTCCGTTGAAGGGGGCACAGTGTATATGAAGTGTGGGTATATCATGAAGGATGATCAGAGAAGTTCTTGCAACCCTTACAGCCTTTGGAAGACATCACCTTGTGTATAAAGTGTCAGCCTCAGCAGAGAATGAGGGCCAAGACTGGGCCACAGGGGTGAACTCATCTCTTGCTTTAAACCAGAGGCATTTTAAGGAAGCAATTCCTTCAAAGCATGGGTAAAGGACTCTGATGTGGTGCGTGGGTGGGGCTATTCTAGTGGGAATTTGGCATGTTCAAATGTGTACAATCATCTCTCAGGACTCTAGCATTTGCATTTGATGGGGATAAGAGGCAGCTGTATGCAGATTCATGAGTAATGAGGTCAGGAACTGAAGCAGTTCTTGCCAGATACCTTTGCCTGGCAATTTTATTACTGCCATGTAAGCAGCTGGGGGAACTTAAGATATTTATCAGGAATCATTAGGTTAGATCTATAAACCATAATAACTGCACACAAGATACTGGAAGTAGCAGAATACTCTTTAAATATTCATTTACTATTCAAAAAAGGAAGAGAAGTTGTCCAGCATGGTTCAGTAACAGACATAGAGGATCCTTTAAATTAGTATTTTCTTAAAGAGAAGGGACTGATCTGAACCCCATGGAAGTCAAGGACATGCTTAATGATGGGAATGTGTCACATTTTTTAAGTCTATGGGAAGACAGCTGGAGAACAGAGCATGATATTCAAGCAACTTTTCCAATGGTCAAAAGGTTAAAAGTGAGCTTAGCTCGAACCTTGAGGATTTGAAAACTCTAACATAACTGTCGATCATGAGATGGAGACTGGGATAGGAATTTGCAGAAGTCTTTCCCAGTTGGAGCAGCAGACTGAAATAAATGTGATTTCCTTCCACAAAGACAGGCATAAAATTTTCTGCTTATAAAAGGATATTCAATGGCTCAAATGGGGAATACACAAGATGGGGAATAAATGGGAAGGCACCAGTTCTGCATTCCCCAGTATGAGTATGGGGGGTGGGGGAGTGGGGATGTCCAGACAAAATGGGAGACAGGATTTCAGGCTGCTGTGAAAAATGGATACATAAAGGGGAACATTGCCTTGCAAGGTGTCCAAACCAATAATCTCTAACTCAGCATCAATAAAGTCTTAGCTAAAGGACAGTGCCCTTTTATGGGCATCACACTTCAAAAAAGGAACAAAGCAACTGGTGAGATCCAGAGGAAAAAGAAGAGGCTGACCGAAGGTCTAGAAAACTCTAAAGGAAAGACTGAAAACTCTACAGTGGTCAACATGCCCTCTGTCTTCATGTTTTAAAGAGGAATGGATATAGAGGAAGATGATGAACAGCTCTTGGGTTCTGTGGTGAGCAAGAAGACAAACTGCAGGCTTAAACAGGCAAGGGAAGCATCAGCTTTGCACTGGGAAAATAGCAAGGGCAGTGAAGCTCCGAACTGCCTGCCTGGTTAAGTCAGGGTGTCTCCATAGCTGAAGGTTTACAAGGACAAATTAGACAGATACCTGTGAGCAGTGATACAGGCAAGGCATGTGCACTTCAACAACCTTCACACAGGGAGCTGCTCACAGTGACCCCAAGTTACTGCTACTTAGTCATTTCTTCCCTAAGTCCATTCCCACTGCTGACACTTCTCTATTGTACCGTTTATAGTGGAGCAATGGGCACTTCTGTTATTAAAGATGCACTTACACCATTCTTAGTCCAGAAGCCATGCATGTACTAGGAGATGCCTCCAAAGATTATGGAGCTTGTGGCTTGATGCCAGGACAAAGAAAAAGAACTGCACAGTGAGAGAAAAGTACTGTTTTTTCATCTTTTTGCCATGTTAATATTTTCAAACTTTGTAATCTTAACTTTCTGCCATGTCGGAGGCCTTTTCACAGTATCTGATTAATAAAACACTTTTCCATTTACTTTTGTTCATGTAACCTCCCTATTCATGTGATTTGTTGAATGCATCAGAGCCGACGCATTTAAACCATCCTCAGTGACAAGTGCCTGGATATTTATAGGTCCCTTTAAATCACCTCCTATCCTTGGGTGCTATATATTCAGTTGCATAACCACTGTCCTGCTTTCTGCATTCTGCAACTGTAAATCTCTTTATGCCCATGGATAATGTTTTTTATTGTTTCTCACATAGGGGCAGTGATATCAACAAGACTGCTAAGATGCGTTGTAGATGCTCTGATGGAAACTCCTCAAGACTGGGGATAGGAAAACACATCTGTGTGTCCAGACTGACCCTCCTCTAACTCTTGGTGCTCATGTTAGGAGCAGAGTTACTGTAGACACTCTGTGCATATATTTGAGAGCAAAAGAGGGGTGCGTCCTAACCAATACAGATCTAAAACAGACAAAATTTTGAAATGTTAATGTCATTGTACAGTCCAGGTGGGGATCCCCATTGGATAACAGTCATGACATGGGTACCTCTGTTTTAAGCAACTCAGAGATAACAGGCTGAATCCAAGTTCATGAAATGCTTTACAGAAGTTAGACTTCTGTTTGTTTCTTATTCCCATAACCTCACCTGAAAAGATCAGCTGTGTCGGTTTTTGTCTCGTCTGAGGAGCTTTCCCTTTAGACTTTGGATTTCTCTGCCGCCTTTGAGGACAGTATAAAAAGGCTTCCCAGAGACCCAACACTACTTGCCACTGGGTTTCTGTCACATGCCATTCCCATGAACAAAAATCTGTGGTTTGTACTTGGTCAGGGGAAAACCTACCTGTCCCTCCAGAGACAGTGATTTCAGAAGAATCATTGCTGGGTCTAATTTTAATCTCTAGTGAGCAAGTGCAGGCAGACAGTAACACAAGCAGCATAGTGGTGTGAATGATTTCTGGTGAAAATAGAGTTGCAGAAGAAAGCAGGCCTAAGCCACATTTGCTGATGTCCACTGTCAGCAAGCAAAGACCTACTCATTTCTAGTTCCTTTGTCAGGGAGAATGGGAACGACCACTCCAATTTTTCTTAAAGTCACAGCTTAACTCCGGGATACCCCAAAACTGGCCTTGGAGGGTCTAGAGGGTGCCAGACACTGTCTACATTGTTTTGGGGTGTCTTGGTGTTAAGCCGTGACAGTAACATTCAATTTGACCACACAACAGACTTTCTTGCATTCAGAAAGCAAAATAGTTGTTATGTCTGCCATTTGTAGGATTCCATCAGAGAAAAATGAGTGGTTATATCTTTCAAGAGGCTTAATAAAAATGTGTTTTATTTTCTATCCTTTGGGACTCCATAGGGACATCATCATAAATGTCCCTGGATCATTCAGTTATGGCTATGACAGAAAACCTATTAAAACTTCCCTCTGTGATGATAACATTCATTGGGTTCTCCAGCCCCCTCTCTTCCCTGCTGTCAGTCTCTGGTGATGAGTTCAGGTGCAGCAGGCACTCAGAAAAAGTAGTGTGGCAGCAGGTTTAATTTCAGTTGGGGACTAAGATGAGGCCAAGACCATTAAAGGTGATTTAAGGCAGGTGGGGTTGAACCTGTCATGAGTGTTTCAAAATGCTCTGTTATTCTTAATGTATGATTACACTAGTCCCTGTGGATCATCCCTGGATTTATGGTGTTTGCATAAATGCTTGGCTGTAAATTAGAAAATGTTTTTGAGCGGTGCTTCACTAGCTGGAAGCCATAGATTTGCAGTCCCTGCTGAGCCATCAACCATCCTAAGGGAGATAAGCCAAGAAGAACTTGACTCCCGGGCTCAGCAGCAGTGGTGAAACATGCAGGACTGTCAACATTTCTGGAAGACATGATGTCTCTTCTACAGATTAGTTGTGTTTCTGTGCTTGGGCAGTGACAAGGAAGGCAAGAGGCATTTGGTTTCCCAGGTATCTGTTCCTGTGGTTAAAAGGACAGCACAACTAAGAGTGGATGGTATCTGAATTTGTGTCTTTGGAATTCAACCTTGCTCTCACCTGCTGAGTGAAGACCTTTTCCGGGGGCACAATTTCAGGTGTGTTGCAGGTCCTGCAGGCTAGTGTGGCAGCTGCTGCTGGATGTGATGCTAGTTGCATCTGTCTCTCAGGCTACAGAAACTAATGCCTAACCATGCCGCCTCAATCATCTATGGAGCCTCAGGCAGACCTTTGAGCTATTTGTTCAGCTGGGGCAAGTTTTCCTTCTTAATCTTTTCAGCTTGGCAGGAGCACTGCTGAGCACACAAGGAAGCTCATCAGCTGCTGGCTGGATGTTTGGACAAGGGGATAACTCCTGCTGAGGCTGGTGAGCTCCAGTCCTGTCTAATTTACATTGTTATTTATTCTGCAGGCATTCCTGTGCTTCCTGAGTACAAGCTGGCTTTTCAGCACGTTTACAGCCACTATCCCACAGAGAGCTCGGCAGTGACAGACAACTACACACTGTAGCAACAACTCCCTCGCATCATGGAGGACTGGTGCTGGTAGGCCAGCAGTAAAAGGCCACCCCTTTCTGTGGAGAGCAAAGAAGACTGATTCACCAGCGTCCACCTACTTCAGGTTCTGGGACCTTGTATTTTGTTCAGATTGCTGCAGTTTTCAAGTCAGTTTTCCAGGTGTATGTCATTCCCAAGCAAACCTGGAAACTAGGAAGTTGTTTGCTCTTCATCCTCCAGATGCGATTAAGGTGACTAGGTCAATGGCACGTGAGCGAGTGGCACAACGCATCACCAAATGTGACCATGGGGTCACTCACAAGGTCAGACCTGCTTGGTGACACTGCGAGCTCAGCTGGAAAGGGCTGCACAAGGTAGGCATGCACAGACCTGCATGACAAAAACATGCACAGCATCTGAGTACAGAGCTTGGTGCTCCTCCCAAGAGGAGGAGTGTTCTGGAGGTAAAATCCATTTGCTGTTTCAAAGTACTTGAAACCCTTCAGTGCTGTGCAGTCATTTGAATGCCCATTCTGACAAAGACATTATCCTGTAGGAATGAGCAGGAAGAAAACATCACTGTAGACTCCTTCAGCCAGTAAACTGCATCCTGGAGTCTGATGGCTATGACCAAACCTTGCGCTTTATCTTTTCACTGCCACCGCCTCCTCTCAGTGCACCCTCACCTGTTCCTGCAAGTCAGAGATTTAGCCTGGGGTGGCCACAACCCCTTGTCAGTGGGAATGGCAAAGAAAACATGGCGTTCGCTTTGAGCAACATGTCAAGTCTGCTGGGATGGAGTCAAACCTTGGCAAGGGGAGAATGGCTTTGGTGTCTTCTTTGGCAGCCAACTGCACCTGTGAAACATTCCCAAGACAACTAAGAACTGGTAAATAAAATATCACTGGATGGACACAGCCTGCTGTAAGAAAACACCTGAACAAAAAGTTGTCTCTTGCAACAGCAGCTGCCAGTGTGGACTTTTAGCTCCATGCTGATTGACTCTTGGACTAGATCTGCCTGCCACGTAGTACTCATGAGGGGCACAAGCCTCAGACCAGGAACTGCTGGTCTCAATATAGTGTCACCTGGGAGGCGATGAACACAAACAAAGGCACCTCTTTAATTTTTATAGCACTGCTAAGCCCTTTCTTTTGTAGGGTTGGATTTAGCTCAGAGCCCATGGCTGCCTGATGACGTGTGAATGGGATGTCGGTGAGGAACTGACCTTAGAGCTGATGACAAGTTGTACTGGCAAAAACTGGTGTAGCTGAGTGAAGGCTGAAACCGCGTAGCAGCAAAACCAAGGCAGGCTTGGCGCACGGTGCAGGAAGCAGGCACAAATATGTGGCATGGCAACTACTGATTAACACAGCAAACACCGTGACACAGGCTTGATTAGGGCATGGATGGCTCAGGAGAGATCAGCATCTTAGAAAAAAAGCCCACCAAAACCAAGAAAAAAAGGTATGGAACCGTGAAAACCAAGCTGAGCTGCCACATGTGCTGCTTCTATATTGCACTCCTAATTTAAGTGAAATTTACAGCAAGAATTATACTTTTCCCCTGCCTCCTCCTTTTCTTGTGGACGTACTTGTTTTCCTTTACCTGGGAACAGAGGACAGCCTGTCTGTAAATCTTTATGACTTCCCTGCTGTTTTATATTACTTGTGTAGCTCTGAAATACTCTGACTTGTCCCTGCCTTCCCTCAAGCAAATTTCCCATGTTCAAGTGTCTATTCAAACTGACCCCAGCACTTCTGGAAAGCAAGGATGATACAGCTTCTTATATCATTCCTGTACTCCAGGCAAGGATTTTCACATCACCTAGAGAATTCATTTGTGTGATTAGATATACATGCACATAGATCCACACAGTCTTTTGCAAGCAAGCAGGACATGTTTTGCCCACACTCCAAACTGGTCCAACGGCCATGGAAATGCAATCACAAGGTGCTGAGTGACAACTAATATACCTACTTCTCAAAAGCGCTTATTAGCTGGGCTCACCAATGCACTAAAATTACTGCATTACTTCCCACATGGAGCTGGCTTGTGCTGGGTCAATTCAGAGCACAATATTTCATGAAGACAGGCCTGACATTTCATCCCATAGGGTACTGACTTCTTTTAATGAAGTTTATCAGATGCAGATAGAAAAAACAGAATCACAGGAACAGAAAAATCTCCACAGACCACCAGCCTGGAGATCACAGATGAAGAACCTTTCTGTAAGGACTAGCAAGACCCCAAAATGAAGTGAACAAGACTGATGTTGACAGTTTATTACAGTTCTTGGCTGGATTAGTGAACATACATATACTGTTTTTTTGGTAAGGCATTGTATTTTATGCCAAAATCTGCTGTGATTTATGTATTACTTTAAATTTGAACTAGATCTCATTGGTGTATTTTCAAAATGAGGAAATTTCACAGAAGCATATTGTTCTGGAGCCAGAGCACATCACAGAGTTGTGTCTGTCTGTGACTACTAGCCTGAGTCAGGATAAGCAAAGCCAGCAGTAATCTGCAGGGGTAAATCCACTTACCCCACATTTCTCCCATTCCCTTCTCTGCTCTTGTAGCAGCAGTGGCATCCCTGTGGTCTCATGATGAATGGAGTCAGGGATCTGATCTGGTTGAAAATGAGTAGAAGTATGCAAGCAGTTCAGTTTCAGTTGGCTGAGCTTTCCAGTCTTAATTATCACGTGGCTGGAGCAGGACTCTCTCCTTCAGTGGCAGCAGAGTTTGCACTGGGTGATTCTGACTAGGAGCTAGGCTGAAGCTTTCCCTAAGGCTGCTGATGGTACATCAGCACTAGATAACAGGGACATGTATCCAACACCCCCCCCAGACTTGCTGTACCAGGCAAAAGACATAAGCCAGAGACTGCAACTCACGTAAAATAATAATCTGCACTGGTTTCTTAAGGGCAATCCCTTGTTCCCTCCAAAGACTCCTTGCTTTGTGCAGATTCAGGTATCCTTGTGCAATGGATCTTGAGTCCTCAAGGCTTTCTGACCATAATAACAATGAGATGACCCTAGGAAAAGGTTTGATTTAATGTGTCTGAAACAACTGAGCTGGCTGCCTGCCTCTACCCTTCACCTATGTGTGAATTACAATCACTTTTGAGAGCAGGAAGGGGAAAGGCACTACAACCTCAAGAAGAGCATAGTGTAGGACAGGACCTACATAACCTACGTGGAGCATTCATGTCTCAGCATCCAGCTACAAGACATGTAACTTATCTGTCTAGTTGCCTTCATCTGTGTCAGATGCAGTGCAGAGACTGGTGATGCAGAGTGCAAGAAATTAGGCTCCTGCTCTGAATCATCCTCTAAAGGAACTTCTGCTTTCATTTCCAAGGATGGTGAGTCCTTACAGATTTCTAAAGTAAACCAAACCACACCTTGTGTATTTGGGAGAGAAAGCAGCCAGCTTTGCTCATCTTTCCTATGTGAAAAACCTTTCAACTGGCAGCATTTTCCTCACACATTAGAGAGATCTCTTCTGAAACCCCCAAGGTTTTGGGACCTCATTCCAGCAGCTGGTTTGCCATGCCCAAAGCCCTCCACCTAGAAGTTCAGGTGGCTGAGGCCCCAGTTGTACCACAAAAGGGTTTTTGTAGGTCCCATGAAGCTCCCTGAGACCTTCCACTGAGGTACAGGATGTGGTTTTTTCCTCTTCCCCATTCCTGGGGGGTCACAGGATCCTTCCTTCAAGAATTGCAAGGCCAGGTCCAAGCTGGCCATCCCCAGAGCAGGGAGGTGGAGAAAGCAAGGCAACCGTGGAGTCTATCTTATCCATTTTTCTGGCCCAGACTAAACACCACTGGGCAGTACTGACAGATACCTCGGACCTCTTCATGGAGAGGTTAGGTGCTGCGTAGGGGCTCTGCTCTGCTATCCTCACGCCACCCTCCTTTTTCTGTTTTTGTCCCCTACCTGCTGCCAAGTCAGTCTTTCCTGTGAAAGGGGTTTTATTATTTTTTCTTGTTTGGGCAGGCTCTGGACTCATCGCTGAGAAATTCAGCGGGGAGAGTAGTTACCACAGATGCCTGCAGGGCACCAAATAAGAATGGGGCTAGTGTACAGAAATACTGTGGTGCGAGACATTTCTGACACAAGTCCTGCAAGGGAAATTCTTCGTAGAATAAAGATCCCCTAACCCAATCGACCCAGAGTTTCTGACTGCTCTGAACACCAGTCCCATCCTACCCTTTAAATCATGAGTCCTACAGCAGGGGACAAGGAGAACAAATAGCCTGAGAGTTAAGACACAGTTTGTAGGCTTGGGAAATTTGATTGCGATTCTTGGCTCTTCCAAGAACTTCCTTCCTGACCTTTTGCAAGTGGTTTCATTCCTTCTGTGGAGCAATGCTTATTGACAGACTCTCCTCAGTATTGCTCAGACCCAGACCTGGAAAACGGGGACTGTGTGACTTCTTTTAGATATTTGTCAGGTCAACTTAGATGAGAAAGGTGTTTGGAGGGTGGAAAATGAACAACAAAAAGCAATTCAGCCCGAAGGCATACATCCAGCATGGAAAAGCTGAACCCAAACATTCAGCTTTGGCAAAATCATAAACAACTGAAAGCAGCATGTGTTGTAATAGGAGGTACTGGGGAGCCTTGCAAGTGGCCAGTGCTCCCAAGTCAGCCTCTAATAAAGTCACTGAGTTTCGAGCACATCATCAACCTGATTTTTTGCTGAGGTTTTTCAGTGATGGTGCGATGCCAGTCATCCCAAACTACAACACACCATGGACAGAAAAAAGTACACTGGGTGGCAAAAAACTCCCCATCTTGATAGTTTCAAGCCACTATGTAGAAACTTGTAGTCAAAAAGTATCCTCAGAATTGCTGCTTTTCTCCCAGCACAATCCACATGTGCCCTTTTGAAGCTTAAGACCTTGTAAAAAGCTGAAAGGGTATGAGGACTATCATGCACTCAGAGTGTGAGCTAGCACAGAGTCTGGTCCTGGTTCCTTCACTTTCAGCAAGGAGTTTATTATGGTGGAAGTCCTGAAGAAAAGATTATACCCCTACTTCACAGAGAAAAGCAAAATCTCTCTAAAATAATCCATGCCAGATCTGAGCAATGGGGAAAAAAAGAAATTCCTTCTCAAAGCCAAATCTGGCAATGGGATTAATCTGGATGGCGTGAGTACCTCACACCTGCTATGGTCCAGGGGAAACTCTCACTACCTCTGGCAGCATCAGGATGCTTGCCCCATACCCTGTCCCTAGCTACAGCTCAGCCCCAAAGCACCAGGAGAAAAATGGGTAAGAATAGACAGAATCGGGACTATGAATCATGGGAAATAAAATCCTCCTGTTCCCTCTGTCTAGCTGATGTGAGTCCCCTACAATCTCTGTAAGCAACAGTGCAAATAGGATCAACAAGGCGTCAATAAAATACTCTCACCCTCCCTTGCAGGAAGCAACAAAAAGACCCATGCATCTCCTCGTTGAAACCTTTCTCTTAACTCCAGGTTTGCCCTGATCCTGCCACAGGATCCTAGCTTCAGCAGGGTCCTCTCTGAAACCATGCACCTTCCCTTCCAGAAGGCTGTTTCAAATAGGCATGCAGGCTTACAGCTGTAAATGTTTCACTGCTTGTTTAGACTGTCACTGACCAGGAAGCATCTGCAATGATTTTGTATGGAGGAGGCTTGGCAGCAGTAAATTACCATCTGACCTGATGTTGTGGTTGTTTAGCTTTTTCTTCTTCTTTTTTTCTTGCTCCTCCAAGGAGATCTGGGATCCGGGACATGTTAAACATTATTTTGCTGACTTTAAATCGTTTTGCAATATTGCAGTAAACTTGAATGCCAAACTTAAGCCTGTAAACTCTATTTTTAACCTTGACTTTGTCAGTGCAATGGATACTGTCATATCAAAGTATTTAAGGGTTTGTGGTAAAACTTCCTCAAACCAATTTTTGCTCAGATGAGAATAGTCTTACTGGAAGCCTATACAGATAGGAGCTATAAAAATTGGGTTTAAAATTGAATCAGGCTGCAGGAAGAAAACAATCCTTTTGTACCACGGCAGCATAAAAGCAGGCGGTTTTTGGAACAGGGACGGGTTCTGTTCATAGCATATGCATAAAACCAGCCTAACTCCAATGCGGTCCTGAAAGGATCCCATGGATGAAAGCTCCTGTTCTGCAACACTTCTGCAAAATGGTGCTGTATTCATGTAACAGAGCTACCCCTTGTCAGCTGAGCTAGTGTGGTTATTTGCCTTCCTAGCCCTTAAGAGATGGACACACACCAAGTTAGATTTTGAGCACCTTTGTAGCAAGGGCCCATTGCCCTGAGAATTACGAGAAGAAAGGCTTGTCCCTAGGCAAGTGGCTGGCTGGGCTGCCTGTGGGTGAAGACAGTGCTGGACATCCCACACGGCTCATGTTGGATGGCCAGTCAATGGCAGCTGGGCATGGTACCAGCATGTGGGACGCTGCGTGTGTGAGCCATGAGAAGAGTCGGTAACACCTGCATGTAAAATGAGGCAAAAGACGCTTAGTTTATAGGTATGCAGAGTGTGGTCTTTACGGAGGCATCCAGCTTTCATCTTCTGAAACCAGGGAGACAACTGCTTATGGAGCAGGGAGTCTGAGTGCAGATGCACATCTGGATCACTCCCATGCAGATAGCTGTCTCTGCAGCACAGCAAGCACACAGTCCAGTAATTTCTCTCAGGAGCTCAGGTCCACTCTCCAGGAACCAGCTACCACAAATATGATGCCACATGAAATCCCTGAGCTGTCACTGCAGCAGAGTAAAGCTGACAACTGCATTTGAGCCTACTGCTGTTTTAGACACAGGCTAGAGTACCGGAGAGTTGGATGCTATTCATCTCCAGGAACATCACTGGGGAGGTTGTTTGGGAGTGTGTATATTTTTGTTTGTTGGCTTGGTTCTTTATTTTGTTGGCCCTTCTGCACTAAAACTCAAACTGTGGAATTAGAAAGTTGTGGAAGAACAGATTTTACCTGAGAACCCAAAAGCACCTTTGTGAAATTTGATGGACACTCTTGTCTGAAAAATAGGAAATTTTTCAAGGTAAACACACCATATCTACCCAACAACAAAGAATATAAATGAGTCTCATATAATTACAGCGAGGCTGGGAAATACTGATGGTAAAAAAGTGAGACATAAAGATGAGGAAAAAAGGCATTACAGATGAAAAATTGCCTTTCAATATCACAGCAATTTACTACCTACTTAAACTGCAGGAGCCTTTCAGGATATCCTAGCTGGATGAAAGGATACTGCCACGACTAGATCCTTATTGATGATATTGTAAAGAAAAAGGTGAACTAAAGAAAAAGATGCTGAGATCAGGAGTAATAGCCTGAAATGACTCTGAAGAGCACGTTAAGTGCTAATTCCCTCAGGTTTCCATTAGGCTAGACAGGTGATAGGTTGAGGTCTGGTTCAGCTTCTTTAGTGCTGATGGGTCTGCAGATACCCCATCTTGGTATCTTAGCTTCTCATTCCACACTTGGTGGTGGGCAGCTTTCAGTTTCAGATTGTCCCCCATCCTGTTTTGGCTATAGATGCACTGCTCTTTTGCAGGAGCCCGGCGGGCAATGAGGAGGACAATGCCCTCCCTTTCACCCACTTGGCTTCCTTACAGACAAGCATCAGGTTGCACCTATTTCTGCCTTCTAGCTCACTAAATGACGTCATGGACTGTGAAGGCATCAGTCACCTTTTGGTACACAATGGTGCACACTCTAAAAAGCACTCAGGACTTGTTGGCTTATTGTCTGGGAAGACACTCTAGCCCTGCAACAAGCACATTGTTTCAGAATAGGACTCTGGCTGAGAGTTTGTAGGACAGATGCAAATGCTATTTGGGAAGCAACAGACCCATTAGAAGGAAATGCAACAATTAAAAGGTCTTGCCCTGAAAAGTCCCATGTGTTCAAGCAGAGCGCATGTGCATCCGACACAGTGTGACCAAAACACGCATTCGTGCTTGGAAACTGTGCTTACGCAAGAAAGTGCTTAAAACCTGGCCCAGGTCAAGTCTCAACTGGAAGAAATTTACTTAAATGATCCATCTGGAGGTGTTCAACCACCAGACTGCTTCTGGGGTATAAGCATTCCTGGCTTTGGGCACGCATTCACAGGCAAGCATAATGGTGCACAGCTGCATCACACCCCCATGAGAAGAAGGCTCACATCTCACATCTGGACACAGGTCTGTCAGACCCACCACCTTGCAACCTGGCTGTGCTAGATACACCTTTCCCATGTTTTCCCTCACTATTCAATGATTTCTTGGCACTGCCTTATGATGCTACTCTCAAGCTATAAATGACAAAAAAAGATGCATTTTCACATGTTTATGCAATGGTGTGTCCTCTTTCTGCCCAATGAAATCCCCAACACCAGTCCTTTCTCAAAAGGAACTGAAAAATGACAATAGGAGATATGCCTGGCTCCTGCTCTGACAAGGTCATGGTTTTCTTCATTGGATTTGGGCTCGCCAAGTTGTGCTTAATCAGCTTTCAGGACGTGGCTGGTTTATAGCATCTGGATTCACAGCAGTAAAACTGGGTCACATCATGTGTGATGTATGATATCCATTTTTAATTTTCATACCAGCACCAGATGCCTTAGAAACTGGACAGTTTGTATAAGTAAGTGCTGAACCTCCTCTTTTCTTTAACCTCACCACAATTTCATCAGCACCAAACAGGCCGAAGCATTCCTGTGAAGTGACCAATTAAACCACATTAATTATTTAAAAATAAAAATAGACAAAGTGGGTTTTTTTCCCTTGTGTCTTCTGAACCAAGTGCTAGAAGGAATTTCCACACCACCCCTCCAAACGAAGATTTATTCTTTGAAAAAGATTAAATAAAAAAAGCAAAAGACAAAAATAAACTCTTTTCATCTTTCCAACTAACATTGACTTTGAGTAAATTGGAAATAATTCAGTCGTTATAATTTTAGCTGGAGGTGATGATAGACTGAGAGATCTTATTTGTTTGCATGGTCTCTGACTGCAGGGTGCAAAAGTCTGTATTGCAACTTTCCTATAGAAATGTGGCTTAAAGTATTTTTATTTATGAAAGAAGAGGCCACAACCAGGCTATATGGACATATCTTTAATTGTTCTTATTTAGCAAATAAGGGAGTTCAAGAAGCAGCTCTCATTCCTTCTCTTGTTAAACAAGTTGCAGTGATATTTCTGGTAAAGAAAGTGACTTACATCAATGCTGGGAGAACATTGTTGGGAATGCATTCAGCAGGAATGGATAGTCTCCTTTGTAGGACTGTGTAATTACTAGAGGGAATCCCTAGCAGGGGCTATTGGATTTAAGCTTCTCAGGTTAATACACACTCGCAGGAAAGCAAAAACCAAAGACAGAATCAGATTTTGGCAAACAGTTACAAAAACTGTGAGAACATTTTTGGAAAATTTGTTATGTGTTTAGGCAGAATATGAGCATCTTTTCTCAGATTCATAATAAAATTTCCACAGAATCTGGGAATAACCTCTCCCTTCTCCAAACTCAGTGGTGTATGGGAAAGTGAGTGCTCACCCACAGGATGTTGATGCCTTTGAGATCTTTAAGTACATGCTCTTTATGAGTACAGTCACTCTTCCACAGCCTTGAATCCAAACCTTCCTGCTAGAAATTCAGAGAAGTTTGGATCTGATACCCTAAAGCTGTGTGCTCCATGGCCTCCTAAGAAGCTGCAGCTGATCTGAAAGTACCAGATTTTCAGATGATGGGGTTCAATTTCCATGGGCTCAAATTGCAGAGGGTTAAGATTCATGATTGCACTCCAAAGGTCACTCAGTTGTGCTTGCAGAGGCACACAAAGAGTTGGATATGGAACAGGCAAACACCTGAGCTGTAAGTAAACTTGCACAAATATTTTACACCCAGGAGAAGTCTTATCTGGGCCACTTAGAAAATAGGATACTAAATGTGCTACTTTTGCCTTAAAGCTCAAAATACTCTTCTTTTTCCTTCCCCACCACAATAACTGTATATAAGGAAGATATGTTTGCCTTCCTCCCTGAGCATAAGCCAATGGAAAACAAAAGAGTTCATTCAGCGACTATCCCTAGCAGGAAGCATCATTAGAAAGGGGGAGGTTACAGACAACAGCAGTCTGTACAGAACAGGACCGCTCCTGATGAGCAAACATTGCAAGATTTACTGGAAGGCATCAACTGCTTTTACATACTCCCATTCTCCCCTTATATTTTCTCTTCCCTCATCTGGCCACAGAGATCTCAATCCATCCTCTTCAGTTAATTGCCTTTACTTTTCACCTCTCCCTGAGCTGGGTGCTGGGAATTTGCTTGATGAGGCACTTTCTATTATTCCATTGCTGTTATTCCCAAGTTCTCCCCATTTTAGTGTGGAATGTGCTCTAAGTTACGGTGCTTACAGCCAGTTGCTAGTCTTTTATACAGGTCCCAGGGCTGTCTGCATTCACTCCAAGTATGAATGCTCAAGTTTTATGGGGAAGAGAAGAAAAACCCTCGTTCATTTTTTTTCTGTCTTTGCTGCAAGACAAATGTTTAGCTGCCTTCCTGTTAGCAGCATTCAGATAACCCTCAGAGGGTAGGTTTTCAGCATAGACCGGGGGGAGAAGATGAGAATACATATTGGAAGGGTCTCCAGGCTCCTATTAGCAGGAATTGCAAGGCTAATTCTCTGCGGTCCTTCCTAGAAGTTTGGCTCCAAATGTTCCTTTAAAAAAAAAGAAAAGAAAGAAAAAACCCCAAACTTTATGTTGTTAATTTGGCTCTTAATTTGCCAGTTCTGCCTCATGAATATTGTCCTGTCCATTCACGTGTTCTCCAATAATGTAGGCAGACTGAAATTTTACCCTCCCTGACCTACTTGGGAATTCCAGTCTTGTTTCTATTCTTGCTTCCTCATCAAGTTTACTAAGGGTCTTAGAGCACACTGCAAACTGGCCATGGACACAGAGGAATGCATTGAACAAGCAACCGCCCCAGCTATCCAAACAAGCTCCCCCTTTCTCAAGCCATGCTGGGAGCCTTTGGGTTCTCCCCACCTCCCCCCACTCCCCTCCCCAAGTACAGTCGCTCTTATGCACTATTCTGGTTGAATTCTCAGTGACCCAAAGACTCCTTTTCCATGAAAAATCATAGAAAAAAGCACAGCTGGATGCAGTCATAGGATAATTTAGAAGATGACTGAGTGAAGAAATGGTGCAATATGACATAACATAAATGTATTTGCATCCCTGAAATGTTCTTGGCTTGGTGAACCTCTCACCATGGATGTAGGTGTTTTTGGTTAAGCCACCCTTGCACCAAGTTGTCTTGGTCTTTTTTTGGACCCATATTCCTGAGGGTCAGGATGTAGGAGGGGCTTTTATCCCCAGGTACCAAGGGGTACTATGTAAAGATACACCACACGGGTGTTACTCCCTGGGGAAGCTGCAGCTGGACTTGATCAGAGCAACAGCGTTAAGATGCCTTGTTAAATTCATATTGTTCTGCAAACTCCTCTTCTCCATGAAAAGTTAGAGCGCTGATCAATGCTGTTGGAATGTTGCTGGATATAAGGCATTGTTACCTTCCTCAAAACAAGCAGAAGTGTTAGCTGTTCAGATTTCTGACTGATTTCCTTTACTGGGACCATTTGTTGCTCTGTCACTAAACTAGTTTCAGAGCAGTAATTAGTTATTTCTCAATCCTGTTGACAAAGACCCACTAGTTCAAAGCAGTAAGGCTGCAGTAACACTCCTTGCTCAAGATACCAATCCAAGTAATGCAAAATCACAAACCCAAGGAACTGTCCTGCTGTCTGTTCTAATCCGACCTCAGGCTATTGTCTTTAGCAAACTAAGTGGCTTTGGCAAGCTGCTCTCCTTGGTCATCTTCATTGAGAAGCCACTTCTTAGACATGCATGCTTACACCTTCACTTGCTTACACACACTGGGAAGAGAAGCTGAATTTCTACAATCTCATTCACATCAACAACTTGGCATAAGTTGCCATGAGTTTTACTGGATATGTTCTTTTCACTACTGTTACTCTCAGAGTCAAGTTTTGAATTAAAATGCTCACAAGTTCTTTTCCTTCATCATTTTAGTTAGCAAATTAAGTTTCATTACTGCACTCCATATTACTTCTCTTCATTTATGGCCTAAAACTCATGCTAAAGCCTTGGCATTAAGTTCCTTTGGCTACATGGGCCTTGACAGGAGTAACCTTGCTATCGGAAATAAATTCCCCGAAGGCTTTTGGGTGCATCAATCCTGCAGAAATCAGTGCCAATTTAGGAATGTGATTCTTAAGTCCTAAGCCTAACAATCTTAAACAAGCCTAAGGATTCAGATGACCTTTGTCTAGACTCACTCAACATTACTTAGTTCCTTATCTTGGGTTTCCTTGGACTTTTGTTACATTCTTCCTTTAGGTCCAGGTCAGTTGAAGAGTGTGACAGTAGAGCCCCTTGGATATGTTAATTTCCCAGAGAGTGCGATTGTTTAGGCTGTGCAACAAGAGGGGACAAAAAAAAGCAGACACGTAAGCACAGCCCTTGAGATAGGCAGTAGCAGCACACAAAGGTCACAGACCAGGAAACAGTAGCTTGCAGATAGACAGGATTGCTGGCTAAAAGTGTTGTCATTAGAAAATGTTGCTGTTTCAACCTTCCCCCCCGCATCTTTTTACAAGAAAGTGTCATTGTAAAATAAAACAAACCCAAACATTCAATAAAGGTGGGTTTCCCAGCTTGATGATGGAATTTCTGCTCAAATGTAGATGCTTTCAGCTTAGAACAGCTGCTAATATAGAGGATATATGTCTTGGAATAAATATGACCAGGTCTCAGACTAGGAGGATGATGTTTTGGGGTCTTACCACTTCATTCATAATCATAAAAAGTTGCAAGATCATCTTCAGACTGTGTTGACTTCATGGGGGTAATGGCTCCCACCCCAGCTGATCTCTTTGCTATTTTAGTCAGCTGACTCATTTCCAGAGAGAGATAGTTTTTGTTTGTTTGTTCAGGGCGAGGAAGGGAAGAGAGAGCAAAATCCCCAAAAATCCCAACTAAATGAACCAAAACCACTACAAAAGAGTTTGGGTTTATCCTGTGGTGGGACATGAAAAAATTCTGAAGTCTCAGAAGCTTCACAGGATGAGAAAACCATTATCTACACAGATTTATTTGCAAAGAAACATTCAAGAAAAAAAGAGGAATCTGAACTGGCTTTTTGCAAGCAGATTATTTAACTCAAAATAACTTGGATAAGCCCATTTGTCCCTAAGGTCATTAAAATACCATCTTACAGACACTTTTTTCTAAGATTTAAGTCATCAACTTCAATCCCAAAGTGAATTAAGGTAAATTGGACTGAAGCCATATTAATTCCAAATGAGATAGTCTAACCAGGGGTTCAATGTAGTTTAAACATCAGCTTTAAATTCACCCCACTGGTTAATTCACGTGAACAATGCTGCATGCCCCTGTGTAGGGAAAGCTCTTCCAGGAGTTTCTGACAGTCTACTGAAGTCCAAAAACATCCTTCCCTGCTTACACCCTGCGAGGAATGTGCTCTGGAGCCAACACTAGTAAATTATCAAGTAGTCGGCAAGATCACGTCAGATTCTTGTTTGCAGTCACTGTTCTTCTCTAAGGGAAGATGGTGGCAACACTTGTGCCTCTACTCACCTTTTTCTATGATTCCCTGCTCACTCTGGCATGCCATCACACCTGCATTACCTTTACTCACTTTTTCTTTACAATATGTATGCCTTGCCAGATTTATTTAGGGTATCTATTTAGGATATATATTCTGCAGAACATGACTTTGTGTAGCTCACTGGCACAGAGGTATGATTGTCAACCAAAGTTTTGTCATGTTCGGTAAGAGCTTGAGCATCTGGGATTGCAACAGTGAATCCTAAACCAAAAATGAAATATATCCTACAGGATACAAACCATTCTGACTATCAAAAGTCTCCCCATAACCTATGGCTTTTGCTCATGGGGTTTCTTGCACTTATCCTAGTGCAGCTGTCACTGGTCAGCATCATCAGACAGACCAGTCCTCAGGATCAAAAGCTTTTTCTTATGGGTGTTGAGTGGCCTGTCTTATTTCATGTTCAATGCTAACACTATAATCAAGTGCACTAACTCTTTATGTGGCACATCTTGGAGGAACAGCCTATTTGCAAAGGCACATGAATGAACTTGAACGGTCCCTCATGGGTCTGGATCAGAAGGCTCAGACATGGCTTCCTTACATTGCCAAGTCCAAAGGCAATCAGCTTAGTGCCTTGGTTTGCTAGCAAAAGGGAACCTCCCACTTTTTATTCATAGTCTCTTTTTTAAGTTGTCCCACCAACATACTCTGCTCCCCCACCTGCCCTCCTCTTCTTTAAAAGCACAAAGCTTCATCAGATAGAAGCTCCCTTGGGCCTCTGATATCAAATCCAAATCTTGTTTAACACAGACTTGACACCTGACTATATTAGCAGACTTTGGATAAAGATGTGTGTCTCTCATGTCTTGGTTACTGTGCAATAGTCAGCAGATTTTCATTGCTTTTCAGTTTTTCCCAGGTGTAATGCACTTTCTAGTGTCAGGGAAGATGCTGGGGGTCAACCCCCAGTCTTTTATTGGGGTGGGATGTGAGATATCCAGAAAAAATCTTGGCAATCTTCACAATTCAGATCTTTGATGGCAAACCAGGGGACGGCCATGGGGTGGACACAACCTCAGCCTGAACTGTAGAAGGAGAAATATCATCAGCTGGTCCCAACTGGGGCACTAAGCTCTTTTTTCTTCCTTGAGAAATTTATACTCATGATTTAGGCAGGGTTAAGTAACAAGGGGATTGCTCTGTAGTAAAGAAGAAAGCTATTAGATGGAATTGCCTACTTTGCAAAACTGTATCAGATAATGAAAGAATGGAATTAAAAAAGTGTGCTGTTTCAAAATACAAAACAAAGGGAGGAAATTCTCCTTCTCTGCCTGAGCCTGCAGAGTGTTTCACTGTTTGGACTGTCAGTCCCTTGGCTATCAGAGGTAATTCCAAGCATCACAACTACAGCTGAGAAAAAATTCTGAATCTCCATCCCATGGGAAAATCTGACATTTAAAAATTTGCTTTAAGTTCCAAAACATGAGGTTAAAGAAAAAGAAAAAAATTCCATAATTTCTAATCTGCAGAAAATGTCAAAAGCTTTTTTTTATTAGTAGTAAATGTCAAAACATCTTGTTTTGATATTTAAGATGTAAACAATGGAAGCACTTCATCCCTGAGACAGCCTGCAGAGGATCCCTTCCTCTGAGGTAATTTCAGCACTTAGTTTCACACTTCAGCTCTGTGTTGCCTTCTGGGAGTTGTTGTCCCAGCCTGTGTTTTCTTCTGTGGGCTAGTAACCAGATTGACTACATGTCCCATTAAGCTACCCAAACAGGACTGGCATCATGTGCCCAAAAAAGCTCCAACATTTGCTTGCCTTGTGGGATATGTAGTTTTCTAGGAAATCTGCACCCCTAAGAGGGAACATGGGCACCTGATCTTCTGCAAAGTACCATAAAGAAACATACCATAAAGAAATGTGAATTCCTCTTTTGTTGCACAGATTTAGAAATAAAGCGCTTCGAGATCATGTAAAGGAGGACACATCTGGGCTGGAATTGAAGCAACTGAAACCCAGCCTTATTTTCTCTCTACCTCTAAATAACATTTTTCCACAGAAAGTCTTGATATTCATGTATCCCAGTGGAAAACCCCAGGTAAGCTTTCACTGCAGCATTTCATACTTTGTGCTAGTAAATGCACAGCTACTGTTCCGCTGCTTCTGGTCATCAAATACATAAATTGGGGGTGGGAGTGGGGAAGCAAGGAAGATCTGTTGAGTTCATTCTTTGAGTCAACACTGTGATTTAGATAAGACGTTTGCTCAGTGACATGAAGCAGTCCACAGCCAAGCCAGCCACACAATAAACCTTGCCCCTTTATTGGCCTTCAGCAGAGCTTGCTGCTTTTCTAGCAGTTGCTCTAATCCCTGCATAATCCTGGGTTTCAAGGATCGACATAGGTTGACACTTCCATCAATTGCATGTTTTTCTGTAGGTCCTCCGGTGCCCATTTGAGGAAAGGGTCTGCATGTCTCAAACTTCCTTGCTTCCTAACCCCTTTTGGGGCTCATTGCCTCTCTGGCTGACATGCTGTTTTGCTGTGTGACCTAAAGCCGTGGGGTGGTGATGCCTGGACTTTAGGTCCTGCCCTGTGGTGGCCTGCTCTGCTTCTCAGGATTGAATTACACACTCAAGACACGCAGAAGGTAGTTTTCTGTCCCAATACATGTGGATCTCCCAGCATTGCCCAAGAGTCAAAAGAACACATAGGTGGAAACTGCAGACCACTGCAAACCTTAACCAAGGCAAAGTTAAGAATCTCCTGAATTTAAGTGTATATCTGGTAGTAGCCTTTGTGATGCTACTAATATTGTCTTCTCTGGGTCTTCCTTCTCACCCAGGAACCTCAATGCAGTTTATGAAAGGTAGAGAACCCAAGGTCTAGAGAAGGAGAAAGTGACTTACCCAGAAGAAGTGACCCAGTTCAGCAACCTAGTGACAGGGCACGGAGTCTAGAAAGCTAGAAGGGGGAATCCCAAAATATCAGTGCCACATCTCCACATCTGTCTTCATGGTGTGAAAGATTAGAGGAGAGAATGCAAATTCCTTGCCTTCAGTATATAGCAAGAACTAGGCCATTTCTTCCTTTGAGTAAAGTTAACTGAGAAGAAAACATGTCAATGGAGATTAAAATTAATTCAGAAAAAGAAATTATTCCTTGATGGATTTGGACAGCAAGAAAAGTGTGGGAGAGAGACTTTTTCAGAGCTTGTCTGTTTTAGCTGGCATGAAATACTCACTAGTGAGCTGTAGGATTGAGTTGTGCAGTATTAATGACCATAGAAACAAAACTGCACACAGGATGGGCCTTCATCGCATTTGAGTATAAATGGGATGAATTAACAAGAAGGGTGAAGATTTCAACCCAATGCCCCAAGCCTCCGTCTCTATTCCAGAGAAAGAAACTTCATCCCCAGAAGGTGCCAAGACCAAAGTAGCATAGAGCAGCTGAGCTGAGTGGAAAATGTAGCAGGTGGGTGAGGAAAGTGGGTCCCTTGGGCAGAGATGGATTCACATATGGTCTCAAATGTACTGCAGCCGCCTGTGCCATTACCACTTGACTGTGGATTGCTACTGAAAACAAGTGGATAGATTGGGCTCGTAACTTGGAGCTGGTTCTTTCTGGGGATGGGGAAGCGGGAGCATTGCACTTGTTCACATCACCTCTCTGGAAGAGGAAGAAACCTTCCCCTCTGCCCCAAGCAGTGCCTGAGAACTTCTCCGGGCCTTTCCCAGCTGACATCCAGCAGGATGACAGGCCACCGGAGGCCCCGTGAATGCTGACGGCTCTGAGCCCTCCGCCAGCAGAGCTAATGGCCCAGGCCTTACTGGCGGGAGTGCAGAGCAATAAATGTCCCAGAGATGCTGCTGAGTCGGTCCGTTTCCTGCACGCAAGCTGCACATTGTAAAAAATGAGGCTTGGATTCTTTTTCCTGTTTGCACTGGAGCAGACCACAGAAATTGCACAATCGTCCAGGCCAGACCTAAGGTGAATCGTGAGACGATAGATTCCAAGGCAATATTTCACACTTGCTGAAAAAGTGATACAGCCCAGGGGAGGGGGCTGTAATTAGGGAGAGCAGTGACAACCCACAGACAAAGTGGTTCCATAAGCACAGGAAGAAATGAAAGCTCATTCCAAAGACTCTCACTTGCGTGGATTCTCTAGTGTTCAATAAAAGGTGTGATCCCTGCGTAAGAAAGTCTCTCTCCTTTCTCCACTTGCTTATTTTGATGAAATATGATAGTCACAATATTTTTAGGCATTCTCTCCTGCCTGTCAGGTTACAAAGCTGTTAGCTGGAAGTTGTACGGGCTGACACATAAACAACATGATCACATTAAAATCCGTTTCCCGGGGAAGCCACTCTAGAGTAAAAGTTTTGATTTGGTGGAGACATCTGCAGAAGTGGCAGGGATGAGGGTAGCAACTTTCAGATAAATAATGGTAGGGGGTTGAATAGAAAAAAAGTTTCTTTTTTCTGTCTTTAAATGTCTTCTGGAGGGATTTTTTCTGAGGACTTTCTAAAAAATACTTTTTTAATGTTGTACTGGAAAAGAAGAAGGAAAAGCAGATAAAATCAGCAAAACACTCATCAAAATGTTTGGTTATACATTTCTCAGCAAATACAGGTAGATAAATAGATAGATAGATAGACAGACAGATAGATAGATAGAAATACTAAATATTTTTTAAAACTGAAGGGTCATTGTCCAAACATGAAGAGAAGAATTATTCGGAAAGTGTTTGTCTTGTCATTTGCATAACCTCGGAAAGGCTGCACAAGTCATCCCCAAGAAGAGCAAGCTCCCTCAGTGCCTGACTGCTGATCCTAGAGGGTCAAAGCTCAGAGAAATTCTGGAGCATTATACGAACCATCCAGCATTAACAAGAATTCATTCAAGAGCATATCCATTTACTATCTCCATGAAGTAAATCTTCTCCCCTACTCTTACTTACCTTCAAGGAGGCATACACTCCTTAGGCTAGTAACCCTGATCCTATGTGACCAATGCTTCCAGCAAGTGGACAACTGTTCTTTGACACCCATGGTATCATTTAACAAGCATGAAACTCAAGAACTACGAAAATGGCAGTTTATTCCTGGACACAAGAGAGACAAACTTTTAACATGGAAAGAGAAAGGATGACAGTTATGCCAGTAACTGGTATCTGGTTAGGAGATCAGCAGAGTGGCTCCTGTGGAGGTGGAGACAGTAGACAGCTCTTGATCAGACAGCATTTGTCCATCTAATCAAGACTGACTCCATGTTCTGGGAAAGGATGACCAATTCTGCTGGTGTTCAGACCTTCTGGGGTGGATGGGGACAGACTACTAGTAAAAGGACAAGACTCATACTCTAGTGGTCTTAGCTAAGGTGTCAGAGCCACCATTGACTGGCATGGCAAAATGATTGTGGCTATCTTGACCTTGAAATGTCACTGGTTTTTCCGTTCCTCTCCCTCTGGAAGGGACAGACTTCCACAAATCTGCTTGGGGATGAAGTAGTGGAATGACTTTAGAAGTCCTGCTTTACTACCATCTTTGCCCCTCTGACTCTGTTAGCCTGCAATGCTGCTAACACTTGTACTCTCTGTACATCCATACACACGTGCATCCATCCCTCTCTGCAGCTCTAAATTCCACTTGGCAGATGCAGAGAACCAAAAAGAAAATCAAGTGCTGTGCCAAGGTAAAGAACATGTGTTTCTCCCAGTCTTGGGGGCTTATTTCTATTGCTTGGCCTGGTGCAAGTCTCAGCTGTCCTTTCATGCGGGGACTGTGTGCCACTCCATGGACAGGGGAGTGCAGGAACTGGTTTCTAAGCCCCAGAAGAGAAGTCGTGTGTCATCCTGGAGCAAAGTTGTTTGAATACCTTCCTTGAAACATAAAGCATTCAGCAATGTCAAGCCAGAAATGAATACATGAAGGTGGGAACAGGACTGATCTAGCATCATGCTTGAGATTAGTTTCAAAAGTCTTTTGTACCATGAATGGATGGACCTCAGAAAATGTAAGTAGCTGTTGACAATGGTTTGAATACAATTTGAGTTCTAGGCAAAAGGTTTCCTCCTGTCATCTTTCTATGCATAAAGAACAACTACTGCCATTCACTTTTATCCTGAAAATCTATTTTTGGCAATGAAAAAACAAGAAGTGACTCCACCTCTCCATTCCCAAAAAACAGGAGCAAACAAAAGTGAAGTCTCTGCAAGAAACCATGATGAAGAGGAATCTCTTCTGCAGCAGATTGCAGGACGCCTGAGAATAAAATGATTGCCATAGATGTTAACAGGACAAGCCTTTAAAAAATTAAAAGGATCACGTATTACCAACACAAGAACCAGTCTTTCTAGTATCAGACTGAAAACTGGGAAGTTGTTTGACAGGGTCAGTGAAAGCCTTCTCTGGAGATGCAGATCTAGAAGAGAATGACTGACACTAATACTTTACACAGCCTCTCCTCTTGAAGGGGAGACCTTTTTGATAACTAATTCATCACATATGACAGACACATTCATATACTGTCTCTCAGAAAAAGACATCTTTATTTCCTTTTCAGTGTCCATAAAGCCCAGCTATTTTGCACTGAATATTTGCTTTCAAGGGTGCATTGCTAGAAATAAGTAACAAATTTGTAATAGCCAAGCAAATACCCTGGCTCCACGTCTCCTTTCCAAGATTTAGTGTGAACTTAAAACAGATGTGATCCCAACAAAGAGGCATCCTCTGATGTACCAGATGGGACTCCTGCATCACTTTCCCATTGGCTAAATATAGTTGGGGGAAACAATAGTACCAACACAGAGCACTGAGGTCGAGTGATATGAGGCAAGATTGTTTCCCTCATTCCAGAACCTAGTGACAGATTTCTGAATGGGCATTAAGTGGGAAATCAAAGAGTAAATTTCCCCCCTGCATAATTCTTCTGCCTGGTTGGGCATTATGAACTGCAAAGTATTTCCTAGCTTTGGTTTTGGTTTTAATTGCAATTTTCATCCCCATTTCAACCTTAACTGCTATTGTGGGCCTTTGCTACTGCTGTGTTATAGACAACAGCAGCAGCAGCAGCAGGAATTTTAAAAATAGAGCAGGAAATTTAACAACTGTAAAAAAGTCCTTACCCTGGAGAGCCATTGTTTATACTCCTTCATGTATGCTAGCAATAATTATACTAAAGTCTGGTTAGAAAAAAGGGTCCATTTTACATTAGAGGAGAAAATGTAAATTTTTTTTTCCTCCTAAACTGAATACAAAGACTGTTTCATTAAATGTGGCTTTTTGGTAAAAAATGGAACAAAAAGTCTACCCATAAAATTTCACATTTGAAAAAAGCCTTTTCCATCCCCAAATCCAAACAACTGTATACAAAATGTGGACCTCTTCTTTAAAAAGGGGGAAAAAATCCAAGTTGACCTTAGTTTTCTCTCTGTTGTACAGGGCTGCTGGTTGAGAGAGACCCCACAGACACACCACATACTCCAACCTCCTGCATGTGTCATCCAAAGTAGAAGTGCCAGGCTCATCTTTGCTGTATTTCTCTAGTCTACTCTTACTGATGAAATTACAGGTTTATTGTGGATATACACCAGCCCTGGTGAGCATGTGCCCAGAAGTAACAGTGAAGTAGTGGGAGGTCTGTGGCTTGAGTGACACAGCATTCAAATATTGACAGCAACCTCACAGACCCAAATAGATCATTAATGTACCTTCTCAGCCTAAGGAAGCTTTTCACCATCAGGTTGGATGAACATTTCCCAGCACTTCATACAGAACTTCACAGGATGGGTTCTTCTCTTCCCATTTCAGAGACAAGTCTCACCCTTTTGCAAGTCACAAGACAAAATTTTTTCATTGCTTGAATCGAGGTGAAGGCTTCACCCAACATATCGACCTCTCCTCTAAACCCTAATTGGCTGCCACAGCAATAGAGCAATTAGGTTCCACTTTGGGTGGAATGATTCATGCTTCAATAAATTCAATTTCAACAAGACATAATTATGGTGAGTCACATAATCACAGATTAATCACGGCACCTCCCATTTAGCAGTCAAAACAGTGGAGGATTCCAAATACGATGCATATGATGCTTCCCCTCAGCTTTTGTTTCACTTGATTTCATTTCTGCTTTATAGGTTGATCCTACACAAGCTCTAGCAGAAGGCTTTTGGGGTTGCACACAGATCTATCTCTAAGACAGCACGGTGACTTCTCTTTCTTACTGTTTTCCACACGGTGAATGAACCTGAAAGGTAATGAATGTTGCCAATACCAATGATTTCAGCAAGAACCTGAGGATCTCCTGTTTGCTGCTGAACTCCCCTTGACACAGTGCATTCTTAGCAGGGATTGAAGATACCCAGTGCCTTCTGTATCTAAGTGCAAACAAAAGGGGCCTTGCGCTGTGAATTCTTCTGTTGAGTTAGTTCTTCAGAGCTGCAGGGGATGGGAAACTTCTTCACGCTAATGTCTGAGCATCCTGTTCCTATCAGACATAATCAGGATACTTGAAAACATCTGTTAGGGATTCCCTCCTGCTCAGTGCTGGTCCCAAGCATCTTGTGTCTATCCTGGCTCCCGTCTCAGCTGAGGTACAGTACTGTCTCCTTCCTCCTCTCTCCTTACTCCATTTTTACTGCTACTGAATCTGAAGACTGAGAAGGGATCACTCACTCACTTAGCAGAAGCTGTGCTCAGCTTGTCTCATTTGAACATCACTTTTAGCCTCACGTACACTTGCCACAGACCAATGAGGGGGAAATTCCTTCTTTGTGATCAGACAATTTGTGGCTGCCCTTTACCAGACCTTGGGTAGGAACATATGCAGTGGTTTTTCCAAATATTGTAACCCAACTTATTCTGTGTGACCAGCTTATTTTGAATTGCAGTTGGATCATTTTATGGAATTGTTTTGCTTTCAAAGCTTTCGTTCTCCAAAGTGGTTAGAAAGGGGTTTATTTTATTTTCCTTTTTATTGCATTTATTTGTAAGGTGAAAGTGGTGGTGGGGGAGCAGAGCAGGAGGGTGTGGGCTTTGTCAAGAAGAGTGAGAGGGTAGGTTGTTCTTTGACATTTTGTTTTACCCTACCACTGATCAGTATAAAGCTTGACAAGCTGAAATTTACTTCTCTGTGCATCTTGTGAGTTTTGCGTAGAATTTAGTTTGGTTTTAAAAGTAGGCTAAAGGATCTGCGGAGCAGACAGGGTGTTGATAGAGATGCTGGTAAATTAACATTGTCAGCAAACTAATAAAACCTTTAAAAGGAAAGCCTCTGAGGGCAAAGACAAGGTTTCTTTCATCTTTTCTTCACTCTCTCTTCCTCCCCCCACCCCGTTCGCTTTGCACAAATTGATTCTTTATTAATTTCTTTTCCAGAAAATATTACCTTTTTTTCTGTACACAAAGGGATGACAAACACTAGAGGATACCATTTTTGGAGAATTAATAATGTTCTGACAAACAGCAGGTGAAGGTGAATTGACAGGAGTTGTGAGGCTGGGTGCGTGCAGAAGAGAAGTGAAGAGAACACCGACCAATACACATTTGTCTTGAGCACTGCAAAAATTACACAACATGAGTAAGTGTGCGTGAAGAAGGGTGGTGAACTAAAGAGAACAACCTTGCAAAGGAACTGATATGAATGTGGGGTCTGAATGGGGCATGGGTGGCCCTTCAACCACTCAGCAGGCAGAGACATGTCTCTGTTGGCATGTACGATCTGCGTCTCTCTTGGGTTTGCCCAGCCTCACAGCCCCCAGGGGCCTGGCTCCCTGGCAGGGCTTCAGGAATGCCAGCAGTCTGCAGGCTTCTTTGGAGCCATGACCATGGTGACTTTCAGAAATGGTCTGCATGGTGGTCACAGCTGGAGGTGCCGTTGGGTACCTCCATACTGAGGATTTCTGAATTGGATGGGAAGAAACCAGAGGAAGTTTCCGACTGACTGTTTATAATCTCCCGCCAGCAAGTGCAGGGTGCGGTTTTGAGTGGAGAATGTTGCTCAGGACGACTGTAAGCCCAAAAAGCCACATTTATTCCATGGCTCAAGCCTGTATCCACAGTCCCAGGAGGTTATATTACTCACAGAAAAAGCTTATTAAAATCTCCCATGCATCATAAGATATGCCACCCAACAGGAGGTGGTGATTCTGTCTCAGTCTTAGTGGCATCTGAGCTGTAGAGAAGAAGAGAGGCGTCCAGAAATGACTGTATGCTCTCAGCAGGACCTTCTAATTTCCTAGCATTTACAGGCTACAACAACAGACCTCCAGGGAGAGGTCCGCTTTAGAGATGTGGCCTCAGTAATTCCATGGACACATCCTTCTCTCCAAGTTAAGTCTGAACCAAAATTAATGCTAAGGTGGTTTTGGAGTCACTGCGCAGCTGCGAGGTCTGATGGTCCTTGAAAGACAAGACACTTATTTTTTTAAAAACTAGAGTTGCGATATCATTCCAGCTAAGCTGTGTGAATTCCATTATAAACAATACCATGTGCCCCTTGAGCCCTCTATTGTACTCATTTGATGGATTATTCCCCTTCATTTCTTCCCAAATTGTTCCCTGGGTTTGCTGCACACTATAAGCCCATTGCATTCCACCTCCAACACAGCCACCTCCTAGGTGGGATAGAGGTAGTGATGCAGAGACCCCTGCTCCTCAGCCTATCTACTCCCACTGACGTCAGATCAATTTGGCTAGATTTTGCCTGACGGGACTTTTGGCCTGTAAGACATTTTGGGTCTACTTCCAAGTCACAGGTCCATAGGAACCATTCCCAATACCCCTGGAAGCATGCGGAGGGTGGTATAGAGTCACGGAGCCAGCTCCACAGCCTAGTATCAAAAACAAGAGCAGACCTGGAAAAATATTACAAAACTCTTCCACTGGCACCAGCAGGTCAGTGTCATTACAGGCAGCGGTGTTGTTCTCAGATACTATTTCATTGGCTTCCTTCTCCTTTTTCCTTTCCCTCTTCTGAAGCACATTTTCTTTCCCTTGTATTGCACGGTAGGGTTGTATCCCTGGAGATTCACAGTGATGAGGAGGAGTAGGCAGAGATCAAAAGCACTTCTAGCTTTGAAAAGATTATTCCTGGCCTCAAACCAAGCACGGCAAGCTCCAATCCATCCATCTTATTCAAACAGTGTTTCAAAACTGGTCACCCAACCCTTTTGGATTCTGCTTCCCTTTCAACTTTATATGGCACACAGAATTCTTTGATTTTACCTTTTAAAGCATGGCACTGAATTCTTTGCTAGCACAACTGACTGCTCTTATTTTTCAAACCTGAGGCTGCAGACTTCATTGACCTTTCCAGAGAAATAAAGCAAAAAAATTTCACTGCATTGCTTTGGAAACATGGTCCTCCAGCAATCTGAGGTACCAAAGCAACAACAAAAGAGCCAATGATAATTAGAAGAAGTTCGCCAAAAAATGGATGCAGTCTGTTTAGAAGAATGCCAAGATCTACAACATTTGGCTGAAGGAAAATTTAATTTTAATGGCTGGGTGGGGATAATAGTGTTAATAGCAGAAGATGCATGCGTTGAGTACATTTCTAGGGCATATAAAATGTACCGTATTTTCAAACAACTTTTACACTGACAGGATGGATATCACAAGGAAGAGATCAGCAGACTTCATCTCATCCGTGTCCGAATCACAAGTTCAGACAGTCATGAAAAGACTCAGATGTTTGCGAGTATGCTCACTGGCTAGAAGCTATCAGAGTTTCGGAAATCACAACTTGTTTTTCTTGTGTATTAGGAGTGTTCTTAGCTCCAAACCTCCTGAAGTAACAGGTGCTTAGTAGTCTACCCATCCATGCATGACTGCTATGAATAGTTAAAACAAAGTGATTTGGTTGGTTAGTTTTATCTGTGTTTCATGGTGCATAAACAAGTGCAAATGGAAGACGTGTCTCAGTATCACATCCGCTGGATAAAATAGTAAAATGCCTCCTGCAAGTTATTCCAGAGAGACAGGTCACAGTCTGACCATGCACTGGTGTGCTTGGAAAATGAATGATTATCCAACATTGCCTAGTTTTTGGAAAACAACCAGAAAAAACTAAATTGCTCAAGAAAACAACTCCTCTCTCAAATTCAAAATGTTCTGAATGGATTAGGAAGGAACAACATCAGTTGTTCCTCTCCCATATGCCCTGGAAAGTAGTAGGTCATGAATAATGCTTTGAGGATTTTAGGGATGAGATGTACACACATATCTTGGTATGAGCATTCAAGAAATTCCAGAGAATATAAAGAAAGTTTTCAATGGTCAAGATAAGTGCATCTAACACGACTTCTCCAAAAATATTAGCACGTTGGGAAAGAGGGGTGTCGTGGAAGGCAACAAAACATGGGCCAAGCTAACATAGTGATTTTACTGTAAGAGTATTGAGAAGGCCATTCACTTTCTGCAGCTTTTCCTACATGAGGTAAATCCAAGATGTCATATTCCTCCACTGCAGGAGGCCACTGTCAGTATATACAGCCAAAAATGTAGCTAAGAAAAGAAGACAGCCAAAAGAACATGGTCTGGATAGATGCCATTGAAATTGCCAATTATTTGGCATTGGTTTTCCTCAGCCCAAATAAAGGGAAGACAAAATAGAAAAAAAAAAGTAATTTCTATGAGAGATTGGCCTTATTAGCAGCAGATAAAAAGATTATTAACTACTGTCTTCGAAGGTTCAGTTTGTATCAAGTAATAACTGCAGTCCAGTGTGCCAGAGCCCCATGAAGACTGTTACAGCAGAACCTGCTGACCTTGTGTCATTTCAGACTTTTTTTTCAGAAGAAAAAAGAGCATATAAATATTAGTCGTACTAGATGACTTTGTAAGGTTTATCTCAGTCTGTTCAACTACCAGTAAGTCAATCAACATACTGGCAGCCAAACTTTCAATGAATGCCTTTTAAAGCATTTTTCCCAAGAGGATTATCCACAACTAGGATGCAAAGGTCAAATATAATTTGTTCAGAAGGTTACTGTACTACCATGAAATTAAAACATCTTACATAGCCCTGGTCAGTACCAGGCAGTTCTTCATTTTAAATTCTCTGAATTTAGGCCAGACCATTAGAGTTATCTGATTTGACTGCCTCTGTAGTTCATGAATACTAGGTGCAGTTTTTCTCCTGGTCACTGTCTAATAAAATCCATTAACACTGCTTAGTGAAAATGTGTTTTCTAGAGAGATGCTCAGGTCTTATTTGGAGAAGACAAGGCATTAGAGAGAGTTTATTGTTTCTGCAGGCAGATTACTCCAAATAGCTGATTCTTCTCCCTTCGCCCTCCCAGTTAAATAATGTGCCAAGTTTTAATTCAACTTCAAGCTACCGATTCTTGTTCTGCATTTCTCTGCTGAATTAAAGACTTCTTTAGCAACTGCTTTTTTTTCCTTGGGAAGGTAATTATAGAGTAATCAAGTCACCTCTTGTCTCCCCAGCTGCCTTCATGATTAGTTAAACAGATTGATTTCTTTAACTCTCCAATGGTGAGGGGATTTCTTCAAATCCAGAATAACCATGTGGTTCTGCTCTGCAAAATATTGTGGCTTTGTATCCTTTCTCAGGTGTGGATTCAGAACTGGATGCAACAAGCTGGCATTAGTAAATGTCACCTGCAGAGGTAATGATGTCATCTGTTAGGTTATTATTTCTCTTTCAACGTACCCTATGACCTTAGCAGCCCTGTTTAACTTGTCTTCATAACCAGAATGAACAGCCTTTTGCTAAATTCTATCTTAAGACAAGATATTTGTGGTGAGGACCAGTCTTTCTGTACGTATGACGTACTGCCTTTCTCCTAGCCAGACACTTTTACTGAAATGTCTCATTTGAATTTATCGATTGATTGCTTTGATTATAAATCATTGCTCCACTAACGCTTGTGTCACCCAGTAGCCTTTATCAGCAGGGATTTTATACCCATTGCTAAATCAGTGATGAAAGTGCAGATCCAAAATAAGCCTCATCCTAGAGCAGCAACACTAAAAATACATTCAGGCTTTTCCCCTGGATTGAAATTTTGAGATCTGTCAGTCAGTTTTTAATTAATTCCTGCTCTATATATTGTTCAGTGCTCATTTGTTTTAAATCAAAATATGGAGCCCTAACAATTCAGTAAAACTAATGACAGTAATCCAAACATACACCATTTCTAATGAGCTCTCAAATGAGCTCTCAAATGAGCTATGTTTAATTAATGCTGCTAAGCAGTAACTGGATTGTGATTGCTGTTTTCAGAAACCATACTAACTTAGAAGTTTTGTCAAGTTTTAAAAGGATTTCTATGTCCTCAGTGGGGACATGACTCTTTTCTCCTTCCAGGATGGGGAAGTTTGTTGCATCAATACACATATTTTTTTGGAGGGTCCCACACCCTACCCTCCATGACCACGCCTGGCTCTTAATTGTGTCAAATACCAAATCACAAATCTTTGCCACCATGTTCTAACAGAGGATTCAGGATGGCAGTGAAATTTTAAGTAGGTGGGAACAGTAATAGTTTTTCCACTGACTTGACTTACCTTACGTCTTAGAGTCAGACTTAAACAGTACAATGGCATCAAGTTTGTTTGACAAGACCTGTTGTCCAAAGTGGTTTACTTTTATGATATTTCTTCCACATTTCTTTAATCAGGCTACTTTATATATAACTTTTTCTTTTTAATCAATATCTATTTAGTGAGTTAGTAGCCTTCTGAGGGCAAACAGAAAGATTGAAACAGGTTCCTGTGGCTCATCAATAGTAGGATCCAGGAAGAGAACTATCAGGACAGTGCCTGTACCTGAAAAGATGCTACAGTATTCAAGTTACTTTATGAAAGTCTATCACATCTCCATTGGGGATGAAGGATTTACCTTAAAAAAGGAATAGTAAAACAAATTATAGTAACGTATTAGCACTAGAAAGCTCTTAAACAAGTGCTATTCAGGATTAAAAAATCATATTTAAACACCTTACAGTAGTAGAATGAGAAAATGACAAGAATATTTGTGGGAAATAATTCAGAAGAAATTGAGCAAACTGACTTCTGGATGCATGAGTGCGTAAAACTATTGTAAAGCTTGAGGAATGACCATAGTTCAGTTTACAGAGTAAAAAACAGAAGAGGGAAAAGGGATGTTTCAGGTTTCTCACAGTAGTTTATTCCCTTCCAGTTTTTTAGCAAACCCTACCAGCTTTTAGCCCTGGATATAATGCAAGTGTACCAGCTGCTAGAGAGGGAGGCTGCGCAAGGCAATCCATGCCATAGGAAGTCAAAGAGAACAACAAGAACTGAAACTCCCTCAGGTAGCAGAAGGGAAGACAAAGTCCCCTGCAGATTTGTCTTCATGGTAAGAGGTCTCTGCAGAAGTAATTAATTCATGTTGTGGGAGTGAAGTTGATGTTGATAAACACTCATTACTCAAGCTGTTGAAAGATCCCAAAGTGAAACAAGACACTGGGGAGGGTGAAACTGGTAATGATCTCTAGGAAATGATGAGAAAGAGTATTTTGATTGCCAAGACAGCCAGCCCCAAGGATACTGGCAGGTGAGCATTTAAGGTGTGCTGTGTAGACAAAGCTGACAAAGCTGACTGTGCTTCCCGGCAAAGAAGGATGGAGAAGGCAGCTGGACATGATCCAAGAGCAAATGCTGACACTGTGGCAAGCATCCCTCCTATACGTACTGGAGCTCTGTTCCCTGCCTGCTGCTGTCCCACACCAGATACCCATCCTCTGTTCCTTGTACCATTCTCTACTGATAGACCATCAACTTCAAATAAGAGGCTGGCTTACAATTAGAGACCATCATGGGAATGCAGAATTACTGTTGTATGAAAGATGCAAAGAGTGACTGTGTTTTACTCCATCTCACTCTGGAAATGAAGGACAGCCTTCTTTCAATTACTACCTATGATGGTTTAAGGACTCGCTGAAGGCCAGTGACTTCTTTAAATGTAGCAGACTTTCCTAAGTGCCTTACCATCTGTTCAGTGCTTTTGACAATGTGTTTATGTTGTCAGTCACATAGGGGAAAAAAAATCAAAGCGCTTCATATTTTTTGTTAATGGAATATGTTGAGATGACATTAATCATACAGACAGGGAACCCTCTACTCATAAGTGAATGCATGCGTTAAATACTAGGGCTGTTAATGGACCCTGTTTCTGATCACTGCTGTCATAAGTGATAACAGGCCTGAGGCCAACTAAACCACTTTCCACATTTTTCTCAAAGTGAGGGAGCTCTGGGAAGGGAACATGGCAACAGCAAGAGTGCTGAGGTGAGGGGCTTAGCGCGGCGGTAATGTGATCTGTCTGCTCAGACACTCCTGCGCTCCCCTCCACTGCATGTGACCCAAGCTCCTGTCTGGAGCTCGGACATGGCGCTTGGCTTCTCCCTAGCAAGGTGAGGACAGAGCAGGCAGCAGTTACCAGTTATCAGTAACCTCAGTTACTGATAATGGCGTCAAGGAATTCTCCAGTTTTAACATCCCACCTCAACTTTTCCATTTGCAGTGGGAAACCTGAAGCAGAAGCAAAGGTCCATCTGCTTTGGGGTACACTTGCAGTGGGTCAAGTTATCTGGGAAGCATTGCCTTGCAAGATGCCTGCCATGTTCTGAGTCTCTGTCTGACTCCAAGTACTCCAGCGCATGTGCAACAAATCCAGACTTGTTACTATTTTGCACAAGAAGTTCCACCTGGGTGGCCAAAATTTGCCTTTTTCCTCATGAACAATGTTACCAGTGAGAAACAAAAGAAGATGCATCCAAAGAAGCTTAAACCTGTGGTCACCCTGAATTTGTAAGGTCCTTGCATGTAGCTGGCAGTAGCACAAGGCAAGCTATTTTTGAATCAGCAGGAATTTGCTATTAGTGTATTTCTATGCTAGTGTGGACTATGTTTGGACTTTGAAAGTATAAGGTGTTAGTCACATAACACACAACGCCACTCTTCAAAAACCTCTGTATAACATCACTGAGTCCTGTACAAGGTCCCATCTTACAGATCTCAAAATAAAAGTGACTTGAGATGATCTGTCTCATAGGCAGCCCTATAGATCCAAGCACTTCTTTACCGTTTCCAGGAACCATTTTCCCGAGTTAAAGATTGTATCTGCCAGGTGAATGCTGAGTTGGGATGGTAGCATTTCGCTGGTATGAGGAATGCTGAATTTTTCAGCAAGTTGTGAAAGTCAAAGTCCTCGCCAACTTTCCTTTAAGCTTTTTAGACCCAGTGTTTGTGTTTGCTTTCTGTTTCAAGTGAGAAGAGATGTGGCAGGCTAGCTAGGGTCTCAGTACCTTTGAAAGTCCTGCAGCAAAGTAGGTTACCAGGCAAACACAAGAAAATGGTGGGAATCACTTTCTGATCTCCAGCTCCCTGATCTGCACGTGTATTTCCAAGCTGTAATATCTAACTGTAACATAAATAAAACTAGGAAAAAAAAAAAATCAAGCCAGTCAGAGAGATTCAAACCCTCCTTTTCATTATATTGGGAGATTAGGTAAAAAAAAAATCCTGTGATTTTTATGAGACACGTTTTAGGCTTGTTTTTCTTGCCTTCCAGGTTCTGAACCCGAGTTTGTTGTTTGAACTAGTATAAACTGTTTCTTTTGTGAAGGTTTTACCCCCAGAGATCTTCAAAATCTATTGCAGATTTGAAGAGCCTATTTAACCTTTTCTGACATTTAAAAGAAAACAGAAAGCAAGCCCTGCCAGCTGAAAAGTGAGTTAAAGGAACCAGTCCAGTTTGTGTCCAACTGGATGAAGAAAGGATAGTCAAATTCCTTCCATTTTACACATAGTTAGTCATGAAATTGTACAAGAGAAATAAAAAAAAGACAATAAAATAGCTGTATTGTAACAGCTGAAGCAAACCTTGGGTAACTGTCAGCAGTGAAATGTCCAGAGAGCATTTGTACCATTCCATTTCATTAAGCTGAAGGGTGGGATTGCAGACTGTAAAAGATTATAGCAGAGCTCTTCAGAAATTTACAGCTCACAGTGCAGCGAAGCACAAGGGAAGTCTCCCTTGCTTGTGTACGCAACAGGGAGCCTGGGTTTCATCTCTCCGGTGATGATGATGTGTAGGAGAAGAAGGTTGCCAGAAGCACCATTGAAAACTGAAGTGTGCTCCGTGAACTCTATTTTTCTTCCCAGTGGCCTACAAAATGCATTTGCACAGTCAGTTTTACTCACTTCCAGAGCTCTTGACTTCGTGGGCTGGATTAGGACAGGAAGCCTTATGGGTGGTGTTTAGGGCAGTGTTTGATGCTTTGGGGGTATAATGCATAACAGGAACAAGTGCAAGGAATGCCACAGGAGAGGAGACACTTCTCTCATTTCAAACAGGGTAACAAGCAGGAGCTACTCTGTTTTGTACCTACTGAGGATCTGGCCAGAAGACCATCACTGAGCTGCAACAGGAAGTTTAAATTCTGGTTAAATAGGAATATGTGTCTACTGCAACTGCAGCCTGTTGCTCTGTAACAGAGCAAGTACACTGGGAAGGTAAGTTCTTTTTTCTCAGAAATCTCTTTGAGTTCAGTCTCCTCTCTATATGAGAGCATCATCCCCTTACGTCGGTGGAACTCCTGCTAATGTGCTGCGGAGTAAGAGAACATTTAGGATAGCAGTTATCTGTCAGCAGAAGAGACATAGGACTGGTGGGGAGAGGGTGAGAAAAAGAAGACTAGATGACTAGTCTTCTAGATGACTAACAGGCCTACATACTTTTACTGGTGATGTTTGGCTATAGCAGCTAACTTCCTCTGGCTCCTTTTTTCCTGCCTATGTTGATTCACCGAAAATGCTGGATTGTGCTTGTCCTTGCCAGAGCAGAGGAGGTACCTACCAACATCAGAGATGGTTGAGAGATGTACACTGGTGCAAGTTTCCAGCAGGAATGGCAATTTCCACCAAACTGATTTTCCAAAGTGAAGAATTTTCAAAATCACAAAGGCAATGATGCAAAATGAAGCGTTGCAATGCAACCTAAGTTTAGAAAAGCTTGGTTTTCCTTTTTTTAATAAAAAATAATTAATTTTTGTCTTGATTCACTATGGCATTCAGCTTAATTTGCTTATTTGAGCATTGCCTTGTGGGAGTTTTAATTCACAACTCTCTTCTCTACTACAGCTCCATAGTCCTTTGGAGGACTGTAGCTCCCAAGAAATAACATGCACTTGGCTTGGCCTGAATTATGTGCTGTGTTGGATAGTCATATGACTCTAGTGCTGTATGAGAAATGTAATTTGGACAGAAAAGTTTAGCCTATAGGGAAATCTGGGGGTTCTGGCCTTTCAACTACAAAGCCAAAACAGAGACCCTCACAAAATGTGAAGTTCAGTATTAACTGAATTTCAGGCAAATTGAGCATGTGTGTCAAATCCAGCAAACAAAAAGAAACATTTCAATATAGGTAATTCTCCATTCTCATTTCTATTCAAGAACAATGAAAGTATTGGCAATTCTTAACAGAAATCATAAGAAATTTCAGTTTTTGTGCAAATTTATTATGTTGGAAGTACTTGCTTCAGCTTAGAATAATAAGTTTTGACACGCTGGAAGTTCCCAAAGAACAGGAATTCCAACTTTCTCACTGCTGCAAGTCCATGTTCATTAATTTTCATGGTTTTTTATGTGCAGGCTCTCCTCTGTGGGTTTTAAAGGCTTGAGCAGTAAAGCCAAAACCTTTACTGAGGATTTGTACATGGGTAATTGAAGGATTTAATTCTTAAAAGTGGAATTGTGCTCAGCTTGGTTTTATAACCAAAATTTTTTTGATATAAATTGCATAGGTCAAAGGAAGTGTTCTTAATTGTGCTGAAGTGATCCCACAAAAAGCAATGTAAATGGGTGAAAGAACCACCAAAGTCTGTAACGGAGCAGAGTTTGGACTCCTCCACAACCTTTTTTTAGTTTTATGCTGCAAGTGATTAGTGGCACAGGCTTCTCATGCAAAATTGTCAGTTCAGACTGGTTTCATGGCTAGATTTTGAATATGTAAAGAAAAACATTTTGTGTGTGCAATGTTGTGGGACTTTTGCTCTCTTTTGCAGGCATGCGTTTTTTTTCCCCTCAGCAGATCTGTTTCCATATTGCAGAATTGACCCCTTTGATCACCAAAATGACTCTGGAGAGTTCAAACTCAAGGAGTGATTCTCATTCTGCTTAATACGAGTCTGAAGTCCCTAAACTAAACTGTTCAGATTTGGTTTTATGTAAAATAACCTTGATTTCAGATCAGCCCTCTGAAGACCTTCAGAGATACAGCAGTGGACACAAATTTAGCAACTGTGGATGATTTACCCTTCTGTACTTCCTTTTCTGCAAGGCAAGTTAAAGGACTTTTGAAGCTGTAAGAGCTGATCTGCCTTCCAAGACCAATCAACAATTTAAATCATGCCAACAGAATTAAATGATTGAGAAATTAGTAAGATAGGATAATAAAGTTCACCAGTTCTCTCCCAGGCCTCTTATTTTACTAGTCTGGGTTTTGGATATTTTAACAATCATAGTTTAGAAGATCCTGGGGACAAAGCGGTGAAGCAGTTGAACTGGCAGACTCAGAACACTGTCCCTCAATCCTTTATTTTACATACCTTCATCTAGGACTTAAATGACTGCCCAGGGGTTCCCCTTCACAGCTGCCATTGGGATACCGTGAGTAGTGACTGTACTGAGGAGAACAGGAAAAAAAAAAAAAAAAAAGAAAAACATCCAGATCAGAAGACATGAGGATTCTGCTGGAGGAAGTGTGAGGACCAAATCTTGAGGAATACTTTCCATTTTCCAAAAGGTAATAACCAAGCCTATAATGTATGTCTAAAATGGCATGCAGTTCTCTGCACAGGGGTGAAACTCTTCTAGACCAAGAAAGAGGAGGCCAAAGTTTATTGTCAGTTCGTGATGCAAATAGAGAAGACAATTCAGTGATTTTCATGAGCTCCCTAGATAGAATTTGGCTCAAGTTGATCCTTCATGTCTTCGTGGGGACAAAGCCAATGACCAGCCTACAGGAAACACAGGAGGAAGTCCACCCAACAGAGGTGGACAGAAAATAAACTTTCCTTCCCTTTCCTATAAAAAAGATGGGTTTTTGTGTACAAAAAAATTAATTCCTGTCAAACTGGGAAGCATTCTGTTGCTTTCATGAGAAGTAGGACAGATTCAAGACAGGGGTCCACTTTTCACTAAAGAAGTGTATTTGGCTGAAAGCCCCAAATAAATATATTTTCCTTTTTTTTGCAACAGATCATTTTAAAGTCAGCCTCATATTTACAGAGGACAGTGACAGGGCCTTCAGCATATGGGAAAAGCACTGTCATTTTGATTTCCCTGCAAAAGTTGTTCAGTCTTGATGGCTATAGCCATCACTGCACCTTGCAGATAAGTACCTGAGATTGTATTTTCACATAACTATTCCACTGTGAGCCTTGCTCTGCTACCAGTCGATTGTCTGGTAAGGATCCTGGTTCTTCAGTGCGAGCAGATTAGAGAACAGCATTGATTTTCCATGTTGTGGGACAGATTTGGCCCACAACCATCCAGAGACCAGGCAAATAATTCTCATAAAAAAGCTCTGCTCCTACTGGCACCTAAATTTTGTAAAAGACTCAGTGGGACAGAGAGCTGATGGATGAAGAGCTTTTTGTTGAATCCATTTTCTTTCCCTGCAAGAGCAGAAGAGAAAATTGGGGTGTTGAGTGTTTGGTGGAAAGCAAAACAAAAACATAACCCTGCCTCTACCGGGCCTGGATCCAGCCCTGTGACAGTCTGTTTTTTCCACTGGCTCTCAAAATTTATGTAAAGAATAAGGCAAGGAATGTAACTGTTCTCTTGCAGTTTCTGTTCTGAATACGGTCCTGATGAGTTCCCCTTTTTAACCCATCTAATTGTCCATCCTACCCTGGCACTCCCTGGGCCTTTGAGACTCCAGAGATCCCAAGCATCTGAAGACATAAAGCCAGTGTTAAATGGCATTTCACATTCCAGGCAGCTCCCGAAGAGCCACCAATTTCCCCTCACCCCGGGAGGCTTTGCAGAATCCAAAGAACAGCCCCCACTTTTCTGGGGAACCAGATCAAACCACAGCACCAAACAAGTGTGGAATTGCCAAATATTTTCTTTTTATCTTGGGGAAAAAAATAAATAATAAAACCATTTCTAGTTCTTAGTGGATTTCACGTGTCTGTGATGCCAAGGGGAAGGCATACTTTCCTTCCATTAATAGCAAGGTACTGAGACATCAAAACTAGTGGAGCATTTCAAATCCCAACAGGAAGGGTGGGATGGAGTCCCTCTGTGGGAAGAAACCAATTGTCACAATCAGGATGGGGACAAGGCAAAGCAATTAGGTAAGTGGCTAGCTCAGATTCAATTTATGCTTTGGATCACCTCAACATTTTTTTTTCCCCATTCATGTATGCCAGCAATATGCTAGTATTTCTTTTAATTCCTCTGCCCACTCCATCCTGGCCTATGTCTTCCTACTTGTCCCTCAGTGGAACAGGATTTAAAATTCACTTGAAGTCCATTCAAAGGGGGAAAAGGAGACTAAAAAGGTGGACTTGGAGCAGACTCTAGATCTCAGTTCTTCATTTGTGACTGGCTCCATCAGTAGGTTGTAGTAGGTTAAGCCAGGATCCTGGATTCTGGGAAGTTGTTGTGGTCCTCAGCTTGTTACAGAGCATGCTGCAGGGACCTGCTCCTTCTTCTGTTGCAGCTGATCCTCCTCTGATCATCTTGCCATACACACCCTTCGACCACTGCTGCAGGGATGCTCCCTTTTAGATGTAATCTCAGCGTCTACGTGCAAGGTCATCCCCAGAGACACCACATTTCGGTGGCACCCTGGGGAGACTGTGGGCAGCTGGAAAGGAAGGAGGCTGTTGACAGAGAGGCTGCTAATGCTGAGGTCAGTTTCTAACCCCCAAGACCAAAAAGATGCCATTGAGATTTCAGTGGGGTCAGATTTCACTCCCCAAATTGCTCCATCTTCCTACCAATGAAAACACTGTGTTTCTGAGTTCTTATCTAGATGATTTGGGGTGCACAAAAGCAATGCTTTCCTTCGTCCTGTCACCAAGAGGAGCAAGGAACCCTCCTATTAGAAAAAGGAAAGAGAAAAAGTATTAGTTCAGGCAAATGGCTTCATTTAGCAGAACTATATCTGTGTCTGATGGCTTCTGGAGCAGATGGGGGCTGAATAGTGTCTGTCAGGAGCAAAGACACTGTGGTGTGGAGCAGAGCACAAGTCCATGCCCCTGTTTATAAAAATGCCCCAAGTGCTCACAATGAGCATTGCCAATCATTGTTTTCTTTAGTGAGATGTATCAGTCCCTTACTAGGGAAGTCACCCAGTCCCTCTTTTTCTCACGTACTGTAGCACTGAGACACAGCAGCAGAGGGGCAAGCAATGTAGTTTCAATTAAGGCCCACTAAAAACAGCTCTTACTATGTTATAAATTCTATATTTATCCTGAAACACCAGCCCCATCCTGAGCCTTTCTCCCCCTCCTTTAATTGTTTGCAGAAAAGTTTCCATTGTGTTTTCTTTTCCATTTTTTAGGACCAGTATTGCAATATAAATAGTCTTTTTTCTTTTCTTTTCTTTTCTTCTCTCCCTCTCTCTCTATTTTTGCTAATAGTTTGGTTTCTCTACTTGGCTGAATGTACATGACTCTGAGGTTTTGCGATATAATTGCATGATTGCTTCCAAATTTTCCAACCAATGGGGCATCTAATCAGTTGAAAAATTTTATTATCCACTGATATATGCTGGAGGGAAGGCCAAAAAATGGTTTCTCCATGTATCATTTCCTTCCCCCTCCTCCCCCGTATTTAACCTTCTCCCTCGATACCCAGAACGGGGACAAAGTCCACCCAGCTGCAAAAGAAGTGACTGTGGATCTGTTAGTTCGGAGGGCTTGTGGTTGCTTCATGCTCCTTCACATGGAGATAACCTACTCAGATAAGGCTCAGGGGCAGTCCAGCTAAAATATCCAAGTGTGGTCTGATGTGTGGTATGGAGACAGGTATTACCCTTATCCCCTAGAGAGCTGGTCTCTGGCCTGAAATGTCTGATTTCAACAGATTTGGTTATTTTATTCAGTCTTGCAGTTGCAGCCCAAGAAAAAGAGGCATTTTTTAACTCTTCCTCACCCAGTTATTCCTCTTGTACTTGGTTACTAATCTCTTTAGCCCTGACTTAGTTTTAATTACCACACAAGGGCACTACAGGGGTCCCTGCATCCTTTCACATGCCATCATTTTTCTGCTGAGATGTCTGACGTCAAGGCTCTGCTACATTGAACAAATCAGTTAAGACCATAGGCTAAGAATAAAAGAGGGGGAGGGAAAAAGGAACATCATCCTTCCCCCTCATTCAAAAAAACTTTCAGCCTTCTTAAGGGATTTAAGTACACTTGGTGAAATAGGAAAGCAAACCCTCTTGTCTCTGCTTCCCTTTGTCCTTGAGGGAGTGAAGCCTGGCTTTGGTTCTCTTAGGTTTGTTGCATCCTTCTCCACCTCCCAGGTTGTCCCCAGGATCTTGCATGCTGAAAGAAGCAGAGGCAGGACCCCACCATCCTTTCTTCCCCTGCCCTCATCCTCTGGCTGTTGCCATGCACAAAGTAAAAAAACTCCTTCCTCCTCACATGACTATTTGAGGATCAAAACCTGAGCTCAAGTTTTCACCTCATTTGAGCAGAGTACCTAAAAAAAGTCATCACTACCACTTCTAAAAGCTCATTTATAAGTACCAACATTTGTACTATGTTTTGAACAGCCTGAATTATTTCAAGGTGCAGAACTCTAAACTTTCAAAGAAAAAAAAAAAGAAATCCAAACAAAATAAAAAGCCCTCTCAATTTGTCTTTTAATTGAAAGCATCTCATGAAAACTAGAAATTTTCACCTACAATGAAGTTTGGTCCTTACTTTCCACTTTCACATAAAAATAATCCCCTTCCAAATATTTTAGAAAAGAAAAGAGAAGAAAACCTTTAGCTTCTCTGAACAGTTAAAAAATTAATGACCAACTTTTCCTGGTTAAAGCTAAAAGTATTCTCAGAGTCTTACTTTAAGTCATCAGCATGTTTTATATATGGTTTCTCATTTGTGAGGCATGAGCTCAAGTGCTCCAGAAGCATTTATCTACCTACAATATCAAGAAGCCATTTACAACAGGTCTTTCTAAACAGGACTTTTTTATTTAAATATTCTTTGCAGGCTGCTCTCTGGAGTGCCCTGGATCTCATTAGAAGTGTGGTATTTTCCTCTTCCTCTAAAATTAAATTTAGTTTCCAATTAAAAGCTGGCCCCTCTGACAGACACTTTGTTTCACTTTCAGGTCCAGATTTCTTACCATGTTGACCCTACCAAATGACTCCAGTGACTTGTAAAAATAATAAGGATTATGCACAGCTGCACAGATCAAAAATCCCCCCAGCATTCAATTGCTATCATGAGTCTTTTATCAATCTGCTCTAGAGTAGAGAGGGAAACAATTTTCCCAGCCCATGAAACTGGGATTTCATAAATGTTCCCTTTCCACATTATGATGAAAAAAAGACCTTTCAAAGGTTTTGATTCCTTTTTGTAAAAACAGACTCCCACACCACAGGGGAACACTAACCTGGCGGCTAAGAGATTCTCCTGGGGTATGGAATAGCAGCAGGGGCAGGATTTCCACCTGCATTACCAGGCTACGTGAAAAGAGGGAATAATGTCAGGACACCCACATTCACATGTTGGTCCACCTCGGACTTCTACGGTGTTATCTTGGGCCAGTCCCTTCAGCCTCCTGTTCCTGAACCCCTGCTCTCTACCCTTCCTGGTCTTACCTTTTCAAGATGAACTTTACAAGTCAAGAATGAGAACATAAGGCAAAAATGTGGGCAGCTGTTGCCTAGAATAAACCTCATTTCCAGAGCATGAGGTTGCTTTGGTTACCAACACCAAATCCATGCTAAGAACAACTCCTGGCTTTTTACTAAACCAGAAAACTTTTAATTCATATGTAATTGAATGGTGCCAGCTAATTATTAGAAACATAATAGCCTGTTACATGATCACAACAGCCTCAATAAATGTGGTTTGAGTTATTACGTAGTACTTTATTAATAGACAATAAATACAATCTTAAATCTAAATTAAATCCTCATTTGGTAGGTGCTTCATTTTGAAAGGGTATCAGAATGTGTCACTGAAGTCAAATGTCAGCATACTTAAAGTCATGTGACAAAAATCCTGGTCCAGATGTTGTTTCAGATCTTGTTCAAGGGACAAGTGGAAGAATGTCCTTGGAGAACAGCTTCATACAGTACAGTCTCATCTGTTGCTCACGCGTTTTGTCTGAACATTTAATCCCCAGCAGCACATAAGCATTCGGGAGGTCACTTTTGGGCAATGTACTTGAGAGGATCTCAGTAAGCAGCCAGATGGTGTGAGAGCATGGTGGTATTTCTAGCTGGATGACCACCCACTTCCTCCTATAAGATCCTTTGAATGTAGGAAACAAAAGCAGACAGACTTAAAGCCAAGAAAGAGGGAAGTTATTTAAAAATAAGTCTTGATTGACAGCAACAAGATGGAAATTGCTAGTTTCCTAAACCCAGATGCTCATGAGCACTCCCAAGGATGCTGCACCTCAGGAACTGTAGGGGTACAGTGCCTTGCTCTAGGCAACCAAATAGCATTGCCCAGGGAAAGGGCTTTCCTATCACTGTGGCTGGCAAGGCAGCTCCAGCCATTGCTTTCTGGTGATAACTCCTTCCACAATAATTTACGAGCTTTCACAACTTAGGGTTCAATTATTGCCATCTGGTCTACCTGGGTCAAAACCAAGAAAGGCAGGGAAACCCTGCAGACTGCACAAAGAAATTAGTGAATAAACCAAAGGCTTATGTGAAAATGTAACTGATCTTTCCACATAGAACTGATGGCTAGATTTCCATGTGCTTTAGAAATTTCCTGCAGGGTTCAGTTATGCTGACAGGCAAGGAAGAAAGGACAGAATATTCTGCAAATATTTAGTCCCACTGAATTAAGTCACTTTGAAGATGCTCATCGTCATTTTCCTTCTTTGTACACTGGTAGCCTGGCAATAGAGGAGAACAGTAGCAAAAACTGCAAGTAGTCCTACTGGCTATTTTTCCCAATGCTGCTTTCAGGAATGTGTCTGTGAAACCAGGAGTAGTTATATGATCAACAAATTTCTTTAAAGTCTACAAGGGACTGTTCTGATTAGTCAAACCTCCAGAGAAGTCATGTAAGCTAGACCCCTGAATAAAGGTAGCACAGATAAGAAATGGTTCCTTGGCTACACAAAGAGGAAAAAGAGAGGAGGCAGCGTGCACAGATGAGTGAAGAGAGACTCTAGGTTTGTTTACAACAGTGGCCAAGTATCTACTGGCTTACCAGGAGAGGGTGGGATACAGGAACAAGGCTAAAAGCTGGAGCTGGTGGCGTGGGGATCAAGGCTTCAGAGCTACTCTTAGTAAGTAGAAAGAGGAAGAGAGACCACATGAGCGAACCAGCACAGAGAGCAAAGCATCCTGGAAGAGAATTTTAACAACTGATTTAGAAACCAAGTCTGATTTTGACAGTCAGTTCTACTAAATTAGAGCAAATTGCCCCCAGGTCAGTTCTGAAGGTGAGGGGAAACCAGAAACCATATGGACACTTTGCTTTGGTGTTCAGGGAGAGGAGACAGTGAGGACCTGACTAATGGGAAAGAGCACAGAAATGAAAACTTGCATGGATGAAGTGTAAGAGTAATTTGCATAAATGCAGGTTTATACCATAAGCTCATTATCAAAGTCAAGTAGCAAGACTTTTTAAATAACATTGGCTGCTCTGCAGGTTCATAAATAAAGAAGGAAGGGAGGGAGGGCAGAGGCAAACTGCTCAGCTGCAGACCCTCAAAGCAGCCACAGTAAGTGAGGTGTTAGGGTGTGCGGCCATAGGGCAGGTGAAAAACTTGAGCAAGATGCAAAATGCTCTCAACAACATTCGGTTTCAAACTAACGTATCTAGTGAGATACCTGTATTTGAAGCCTTTTTTTTCCACAAAGAAGGAATGCTTTTATGGTCAGCGTGATACATGCCTAGGAGAGTGCCTATCTGCTCTACTACCTACTGAATACCAAGGCCAACTTAAGCCAAATTTGGCTGGAGTTAGTGTCTGAGTAGAATCAGTGTCTTCCAGTAGAAATACTGGATGTAGAAAGCCTTTCTGAATACCAGACATGCAAGATTTATTTTTGCTAATACATAGAGGATGCCATTGTTTGCACCAAAAGAAAGATTTCTTCAGTCCTAGGTTTGTAGGCACATCGTATGCCAGAGACTGTCAGCCAGTGGTGCTGGTATTAAACCCTAAAACTTCTGTCGAAAGCCTGCTGTTTAGGAAGGAAGAAGTTCAGTCTGTAATGCTGGTGTCCTGGTCACTTGCACCATGAGCACATCCTTTGGCAACTTGTTCAAGTGGTAGATCACATGCAAGTTTGGAAGAGAGAATTTCTCAAATACTTTGAGCTCTTAACGGTCTGGTAGAGATTTTAATAAAATGCAGGCTCATTTGTATTTCTGCATGCAACTAACACGTCCCTGGCATTGTTGCAATGTGTTAGAATCAGTGTCTTAGCTCTTTTCTGTCAATCCACCATGATCTTTGTCTACTGGGGAGAAGACTTTACCTCTCTTCCCTGCTCCCCCAAAATGTTTGTATAATACCGAGGATGTTGTTGGCATGAATGTAACATATTAAGAATAAAAGAGGAAACACACCTTCAAATGCAGTAGGAATGGATACAACAAACACTTCAGCAAATGCACAAGGCATTTCCACTGGGGATCACAAGAGGACAGATACAAAGGACCGTGGAAAGAAATCCATATCTGTATCTAGGGCCTGATCCAAGGTCTTGCTGGAGCCGATGGAAAAATCCAATGGGCTTCAAATAAGGCCCTTATTCCAAAAAGGGGAAAGAGTTTAGAAAAAAAGAATAAAACATTAAAAAGCCAAGGGGAAAGAAGAGATAAATAACATTTACCCAAAAACAAACCAGATGTTTCACCTCAAATCCACTTTCTGTTTCCATGAGAATAAAGACAAAGAAAATAATGGCTGTTAGCCTTTTCTTTGGGTCGGACGGCAGAGACCCAATGGGTGACAGGCTCTAAGGCATGTGACCCTCACACGCTTCCTGTGTCATAAATGAGTCACGGCAGTAGCATACTCATAAATATATTGGAAAGAATAATGTTAGTCTAAATGGTTTGATTCAAGCAGAGGCAATAAAAGGCAAAAAACATCTTCAGCTTGCCTCAAACACCTGTTTCCTTCATTTTTCTTTTTTATATATACATATATTAAAGGAAAGGTCTTAATTCCATTTTCTGTCTCAAAATGAGCAATGTGTTTGGGAATGGGTGAGCAGCGTGGGTTTGTTGACTTGAGCCATTGGTGTTACAGTCTCTATGGAGCTTTTAAAGTTGCTGAGGAAGCAAAGCCAAAGCAATTTTCCAAGCGGAGATGACAGGACTGCATATAGCTCCGGGTTGCTGACGGGGGTTGATCAGGCACATTGCTTTCATAGGACTTGCTGGAGGTCACCAAGCCATAGCTGAGGTCAGAAGAGAGGACTTGGGCATTCTCATCCTAACGCCATCCTTTGGTACCTCCTGGGAACTGAGGGATGAATATAGACCTTTGTCTTTCCTGCATTTGCAGGCAGCAGCAAGGTTGTCTCTATTTAAATGTGCTCAGCACCCCTAAAGGAGTTGAGGGCTCTTGACCCTCCATACAAATCAATGGTAGGATTTGGGGTGAACTTGGTGCTGCTCCCACAAAGAAGGGGAGAACATTTGCACATGGTTCCCTAAAAAGCCCCATCAACTCATGTTTTGTAAGCGTAGGCAATGCAGATAGCATTTAACTTTTTTTTTTTCCAGAAAGGACTCTGCTTTATCATTGCTTTTAAAGCTGTCACACTGAAATGGCTCAACCTAAAGTTTTCCATGATACAGCATCTGCTTCAGAATGATTTTCTTTGAAGTTTCAGCTAGAACAGTTCCACTCCCAAGTAAAAGTGAAAAAAGGCATCTTATTCTCCATGTGAAAAAAGAAATAAACAACTTAAGAGTTCCATTAAAAAACTGTATTGCTTTTGCTTAGAATAGGAATGTAAAATTTGACAGAAGGATTGCCCTGCTGTCAAAGATGGGACTTCTACCATTAATGTGAAAAACAAAAATCTACATAAATATGGTAAAGTTGTAAACTTCGAAAAACCCACAGGCTTAATAGAAAATTTGTCAGTGTTTGGCAGATAAATTCTCAGGCAGCTCAACATGCAACAAGCATGCTCTGATCCCCTTACTGCTCTTATGCATGCAGCATGCTACTGCTTTGCATGCCAACAGCTAAGCGGCGCTTTCTGGCACAGGCTGCTGGAGAACACTGTGGCACTGTATTGCAGGTAGACAGCATCTTCTGTGCTCCCATTTCTTCTCCTGTTAATATCTACCCAGACCAGAAGAGGAGCAGGCTCCACACATTAGAGAAATTCAAATAAGACAACGCGTCTTATTTCATCAAGTGAAGGCTGTGATCATATATAACAACAACAACAACAACAACAAAATCCCAAACAAAAAAATACCCCCCCCCCCCAAAAGAAAAAAAAAGAAACAACCCCCAAAAGTTGAACAAAGCTTGACCGGGACACCTTTACATCTGGCTTTCCTTAACTTCCGAATGTTTCAATTTTGCAGCTTTACTGTTAAATGTTGCGGGGCGGGGGGGTGGTGGTGGTGGTGGTGTCTGTTTTGGCTCTTAAATAGCCCTGAAACACTGGCAGCTGAAATTTAGATTGAAACTACAAGCAGCAAAATCTTTGTGTCCATAACAGGACCCTCCACTCCCACAACACAAAGAAATGATTTCTATTTGTTTTCAAAAGGGAGAGGGGAGTATTCAGGGTGTCCCTTTGCCAGCAGTTTAATAGAGAATTTGTCTGTTTCCCCACCCTTTTCTGGGTAAGATGGGTGAAATTTCTTTTGCAAGAACAGCCTCTGGCTGGCCTCCTGGTAGCCTAGTTTGTTTGACTTTGCTCTTGGGTGACTGCCTGCCTGCAAGCAAGCAAAAGCATGGAAGCTGAAAGCAAGCAGCAAGCTGATGCAATGGACAGGGCCCTTCGGGATCAACTTTACGAGAGCTAAGCAAAATCAAACAGAATTGAAACAAGCTCTGCCAAACACAAGCGAACAGACAGGATTCCCTTCTCCCTGCAGCTGATTAGAAATAAGCTAAAGACAGGGTGTCTAAAGCAGGACCAGTGTCCAGATAAGAGAGTGGCAGATGCTACCCTGAACACTGGAGGAGAGGGTGGGTATGGAGGGCAAACATGTAGCTGATGGCAATGTGGGCAAACCCACACATCATCTACAGAGCTCAAAAGACGGTACAACAGGGAGTAACTTGGAGATGATGCTCAAGAAAAGGTTCTTCCCAGGAAAACCTCTTTTGTCACTCCAAAGGATCTTTGATATATAGCAGCCTCCTCAAAAGCATTTCTACTAATCACCCGCTATCTTGCTATTTTTGTGTCATGGGGCTTATTACATTAAGAACCTTAACGTGCCAACTTCCAATGCTGCAAACACACAAAAAGTGGGTATCTGTTAGAAGACCCGAGACTGATGATGTCAGATTCCGAACAGTGCCATCCCATGTCTCCCCTTCCTTTCTTTAGGGATACACAGACATGAGAAAGCCAAAGTGGTCTGGACAATCTGTATGGTGTTCAGAGGTTAAGCTACCGTAATAACTACATACAAGTCCAAGCCTTCCTTCAGGACCAGAGTTGTTACTCCTCTGCAATAGAAACCTTGGAATAGACCACAAACCTGATCTCTGAAGTTCTTGAACTGGGAATTCAGTCCCAAAGCTTTAGCTCATGCAGTGGAGACACTTCGTGGGTAAAGCCAGATGTGTTCCTTTCCCTCTGTGGCACAGCAGGATCCTTTGAGCCCGGGTGACAGCCGTCAGTAGTGTGCGGAAAGCATGTGCCACAGCAGGTAGGGCCTCTGCCTGCTCTCACAGTAGTTATTCACTTACAGTGCAGGCAGCCACACCATTTGCAGACTGAGCCCCACAGATATTTCTCCAGAGACATCAGTAGTCCTATTTGGCACAGGGAATAGAGCCAGTCCCTTGGGTTTGGACCTGGTTGAGCCACAAACTCCACACCACAAGGTGAAATAACAGGAGAATGCCTTAATAGCAGTGACGGACAGCAGTTCCTCTCTCCTTTCACAGCTTCTGTTCCTGTAGACCATTAACACAGCCCATTCCAAACTCCAACACTTTCACCTTCAGCTTATTTTAATTTATTTATTCAGAGGAGAGTTGTTTTTAACTTTTCAGAAGAAAATCCCAGTTGCCTGAAGACCCTCTGTATAAAACCCACTGTGAGCTGCATTCCACAGGTCTTACTAGAATTTGAACTTCTTTGTTTTGCCCTTGAAAGCCTGCTCTGAGCTCCAAAAAGGAAGGGGAAATGATTGGGGTATTTGTGTCTTGCAGAAGCTGAAGTGAGACATGCTTATTTTTAATACAGGATATAAGGGATTCTTTTGACAATATCCATTCATCCTACCAATGACTGGATTAAAAAAAAAAAAAAATCTTTATTACCCCTCCAGTGGCTGCTGCACAAATTATTTTTGCAGATGTATATGTGTCTGGTTCAAATTGCAACAGCTCTACAAATGTTGACAGAGTTGCTCTGATTTTGGAACACCCCTTTCCATCAAAAGGGGATAAATCCACCATTTTCTTCTGAGTTGTCCACAATCCCCTCTTCTTAAACTGCATACTTGTCACACCTGAGTGTACAGTTCTGGCCAGTCCTCTTCAAGAAAGATGAAGCAGGTGCAGGAGATAGCCTACTGAAAGTGCAATTAAGGTTTTTATTTAGTAGTAGACAGAAGTCATTCATCAGGAGGGGAAAAGAGGTATTTCAGCCAGCATCTGCTCAGAGAAAGGTATAGGGATAAACTGGCTCACAAGAGAGCGTCAGGTGGAAAGCATGGAGAAATTTAAAAAGTAACTGAGAGGAATTAGGTCCTTGTAAAATTTTCTAACAGAAGAAGAGGTGCAAGAAATTGTTATTATTAGATCAAGCATTAGACCTTCCCAGACAGGACTGTATGATGTTCTCTGTAGAGATCTACACATGATGACCCAACATCTTTCCTGGTCCTAAATTTGACATTCACCTGTCCTTTACTGATATCCATTACAGTCCAGATCAGGGAGTTACTCTCCTTCTGGACAATGCTGTTGCAATCCTCCTCAAAGAATCACATTGATCCCTTAGTTCCACATCTCTGGAAAGCTATGGATATGTATTTCCAGCATGCTGTCAGTCTACCAGCTAGCAGATTGCACCTAGGTCTACTGATAAGGGTCTTCATAGATATCCAAGCAATTCAGCAAGGAAAATTGAAGTCTCCACCACTTTGGAGTCTTTTTGTCTTGATTTAGACTCCATGGAGGATATTTAGCCATAGATTATTTTTTTTTAATACCATTCATACAGCACCCATAGGAAGTTCCTTTTTAACCTTATAAAAGTAAAGTCTAGGACACCAAATAAAATATATAAACACAGTGCTGATGGAGGCCATTGTAATACAGGTTAAGATCTTTCTCTTCTTGTAATGGGAAAACTGAGGCTCAAAGTCAGTAGAAGTTCCATCAGGGACAGATCTCTTGTATTAGTGGTGAATTTGCACTCCTGGCAGGTAAGATATCCCCTAGTATAAAACAGAGGGGTACTTCTCTTACAGCTTGTTGGGCACTGAAGAGCCCATCCCATGACTATTTTTTCTGATTTTTAAGTAATGTTCGTGTGCCATCTTCCTTATCTGGGAGTCTGTTTAAACCCTTACCACGGACCAGCATTGTGTTGCTATCTCAGCACCTCAAAAAGCAGTTCTGCAAACAAAAAAAGAAAGAAAGAAAGAAAATCAACTGGCAGAAGAGAAAGACTTTTTTTTAAGAAACCTCAATTTAGGAAAAAAAATGAATTGAGATACAGAAGTGTTAGCTCCAGAAACCTGAATTTAATAGTTGTTTTTATTGCTAATATAAGCACAGAATAGAACTGTATGAGCTTTGTGTCCCATCCAATATAAAATTAACATTCAAGCTATACTGTTTAAGTATGCAGAGACAGCTTCTCCAAATAATCTCGATATCAAAAGTCTATTGCTACCATTTAGTGTACTGAATAAAGTGAATAGTTTTCAAAAGCTTCTTGTAGGGGCCTGTAGACACAAGAGGAGCCTCACCCCAGAGCATTAAAGGGAAACCATTTCAGCCAATCTAATCTATTTACATGTATATTTATAAACTGGCATGATTTTTGAGCTACTAAAATTAGATTTAGATCTTAGCCTCTAACTTCCAAGTGAAATCAGTTCACTTGTCACTAGGATGGTACAACATGATCCGAAATACACAGGGACAAACATTTTCAGTCCTGGTGTCCAAAGGAAGTGGCAATTCAGTGATCACACCGGCCAGCTGTCCCCCTTCCACCATCAATTTCAGCCAATTTCAACATCACTTGACAGAAATATCAGGACTGCTCCTTTTTACTCATATCTGAAAACCAGCATGTGATCACAGAAAGACACCTGGCTTGCTGTCATGAAGAGAAGTAAAAAACTCAATAACATCAAGGTACTCACACAAAAGAGTGGATTTTTGGTTTTTTGAGTTCTACAATTCAGATTGACTTGTTTTCTTAATGAACACTGAAAACCAGTAGTACAGCACAAGCCCTTTAAAAAGCAGCAGAGGTGGAAGAGCTACTGCATGAACATAGCAACACAGGATCATCTTGCTTCAAAAACATTTTACTGTTTTGAAACAGTACACAAAGTCATAAAAAATAGCAATGGGCTTTGCCAAAAAAGCATCCAGAGGAGAAGAGGCAAGGGAAGAACAGAGAAGGAACAGTGGAAATAAATCTTTCCAAACAAAGTGACAAGTCCAAAAATAATGAGAACTAAAGTTCAAAGAAGAAATCTAAACTGAAGTAGAAAGAGAGAACAACCATACACAGGCAGTGGGGGCACGGGGGTTGTGCCTGTATGCTGGTGGGGGGATTACGCAGCAAACATCTTGTGCTACCTCCTCAGCCAGCATTAAGGGTTCAAATCAGGACATCAGCAATTTACAGACATTATTTAGAAATTCATGTTTATACATCCTGTTACAATGTCTGGCCCTCAAAGTTTTCAGATCCTATCAAACACTTTAACCATCAGGATTGTTTTCTCCCTACACACTGAATTGAATTTCTGATTTTTTTTTTTATTTTTTTTTAGCCTGCACAGTGACAGTATCCTCATACTTACATTTTGACACCTTTCAAGTCGGTGGCAGCTGGGTGGTCTGGCTGATATGTTGTATTTTCCCTTCCTTAGCCACACTTCCCAATGGCTTCCCTCTCACCTTTTATTCTCTCCACAGTCAGGATAGAAACACAAAGCAGCACAAACTGAACACACAGCACACAGAGGATGTGGTTAAAGGCAGAACTTTTAACTATAGCTTCTGAAGCAGACCACAGGGTCACAGGTAGTGGATTAACTCGTTAGGAAGACAACAGTTCTTTGGTTTTCAACAGAATAAATACAACACAGGTGACGATAATACAGGTGTATTCACTACAGGATTTAATACACTTACAGCAAGCTCATTTAGCAGTATGGTCTGTGTTCAGACCCTACAGTTCTCTGCAGAGACAGAAAAATGAGGGTGCTGAGTCATGGTGCATTGCTTTGGGTGCCTCTCAGTTCAAACACCAGGTATTTCCTTTGGGGACCTCAAAGACAGGCAAGTAGCTTTCACACATAGAAGGCTGGGCTACATTAGCTGTCAAGGACAACTCAACCTTCCCCACCCACTCCTACCAAAAGCTCCTTTGCTGGCACCTCATGCATTTTTAATCTTTGCTGCTCCTTCGTGTCCTGTGCTCTACACTTCCCTTCAACCCAAAGTACAGGGACACTAAACAGACATAAGATGAACAGGTACAAAAGAGCTTTTTTATGTTAAAACTATCAGAGAAGAAATAAGAGCTAGTCTGAGAAAGTATTCTCAGTAGTAAGTCAGCAGCCTCTTATTGATAAGCAGATTCTTCCATGACCCTCTTTGGAGTCATACAGCAGAGACTAAGTTCACAATACAAAAGTAACAGACAAAATTTGCCTACCTAGGCTTTCAGACATCTAGGACAGATCTGATTTTCTTCTGTTTTCTTACAGAAAGCCTTTCTTTTGCTACAGCAGACCATTAATAGCAGCTCTGTAAAAAGGAAAAACATTCTTATTCTTCCCATGTGAAACACTTCTGCTCGCCCCCCTCCCCCAAAGTACTACCAACCCTCCTCCTTAGCAAAGCATCTCATAAGATACAAGCTGGCCTAAGATGAAGATTTATATAAGAGCAATGAACCACAGACACTGGAGATAACATTAACAAGCCACAAATGTTGCCAGGTCCAGATTTAAAAGGGATGAGGTAGGTAGGGGATAGGGAGCTTTTGGGGCTTGAAAAGAAAATGGAGGCTCTAGAGATTTGTGCTACTAGACAGAGAGGGCTGTGCTAAAAGTTCCACCCCCCCTGGAATCTGCTCTTTTACTATCAAGCCTTATTTCCTATTGAATAAGTTTGACCTTGTACAAATAGGCTCTTGTCTGTAAAGTTGCCCAGGCACAGAACAGCTAGTCTAATCCCCTAGAACATAAATTTAAAGAAGAGCTGAGGGTAAACTGGGTATCTAAATCTAATCTTATGTTCTTCACTGTGGCTTGAAAAGGTTAAATCTACAAGAGCCTCAGGCTAGATCCTGGCACAGCTGATGGAACAGCTATCTTAGTTGCAGGGGTGAGATAGCTCAAATGCTTGGAAATCCAGGCATGAAATGCAATTTATTAAGGCCAGAACTTTTTCTTTTCTGTTAAGTTATCCCATACCAAAGGGTAGTTTTAAAGCAATCCTCTATATAACGTGCTGGTTTTCCCTATGAAACAGGACACTAAGCGATCTGAGTTTCTAAATCAGTTGTAGAGGGACAACAGAAGTGTCTTTATTTCTGCTTTGTACTGGCAGAAGAAAGAGCCATATGTTAGTTGACTTTTTTGTATTGATTGCTCACAGTCCTTGTTATAAAGGCTGGCAGTTTTATTATTGCATGTCCTCAAAATAATAATGCTCTACATAAGAAGGAAGAAAAAAGACTTCTGACTTGAGTATTATTTGTATTAAAGTAGTGCCCAGAGGCACTGACAAAATCCAGGACTTATGCTGGATGAGGTAGGAATGTAGGGTAGGAGACAGCTCTGTTGTAATGTTAATATTTGCTTATGTTATAATGAGGCAAGAGTCATCAGGGGCATTTTGTGTGAGGGGCTGAAGTGTAGGTAAACTAAATGATGTGCCTGAGGTTACATGAGAATTTTGAGGGAGAATCAGGAGATTAACCTGCCCTTCTTAAGTCCAACTTTGTGTGCTTCACCAAAAGACTATTCTTTTTTTCCCTTTAAAGGGCTCTAATTGTGCCCAACCACTGCCTCAGCTCTCTAAAGCTGGTAGCTGCAAGTAATTCAATAACACAAATGTTCTGACAAAGTCATTTTTAGCTTGTTAATTATTCCCAAACACATTCTTTCCCCTTCAAGTGGAGCTAGATGACATCAAAGCTGTTTGAGGGATGGAGGAACACTTGAAGTATTAGGAAGAACAATGGAACAGACTGTCCATTCTATTCCAATTCATTTAAAGGGGAAAAGGCTGGATGGTGGCCAAGTTTCACCTTGAGAACTGATAACAGGAAATTATTGGAAGTCTGTCTCTTACACTTTTTGTGCTTGTACAAGACAGTGTTGCGGGGGTCCCAAATTACCTGTCTCTGCTATATTATGCTAATAGCCTAAAAAGGGATATGTGGGGCTAAAAAACATTGCTTGGAGATTGCAGGGAGCTCTTAAACTCAATGGGCTCCAAAATAAAGGATCTACCACTCTTCTACAGTCTCTTGTAAAATTGGGAATAATGCAATTACAGAGACAAATATGGAAAGAAGAATCCCCCTTGGAAATGAAGGCTGTGTGGCCTGAATCTATGATTATAGACACAGAAGATAATAGGACAATGGTGGGGTAGAGGACCAGTTTCTACAGCATCCAGCTGGGATGAACATTCAGTTCCAGTGGAGGCCTACTCTGAAGTGGTGGGTTTGCATCTTTGGGTTTGACCTCCTGAAGCAAGACTAAGAAAACTCATGGACTGCATAAAATCCTGCAGGACTGTCTCTGCTAGCAGAATTGCTGAGTTAGGATTGAAAAGGGTCCTGTCTTAATTTCAGCCACGTTAGCTTTCTAATGCTGGATAGAGCCATGCTGTAATTACAAGGCAAAAGCCTCTAATGAGGGTTTAGACACATACTCACTTAGCAGACAGCAGTATGGTCAAGTATGTCACTGCCTTCCCCTTCACCTTTCTGCCAGTGCTAATTTGGTGGAAGGGGGCATAAAAGCACTCCCTGGAGAAGCAGGAATTTCTCTCGTCTTCCGTGTGGCTTTGATGTAGACATATGAGTAACACCTGTCTGAATCACGTAAGGCTTGAATGCAAGTCTAATGAAGTCATCTTATCACTGGAGCCAGGGAAAAAAAAACCAATAGCTCTAGGGAGAATTGGTAGAAAGAAAATTGAAGGAAGTGAGATATGATAGATCATGCTTTTATTTGTGGTAAGGCATTTTGCAGTCTCACGTGGAGAAGGAGACAATCACTGTTAGGAAAATGATCATGGTTTTTCTACGCTCCATAAGATGCAAAAGAAATTTTTTTTTTTATTTTTTTTTATTTGGTGGGTGATCCACTGTATGCTCCAATGAGCCAGAGCGCCAGAGCACTGGATCTTGCGCTAAATCTTGTCGATAAGCTTCTGAATGCCTGCTTACAAATAGCAAACACGCTCTGGCCCAGTGGTCAAAGACTGCGCTATAAAGTCCTGGTGTACAGCTTGTTTAGCAGGCCAAGGAGTAGCACAACAGTGTGGAGATTCCTGTTTAAAGAGACAAGAAGTTAATCTACCATGCAAGGCATGCAAATCCTTTCCAAACACAGTGACTGTATGTGTTACTTGGGCTCCCAAGGGCAGAAAAGTCTCATATCAGAACCTTTTCATCTGGTCCGAGACTTGGGGGCATGAGTATCTCTGGGCTGTTCTTGTGCTCTGCCTAAATAAGGGTATGTCAAGCATTGCCAGCTAGTGCTGGCTGTATGCTAAGAAGCATAGAGCAGAATATTATTGTTAGGTGACTGAACTTCGTAGAGTTAGGCTTCTAAATTTTAGGGGCTGGAACATAGCTGGAGAGTGGAGCCATTTATATTATCATTCTAACCAAACAACTCAGTTTTTATGCAATGTTTTTTAATAGGGGAAATCTATAAATAGGTTTTTTCTTAATGTTATTGACAAGAAACATGCATGGAGAATATTACAAGTACATGCATCAACAACATTGAAATGAAAATAGGACTGTGTTTGAAGTACAGTCTAAATGACTAAAGGCATTTTGATTCTTTTCAGATCAAAATGGCAAGAAAATGTCAACAGCAGAACAGTTGAATTTCATAGTCTAGTGGCATCGTTTTACACTAATTTCTGAATTTTTGGTTACTGGCTTAGCTATCACAGTAACGTGATCAAAATCACAGCTCTGCTTCTTTTTCAATTTCAGGAGATGCTGTTCAGATTGCAAGCTCTTCAGCTGCTGCTTCAGTAAAGATGGACTTCTAAAATGAATTTAATTTTCTGAATGAACATTCTTAAATTTGTTGCCAATAAATAACGCAGTCTCAAAATGATCAGGATATTTATTAAATGTACTCCGATACTATATAACAATACCAAATGGGATCTTCTAAACATAACTAACTGGTGACGGGGGCGAGTGCCTATGGATATGGAGACTGCTGCAGAATTCTCACTGCACCCTTTGTTAAACAGAACTTCACTTGCATTGTTCAGCAAAGATAAAAAATCAGAGTGTTTTGCAATTGGTATTTCATTCCATCCTTCTTGTAGGTTGTCATTGCAATGGAGGTCAAATCCAGGTCAGCTGTAGGACCTAAAACCTTAGTGTAATCACTTCAGGTGGAAAAATAGGTATAAGGCCTGTCTATTCTAGAAAACCGCCAAATATGAAAGAGGAGTTTTTTGAGCTTTTTATAACCCCAAATTGGTTTCAAGGTTTGAGACCTTTTACTTCCAAAACAAACTGGAACTAGGAGAATGGTAACAAACCAAGTCAGACCTCTACAGAAATTTCCCCACTAGAGTGGAGAAAATAACACAGCTGTACAGAAGACAAAACTTAAAAGCCTAGTTTTAGTAGGGTACAAACTGTGCAACTTGAATTGGAAGCAGTGTTAAATTCAGGAAACAAAAATAAAAAAAAGTGGCCCAATTTGCTCTCATCAACCCTGGTGTAAAGCTGGAATTATTCCATGAAAGCTCTGGTGTTAAAGAGCCTTTATGGCTTTCACTTGGATCTCAGAATGATGCATCTCAGGGCTACCTCATTGCATGTCAGAGCAGCTCCCTCACACTGGCACAAGTTAGGAGGGCTCAGACTAGGAATACCTTGGCAAACTAAGTGGAAGTCGTGGCCTTGGTTGGCTTTTCATATTGAAGTTGTAAGCTTTGTTTACTGAGTACTAAAGCTGCATGTCCATCCCAGCAAAAAGGAGACAGGAGAAGAGGACTGTGCTGCTAAAAGACCACTAAATGAATTTGGATGATGCACAAAGGAGCTAGGTATGAGCATGGGATGTTTGGAGGTGGATCTGAGCAAGCAGAGGACAGAGGCAAAGCCACTGCAGTGCCCTGACTTGGTGACATGACACCTGGCAGTGGGGGTAAAAGCATCAGGAAATTGCTGGGAAAGTGATTTTCAGTGGCTGGTTCTGGATCCAGCTGTGATTTGTTTCACCTGAACCTGTTTTTGAACCTGTTTTATATCACCTATACATCTGCCTGTATCTGAGAGAAAGCAACAGCACTGCAATAAACCTGAAAGAGGATTAACCTCCTCTTGTTCCTAGTAGGGTTTTCTCATCCAACAATTCTTTTGTCCTCAGTGTCAGAAAAGAATAATATTATCTTGCACCTTCTTCCTTCCCGTGGTGATAGGATTTTGTTCCAGTAGGCACTCTCCTGCAGAGAGCCACCAGAATATAGTTTCTTCAAGAACAAGTTATTTAAAAAGATCAAAACATCCAGGAAGGATTATCTTGGCTGCCCTTTAAAAATCTTCCTTTCTCATCTTCTTCCTTTCTTATTTTTTCTCATTCCTCCCCTGTAAAATGAAGCTTTTTTGGCAGGAACAGTGGCAGATCCAAAATGTATGAGCTGAGGACAGGATATTGGATCCTCGGCAGGAGAGAGATGGAACCCAGTGCCCATGTCCATGTCTCTACCATGTTCAGCAGGGAAGTGACCACAGCGGAGCCTGAAATTAAACACACTGTTGTTGCTGCAAGTTTTTATTGTTGTTGTTACAATTGTTGTCCCAGGGCAGCAGAGCTGTATAGAGGAGGTGGAACAGAAAATGCTGCAGATGGAAGTAAATTAAAAAAGAATACTTTGCAGATTAATTTAAGGGCTAGGAATGGTCCACTAGGCAGGGTATCAAACCACAGTGAGCTGGAGAGCTTAAGGCAATTTGCTGAAGTATAGTTTATAGTTCCTGTGGCTTTTCCAAGTTGAGATTTTGCCCAAAAGATAAGAGCTTTCTTAATGTATCTGCAGGTAAATTGAGGACATCTCAGAATCATGAAAAGGGGGAAGCAGGAAGCAATGTAAAATGATGATATGCTGCATTTTAGGCATGGCCATGGAGCTTGTGAATTCAGCATCCAGTCAAGGTTCACCCAGACTAGCTGGTCTTCTGTGCCTAAGAAGATTTTAGTCTGCAACTCTACTAGAAAACAACTTCTCTCCAGCACAGCTGGTCTCTGGCATGTTGTTCAGGATGAGATAGAGACTTAGATATACTCATGGTGGCTCACTGTAGGAATAGGTGGATATAATGACTTCCAGATCCGGATATGGAAATTCTGGAAATAGATTGTCCCCACCAAGGAATCTGCCCTGAGGGGTGCTGGAACAGCAAGTTGTTTGTTTAGCTATGTTGCTGTAACACACCAGAAGGTCACTGCCTGTTGGTTGTGAGTGGATAGCATGGGATCACAACTGCCCTCTGCATCCTTTATTGCTAAATAGATTGGAAAGGGAGTCTGGCTACCCAGGTAGTTTTTCTCTGATAAGACAGCAAACTTTTTGGCTCCTACCTTTTGTCCTGGGACAAATTCCATTTTGTCAGATTTTTATTGTGATGGACGCAGTACATCAGTGTGTAACAGGTAAAGACTGAACAGCTAGGATTTCTTCATAGTTCTATCATTGTCTGCTGAGGCAACCATAGGTCAATTGTTTGATCTCCCTTAACCTCAGTTTCACTGTCTGTACAATGGCAATAATTTATCAACTGCTTTTATAAACAGCTGGGAGATAAGGACTGATAAGAACTATCTGATAATAATCCTTCAATTATTATTATGAATTGCTCCCCTGCTTTATTCACTTTTAAACTATGTTAAGCCTTGTCACTTTTTTCTCTCTTGGCTTGGTGGGGCTGTGTATGAAGGGAATGTGTTGGGGTTAATCCAAACCACACATGTCTTCATCCTGTCTTATCGAAGTGAAATAATTTTGTAAGAAGTTTTAGGTTCAGCAAGGCATATTTGGTTTTGAGCTCCTGGAATTAAGGCAAATGGAGGGCAACGGGGAGGAGTGGGAGGAAATGTCTCCTTTCTCTCTGCCATGACTCGTCAGTGCAGTGGGTTGAGGAGTGCCCCCCTCAAACCCATCCTCTGTCTCCTCCTGTCCTGCACTAGTGCAGAATTTCCAGTGGTTATCTGTAAGAGGAATCTGTTCCTGCCCAATTTTGTGTCCTGCCCCATCTCTGGAAACTTCCAGAAATTATTACTAGAATGAATGTTACTTAAATTAGGTAATAGTTCTTGCAAGACCTGGATTTGGCTTTTCAAGACATAAACTACTCCTTAACAGTACCAATCTTTTTTAAAGGCCCAGCTTTGTTCCCCACCGCTTACATAATGGACCCATCCTGAATTGCATCCAGCTGAAAGTCTGCCTTTGAAAGACTTGAGGCACATCGGCATTCAGAGATTCTCAAGGTACAGAAATTTGGCAGCATCTGTGCATGCCTTCACACTCCAGTGTCCTCCCTTGAAGGGTGAAGGCCTGCCAGTTATTGAGTGTTATTATACAATTAACCCTGTTGGGAGAAATGTCCACGCCATCGTGGATTGTAACTGTAAAGCTTGTAACAAATCATCACAATGCAATCAACCCTACCAGTGCTGAAAACCTTTCCCTTTTCCTCTGGGGCATTTAAAATGTCATTTGCTATGCGCATTTTTCCCTTTATATGTTTTATTATTAATAATAATACAATAATGATGAAAAGATCCTCGAAGAAGCCTCAGGAAAGGAATTTTATAAACATTACCGTGGAATAAAATAAGCGCATTCCATTTTATCAGGACATTTTCCATTATAAATGGCCAGCTTTCTCATCACCCTGCCAACAGCTTTGCCTGCCATCTGTTCACTGATGTCATACTATAAAGTTCACTTGCAAAACTGCTTGTTGGGAAGCCCAGGGTTGTGCTAGAGAAGTTTTGTTTAGGAATAAATATGCTGGCATCTCTCAAGTTTTGGTTTTTTTTTGGTTTTTTTTTTTTTTTTAAAGAATGACTTTTTTGTTTGTTTCAAAGCTCAGATTGCTGTCTTCACCATACAAAGATAATGACCAACATTTTCTGAAATTACTGGAGTTTTTGGCTCTTTCTGTTATGGAGCGATTTATGTGGGACATCTTGAGAGAGAGAACCCAGGAACCAGGTTTTCAAAAAGTGCCGTACATTTATTTTCTGGGAAATAGACTCAATTCAGGCAGGCTAAGTTGGGCATCTGAAATTCTTAACCAATGCCTCAGAAAATACAAGTCAAACAGATCCAGTTAGGAAGTGAAAGGGGAGGGGAGAGAGATGTGTCCCTCAGGGAAAAAAAATATTGTTTTTTGAAAGAAAGAGAGATATAAAAGAAAGAAAAGCAAGCAAGCAAACAAGCAAGCAAGCAAGTGAGCAAGCGAGCAGATCTCCCCTCATGTCTCCAGTTTTCAGTAAAACCCACAGAGATTCTGTGTGGGAAATGAAAATGTTATGTATTTAATCCTTCCTCTCTCCCAGGAAAAAGACCATTGTACTTGGAAATGAGAACAAAAACATAATGGAAACTTGACATCAGGGTGCTGCTATGGCCAAGCTCAGCCTTGGCTGGACTGCACTTTCCAGCATGCATCATCACCATTTTCTAGTCTTTATAAACTCAGAGAAGCCCACACCTTTCCTTCGCCACCCTAGTCACAGCAGCACCGAGAAGCATTGATTGCGTCCTCCCCTGTCGCCCCAACCATAGGCAGCCTGCTGCTCCCCAAATGCTTCCAGTGAACCTGCCCAGCCCTTCCTGGGAGATGGAGACTGCATGATCTGAAAACCAGGCAGGCTAGACTGTGGCAGGAATTGGGATGTAGCCCGGGCCAGGAGTGGTTAGAACACTGTCGTGGTTTAACCAAGACAGATGCAATGCAGGCAGAGGAACAAGCTGCTGGGCTTTGAGGCAGGTTTTGGGTGGCAGTGCAGGAGAAGGTGTCCGAGGTGGGGAAGGGGCTGGGAGGGGTAGGGAGGATGCGGATGCCACAGGCACACTGGCTGGTGTGGGGAGCTTTTGTCATCCCCATGTGAGGTGAAGACAGCCTGGCTCCTGTCCTGTGTGTGTCTGTAGAAGGTCTCCCGTGGGATTTCCTTGCCAGGGAAGGCATCTCACTGCTAACATGACAAGGACAGATGTGGATTCCCTGCCTGCACCATGGAGGTTTGGAAGAAGCATGGAGATTAGCCCAGGAGGGCGCGTGTCCACAGGCTTAGGGTACCATTCCTTGATATAGAACCATGTAAAACTCTATGGGCACAGCCAGAAGCTCCTTCTGAGTTTTTCCACCAGCGCTTGCTGCCGGGTCATCCATGATACCTCAGCCTTGATACTGTGGCCTTGAGTGGGTCCCTGTAGTCAGAGCTTCTGTTTCACGACCAGACTTGCAGCCTATTTCTGTACACATTGAACACTGAGGTTAGCACAGGCACAGGAAAAAATGGTAGGACCTGGGAAGAAAAAGGGCATTGGAGACCCTGTTTCATAAGAGAAGGCAGGGACTTAACTTGCTTTTTGTAGGAAAACAAGGGTCAAGAAAGGATGGCTTAACTTTCCGTGACTACACTGAGGTTGGAGAGAGAAAGCTGCCAGAAAGGGGGAAGAGCTATTTAAGTTGAAGTAAAAATGTTTCATACCAGAGGACACAAAGATAAATGTGGCCAGGAATAAACTAAAGCTGGAAAGAAGGAGAGGGTTTCTGACCATTTGAGGAGTAAACTTCTGGCCTCCCCAAAAGAGGAGTAGGGATAAAGAATCCAGCTTGCTCTCCGGTGGAGCTTTCCCCTGTGTGAGAAGAGTATAACATGCTTGTTAGCAGGAGACGTGTGGTTCCAGGAAGGATGAAGGGGATGTAATATCCTCATCCTTTCTGTTCTTCTCCCCACAAAGCCGAAGTGTTTGGCCCTGATTTCTAAACCATCTCCCTGCTGAATCCAGCATTGTTGCCTATCTAAATGGGGGCACCACATCTGTAATTAAGTCTCAGGCAAGATCTTTATTCAGTAAGTGGCCCTAAAAAGCCCTTTTTTGTCCTTGGCCAAATCCCAGATCACTGAAGAAAGCAGCACAGAAGCTAAAAATGAGGCAATTTAATAGAAAATGGGAAATGTTCCTGGGTCAAGTGTGCATCTGTGCCTCTTTATATATCCTAGTCTAAATATAGGTGCTCTGAGGGCTTGCTACAGATAACTGGAAAAAGGAAGGTGAAAAGAAAGAAGCCACTTAATTTCCTCTTGCCCTTCCCCCAGCCTGCATAGTGTTTGCAAACCCCCAAGCTGTGCCAGTTTAACCTCTTGAAGGCTCTGGATAGTGAAGCCACAAAACTGGGCGGATTGGAGGAAATCCCACCTGCAAAGTCGAGTGGCAAGGAAAGGCTTTTCTTTTTTAATCACTGTGCTTAATCCTGCCTTTCCTAAACACTGTCGAAGGCTGGAGTTGGTCATTTGTTTTCTTAAATTACCATAAATTGGAATTTATGGGCCAGGTGATTCTCTTTGAAAAGAGTCCTTGTGTGCTGGAGAGGGGAGGGTGGGGCCAACCTGTCAGCAGGGAGCTTTTGGACTACTCCAAAAGCAATTCTTTGTTGTTTTCTCTTCCCATCAATGTTCCCCTATAGAAAAATAAATAAATAAAATTGTTCGACCTTCTTTTAACAGCTGCCCACAAAGGTTCCTTTCTTAACTCTTTTTTTTTTTTTTTTTCTTTTTATTGGTCCTCCTGATTCCTTGGCACAACAAAGGAGGAATAAAAGAACTCTAGAGACGGTGGGATCCTCCCGGGGACACCTTGCTTTCAGTACTTTTTTTCTAATGTAGGCCATTTTGGGGACAAGTAAGTGGTTTTTTTTTCCCCTAAGAAAGAGTTCAGAGGACGGGTCAAAGATGTCTTGGGACTTGCAGATTACCCCTCTTTATCATAAACCAAGTATATTCTCTTTGCTGAGGAGGAGAATGATGTTGTTTTGTGTTCCCAACATCAACACAGATTTCCCTGGGCTAAGTACTCTGAGCTACTCTACATTGCATACTGTACACTTTTTAGTGAGGTTTATGCTAACATGTTTTACCTTGTGCTGCCTGGGGCTAAGAAAGAGAATAAATTGCTTTCTGGTCTCCTATGGATTGGACAAGAAGTAATGGGATTAAACTGCACTGAGAAAGAGTCAGGTTAGACATCAGGAAACACTTTTTCACAGTCAGAATAGTTAAATACTGGAATACATTGCCTAGGGAAGGGGTGGGGAATCTGTGTTATTAGAAGTCTTTAAGAAGAAGTTAGAAAAGTATTTGGCAGAAATGGTTTAATAGAGCTGAATCCTGCCTTAGGACAGGGGATTGGACTCAACTGGTGTTCCTCAGCCCTTGCTTCTCCTCTCCCAATTCATCCAAGGATGACTTCACCTTTTTTGATCCTGGAGGAGCTACAGTTCACCTAGTGCAATATTTCTACAATAGATTGCACTTCCAGCCTACTGCAAACTGAACTGTGTTACTATCGTCATCCCTCCCCCACTCTCCAACTTCCTTGCTTGCTCCCACATGTGGAAATGAGTGTATATTATATGCTGGAAAATTAAGTTGTTGCAAAGTTTCCTGGATACTGCCTGATGCCTACCAGACCATAGACCACAGACTGAAGAATGCTGGCTGTAGTGACCTCCTGAGGTCCATTCCAGTCCTAATTTCTCTGATCGTAGCAGCGCTCATGCGGCTCATCACCATTGCTCTATTGACGCATGATAATTTGAGCCTTGGTAATAATTATGCTCCTGAGCCCTGGGAGAGAAAGGACTGTTCATTGGTGAGATCGGCAGTCTGGAAACAGTACAAATATCTTCAAAACCTAGCCCCTTGGTAAACCTGCTGTTAGGAAGTCCCTTAGGTCCAAACCTTAAGGTATATCTTCAACTGAAATCAGACAGCCTGCCTTTCCAGCCTCTGGACACGTGTGCCATTTCTGCCCAGCGACAAGGGAGATATCTGAAATATCACATGCCAGCAGCAATGAATTGCAGAGGCATTCACTCAAAATTGAAAAAGCCATGGACAAAATCGGTATACTTATCACTTGTGCTTACTTATGCATGCATCTAGCCAGGTTCTTCAAGGTTTTAAAGGTGTGATGTAGATCTGATTAGTATGAACATCCAGGTGAATAGAAATCTGAATATTATGTACCATTAAAACTTTTATAGTTTCCCCATAGAAAGACCCATCAAACATGTTTAAGAAATGTTTGGCTGCCTTTGCCTTCTTGGGACTTAATTCTTGGAAGAGGGGTTTATTTCATCTGAGTTTTTTGGAAAGGAAATCTGAGGCACACAAAAGACATCAACCTGTCTTGTGCTCTGAAATATTTCTCAGTTATGTGTCTCAGATGGAAAGGAAGCAAAGGGGAGGCTGAAGTCAGGCAATGGAAAAGTTTAGCAGCAGCATGGTACTGCTATGTATTTCACACCTATAGAGAAATGAGTCCACCTTCACCCTCTGACTCCAGAGGAACCTCAGAGACCTTGCCATTTGCTCCAGAGCTGGCTCAACAGTTGTCATCATCCAAGAGTTACGCTCAATATTGGATATATATCTGGCTACCCAAAGAAGTGGTACAGCTTACACAGTCCTTCCATAGATGCTGATTTTTTTTTCTGCCAATCTCTCCATCATCCACCCTGCAGGAATCTGATGTATCCGAACCAATATTGCATGAATCATGGTTCTCCGTTCAAAGCCATGGGGGCTTCAGTTCACCTGCCCACACCTGCTCTGCTTGTCCTCTGCCCTTGTGTTGTGCCCCTCGGTCATCTAGCTGTAATGGTTTCTGGATGCCCCCTGTGAGACAGGAACAATACGGCACAACAGACCTCACTCCAGGAGTCTGAATTGAATACACAAAATCAAGCCAGATCCTCATATACTGGAAATGGGTTAGTTCCTCTGAGTGACAGAGAGCTCTGCTTCTTTATACTAAGCAGAGAACTGCATCTTGTCTCCTGCTCTGGGTTAGGGACACTTAAGATACAGGATTTGCATTGTCTGGGATATGTTTCTGAATGTCCGCTCCTTTCTTCACACATCAAATCCTTCAGCTTTAATGCCACAATTCCTGGCTTGGAGATTTGTGCTCCTTCCTTGTGTTCAACACCACTGGACACAATTTCCAGTAATCTCTGGAAGAGTCACATGCTTGCTGTTCTCCTGACCCAAATCCAAGGTGACAAAAGGTGTAATTTCCCCTGCATGTTCCCAGCAGCTAGAGGCCTTCGAGGTCTTTGCATCCAGGAAAGGATGTGGAGTACTGTCATTTCTCCCTTGCCCCTGGGCTGTGCTTTCTCTTCACTCTGCAGGGGAAACCTGGATGTTTCCCAAGGACAGGAGAAATCAGACATGGGTGAATATCTGCAGGCTAGAGAGCAAACAGTGCCCTGACAGAGAAGTCAGATAACATATTCATGAAAGCACTGACTGAGCGTCTGATGGAGGCACTGCAGCTTCATGTCTGAACTAGATTCAGGATCATCATTTTAATAAACATTTTTTCCTAATGGAGCTGGGTTGCTGGGCAATGCAAAGGCTAAAGGAATACCCCATCATTTCTGGAGCACAGGAAAGGGATTTGTTGACCTTCATAGGGGAAGGATGATTTTATAGGGCAGGCATTTGGATGGGACCCCTGGGACTCTCTTCTAGTTTTGCCACAGATGCAGACAAGTCACTTAGGCCAAGACTTTCAGAAGCAATTAATGAAGGAGAAGGGAGACTAACTCAAAATGGCGATGTCCCCACCCATTTAAAGTGGGAGCTGGCTTGCTTTGGGGACAGCTGACAGAAAGGGTTTGTAAAGAAGCCCAAAGGCAACAAGATATGAAGAGACTTTCTAAATAAAGGAGGAAGCTTGACACCTTTGCTAGGGAAGCATGATGGACTGGGATGACTGAAGGCCTGAAATCACCTCAGCGGCCTTTTTAAGATCGAAGCTCCTTTGATGAACCTCCAGCAAGGTTTATTTTTTAATACTTTTTATCTGATGCTTGGTTTTCTATAACAGCTAAGTAATGACAGGCTGCCAACCTCCCGTGCCAGATACCAGGAAATGTGCATGGTGAAGAAGTCATGATTCGTGATATAACCTCTTTCACAAACTTGAACACTGTTTGTGCAAGTGGCTTTTGTGATGCCTAATAGAGTGTTAGGCTCACATATCTTAGCACTGACAAAGTGCTTCTCTAATGGTTCACCTACTTGCATTCAGCTTAAAGTGTTTTGATACCTCTGCTTACCAGTTTTAGTTGTTCAATGTCTCTAATAATTGACCAAAGGGGACACAGTTCAATTATGTAAGTAAGTCTTGTCTCCTTAGCAAAATGAAGTAAAGATTTATATATGTATTTGACTGCTTTTAGTCATTAAGATCTGAAAAGAGGCAAGAGATCCACCCAGACCTGCAGAGGGATAAAGTCAGTGCCTAAGAAGGGTCAAACTCATGACCTTTCTTATGTGGCGGAGCCTGAAAGTATGAGCTGGGTACTCATACCAGTGGTATGAGCCATTGAAATAAAGGTGGAAGAAGAGTGCTTTACAAGAGAGGCCCTTTCTCAGCCCTCTGCATCGCCTGTCCTGAAATGAGCAGTCTGAAGACTGCTGCATGGTTAAGAGGCTGCCTCCGCAGCCCAGTCTCTGGCTTCCTCCCTGAGTGCACAGCAGGAACAGGCACCCTGAATTCACCCTGCAGTGATGGGGGGCACACGGGGGTCTCAGTGCCTCCTCTGAGCTCTGGTGCGTTCGTATAGGAGGTGCCTTTCCAAGGTTGAAGGCACATACACGTCTGCTGCCTTCTCAGCCCTCCTTTTGTATAAGATTTCCTGGTGGATAGGATACCCTTTGCTGGGAAGAGGCAGGCTGAGAGAAGCAAGTGACTACTTTTCAAACTTAATTTACATGACATTGCTGGCCTGAATACCCAGAGAGTTTTCAAATGTGACTGCAGCCGGGTTTTGTTGGTTGATTTGTTATTTGGTTTTGCTGGTTGATTTGTTATTTGGTTTTGCTTCTTTTTCTTCCCTCTTGAGCACTTGGGCTCATGTGTGTCTGGTTTATTCCGTCTTCATGTTTATACAAAGAACAGATTTACTGAGGAACGGGGCATCTTCACTACACGCTGCCTTTAGGTGTCCTCTGTCAGCCTGGGACTATCCATATTCTCTCCTGTGAAAGGGAAGGAGGGCCTGGGTCATGACATATCTCTGTCCCCATCAGCACTGCAGCTGCATTGAGCTCCATATGCTGATCAGCTCTGAACCGTAAGAAATACCTCAGGGCCACATCATCAGGTGCTCTGAGCAGAGACAGCCCCACTGGTTTCCAGGTCAGAGGCCAGACGAGTGAGTCCTCAAGCCCATACATCTGCTTATAGCTTCTATAAGCAAGCAACTGATTAAATGTTCTGGAGCATGCCAATGTCTGTGCAGAAATATACTGCTAAAGGAGGGGAGGACCGGGAGGGGAAGACCCTCTCTGAATCTTTGGGGAAAGAGAATATGTTGTAAATAAAGCTACATAGCAGTAATTAACTTAGCATAATCACCCTGTAATTACACTGATAATCATTTATCTTGGGCTTAGACCAAAAACCTTAATGGGGAAAATCCATCATATCCAATTTTTGTCCAGATGCTTAATTCCACCACTAAACTAATCCTAAAGGTTCTGTCAGCTTCATTATGGTGCTGTTAGAGATAGAAAACTAGAAAGTGCTCCAAGTGTCTGCCTCCCTCCTGTGCTTGTCCTAGCCCACGGAGAAAAAGGATGGAGGGGAGCTGGAAGACCTGGGCTACCATATTCCTAATGGACCTCACGAGCAGTTGTGCAAAACCTGTTTGGCAATACCTTGAAAGGAGATCACAAGTAGGCGACTGATTGGTCATTGCTGGCACTGAGTGAGGAAATCTAGGGGTTGATGTTAAGCCCAGGTGAAGGGCTGGCATGAGGCAGACACATTGCTTCAGTCCTTCTAAAGTCTTTGCAAAGATTCAGATCTGGCAGCATGGAAGACAGGAATGGAATTAGGCTTCCTGCAAAAATGTCATTTTTGTCATTGCTAAACTTGGTCTGAAGTGCCTTGACCCTAAAGTAGCCTGTTAGGCATGTCTTGATTTGACCACTTTGCCATTACAAGGACATTATATAACAGGATAAAAAATTGTCTGTAGGCTACACAAGGAATGGATAACAAGATATTTGACCATTCTTCTAGTTCCTCAACTTGAAGCTGCTACAATTATCTATATAAATTTAAAATGTATGTAACTGTCGCAGGGACTGAATGATTGAATAATTGCTTAATCCAACAAATTATTAACTCAAAATGAAAGAAGTTCTTGACCAAAGCACGTTAACTTTCATGGTTTAAACTGTCAGCTTTAAAGATCTTGTCTTGTTTTGTGACCAGATGATTTTGTAAAAGATCTTCCCAGTCTTTCTAGATCTTTTTCTTAGCTTGCAAAAAATGTAGTGCAAGTCAGCTCTCTGTAAGGTTGTCTCTATTTTGCAATGCTGTTTTTTAGGAGAGAGACACTGCAGAATGAATTCCTCCTTTGAAGGTGGAGCTCTTGTTCCAGAGAGGAATGTCAATGTTGGCAGCTTCTGTTTCATTTAGGACCTGCACCCTGTTGCTTATTATTTCCTGGTAAGCATTGGTAAAGAGGTCATATACACTGATGAATGCATTCAGGTGTCTGAAGTTAATTATGGCTCTAACAACGAACCAGCTTTCAAGGTCCTGAAATGCATCACTGCTTTCTTGAAAAACAACACCTACTTCACCTTCAAATGCATTCATGCCGTGCTCTTAAAATGAATTCTACTCACCTTCCCCCTTGCCTCTTGCTTTTATTTTATTGTAGGAAATCCAAGCTAAGCAAAGCACTGTTGTTTTCCCCCGAACAGGGTTGCACTGAGATTCAGTTTGTTCTCTCCTATGTAAAATCACAGATCTAGCTGCCTGAATTCATGGACAGCTTCTTTGAGTGTGTTGTAAGAAAATGGCTTCCACCACTGGGAAGGGACATATGATCCTATGTGCTGCATTTCAAGGTGGTCCTCAAGATCTGGACTGAACCCCAGAATGTGAGTCTGTCTTCACCAAACAGCCAGGGCAATGAATGGGAGAGCTGTGCTCATGTGCTCATGGAGGCAACACTGATGAGCACTCTGTGTGAGCTGGAGAAACACCAGGCATTGCTGTTGGTCCCTGCAAAGCGTGAACCTAGGGAAGGACAAGCATGCAGGAGAATGGAAGGTTACACTGGGAAGTGCTCTACAGACCAAGGACTGATTAAGCCAGAAGCTGTCTTTGAATTTTTCTTCTATTAATTTGTCAACAGAGGTCAGCATTACCTTCCTCTTCATCCCTGTTTTCTCTGAGAGGCTTCATCAGCCCTTCAGGTTTTATGTACCAGAGATGTCACTGCTGCTCTGGTTGTCCGGTCCTTGGGCTGCTATTGTGGGAAGGAGGCAGACGGCTCCGCAGGCAGGTCAGGTCATTAGCTGCCGCTACTCAGGCCACCTTCTGGAAAAACCCAAGACAGGAAGATAAGAAATTTAGGTGTGAATATCCTCATGAGTATATTACTTATGATAAGTGACCCCTCTCTCACCTGTTCACAGCTAAATCTTGTTAGTTGGCTCTGGACTGCATTTAACTCTGCCACTCCCTGATGCTTAACAACGTTTTCCTAGAAATTTTCTGGCCTCTCCAGAAAGTTGATCACCAGGTATGAAATCCTCTCCCTCTCGCCTCTGCTCATGCACAAGCACACAGGACGGAGGTGATCAATGGAGACCTTACTGGTTGTTTATTTAACAAGGGAAACAAACCTAAACACAAAGAAGGATGGTTAAAAAAAGAATTTTTAAACAAACTCCAAGAACAGCAGCTGATCCTTCTCTTTTGTAAACAAGGCCTTACTGTAATCTCTTTAACTCTTGCCACAAGCCAGATTTATCTTTGGACATCCTGCCCAGAAATCATTGCACTTCTCTGCAGCAGAATAAACATTCAAGGGACCCAGCCACACAGACACACAAAGAGGAGGAGATAGGGGGACTTGGAGATCAAGCCAGTGCAAAAATGCTTCATTATGATAGCAAGTCCTCGGCTAGAGGAGAAAGAAAAAAAACCCCAGCAATAAAATCAAATCCCTGCCTTGATTGTGTGTGGGTGGATAACTCACTTCCTTCACACGCTTCTTATCCACTGATGCTGCACGCAGCATGCAAGTACTCCAACTCCTGTGCCTTCCCATCATCTACTTCTTAAATCACTGCAAATATATACAGAAAAAAATCTTTGAGATAAAGCTGGCACAGGGGAAGAAATGCAACTTCCTCAGCAGAGCTGTGGCAGTGTGACAAGCTCTTGGACCCCATCCAGTGAGCTGAAGCAACTGAAACTCAGGCCTGACACTGCTGAACAGCAACAGTTTGGTCTGGACTGAGATCTGCCGCAGTGACTGCAGGAGGCAGAGGGTATGCCTCTGCGTGCAGAGCATGTGCATTGCTGCACACACATGGTCTTGGGGCCTCTCCACCATGCCACTGAGCACCCAGTAGGACAAAGAAGCACCCAGTACTGTTCCTTTTTAAGTGCAAACTTCTGGGCAAATGCCCAGGCAATCAAAGCTGGGTGCAGAAGTAATGACAGATTAAAGTTCCTTTGTGTTACAGCAATGCTGAGATCTCCTCTATACCACTAGCAGAAGGAATCTCACAGTTTTTCAAAAGGTTTATATTAGATACTATAATAGCTTTCTTAGTAAATTCTGAAATAGTGAATGTTAATACAGAACCTGACGGTGGGGAGCAGTTACATACTGATGGTTGCACTTGATTGATCTGAACACCCCAAATATTTCCAGATTTTGGCAGATTCTAAAATAATCTATTTTACCTATCCTATCAGGACAGGTAGGCATTAGACTATAGACAAACGCTGGTTCAGGTATCTGGCACTGTGAAACAGTGGGTATGCAGAGGGCTTATGTACTCTTACCTGTCGGAGGGGTGTAGGACTGAACAGGATTGATCAGGAAGACAGGTGGCAACATGGGACTGGATAGGAAAGAGACAAGTTAATGAAGTACAGTTGGACTGGCCATAAGTTCTTGCTCTCTCCAGCCTGGCCACAGGCCTGGGCAAAGGGGTTCCCAGGGCCAACCATCCACTGCCAGCATGTTATTAATTACCGATAAAATTCACTTGCTGTTGCACTTGTGCCTGGTGCCAGCCTCTGGCCAAGAGTGACATAATTTTGTCTATGATTAACATCAAAGAAAGGGAAGAAAGGCCTAGGAAACCCACATAAATCTGAATGGAAGCAAACAAAGATGTGTCATCAACTCTGGAGATGGCATGGTGAGGAGCAAAGTTTTATTGCCACTTGTTTTGGGAGGACCTGTGCAGCTTGCTCATGGCTCTGCATGAGTAATGTGGTTGTCCTGGGTCCCTGACAGTGGAAAAAGAATAATTATATTGCAATGTCACATATTTCCTCCCTCTTCAGTGGGTGAGCTAAAAAGCAACAGGAAGGTCTCCAGCTCTGAGAACCATGTTTTTGTCATTCTTTCATTGGGGAGCTGCTGTTTGCATCAGAGCTCCCGGATTCATGACAGGCCATCAATGGGGGCTTCCTCTGGTTTTCATTTTCTTCCTTACAGATGCAAAACTTGGGGCGTCTTCACAGGCAAGCTGGAGGAATGAGTCTGCGGTAGGAAGGATGGTGCCTGTGAAATGGTTTCTTAAAATGGAGTTCAAAGTCTCAGGACGTTATCCTTGGGTGACCTGGGAAGGACTGAGCTCCTACATAGCTGACGAGCACAGGACATGACTGTTGTTAGGAAAATTGCAGCTGCAGGATAATGGCCTGAAACTTTTTACCAGGGTAGCTTCTTTTCTGTTAGCATTCTTCCTACTTTTAACTCAAAAGTCTCCCTAGGATTTCTTTACTTTTAACTCTTTAATTTGGCTTTATGGTTTCATGCAACAAACCACATATTTTTTGACTCTCCAGATCTCTCTAGTGCCTCCAAAGGATGCATGTTGACTCACAGACTTTTTTTCCTCTTTTAAGTTAAATCTGTTTTTTTTCAACACATAAAGCTATAAACAAGCGATGAAGAAATCCATCTTTTAAAAATAGCTGGAGACGGTTAGGGCACGTGTTCTGCTACTCATGCAGAAAAGAGGAGCATCTGGTTTGAAGAGAAGGCTTCAATGGCTCCAGCAGCAATTTATAGTCATGGAGCTGTCAGCTTGCACCTGCCCTGCAGGCAGCAAAGGAGAAGGGGAAAAGGATTTCTTTTTTTTAAAACTCAGAGTTATCCAGTAGAACTCATTCTGGTGCCCCGCCCGAGTCTTAAAATGCCCAAATTAAAAACTGTGGTGACTTCACTGAGGTACAGTAGCTAATGTGTACTTTTCTGCCATTGCCTTTGACTGACCTTGAGAGTGGCTGGCTTGTAGGCCAGAAACGTGATTTACCAGGAATGAGAAAGAGTAATTTGGCTGCGGTGCCCCAGTGCCACTAGCCTCACAAAACAGGCTCAGATCTGCAGGAGAGAGGAACTGACTTCTTTCCTTTCCTCCCCCTACGTCCTTCTGCACCTCTCTCCCTCTGCCTGTCCCCATACCTGCACCCTCCACCTGATGTCTGAACCCAAGCCTCAGTGCCTGTGCCAGCAGGGAGTGGTTGTGAAGGTGGACTTCACCTTCCAATACCTTTCACTTGGATAGGTTTCCTGGTAAAGGGAAAAAGGAGAGCAAAGTGTCAACCTATAGGAGAAAAACCTTATGAGCACAGCAGTGATCGGTGGCAGGTTTTTGCTTCTGTGAAGAACTCAGCTGAAGAGCTTTCATGAATGCCATTGGATGCAATGATAGGACAGAAAGACCAAACTGGGGTCTGGAGCAGGAGTAATGCTTTAGTTGGGTCCAGGTTCAGAATCAATGTCGAGCTGAACTTTGCAGGTAAAGTTATCAAGAATGCATTTCCCATCCTGTCAGAATTCCAGAGAGGATTTAAATAAATTATCCTGGATTGATGCAAATAATTAAAAGCTCAGATGATTTGTAGAATGCAACTTCTGCAATTTCTTGACTTCTGAAATATCACAGTAACTATGTGGGAATCTTCTATTTTGGTATAGTCCGAACGCAATACTACACATTCTATATAAAGACATACAAATGGCTTAAAAAGTAGTGTTAGCACTATTTAAATGCTTTAGCTTGTAAAAAAGTAATTCAAATAAATTACAAGATCCATGAAATGCTCCAAGGAAGTCCAGATGAAAGTCTCATTTCAAAATGATTTACTCTCACTGAAAACATATTCCAGCAAAGCATGTCTGTTTTGACAAAATGGCATTTCCTAATGAAAAAATACTCGTATTCCTTGCTATTCTGTCTTTTCTGCTTGTTGACCTGTTCATTTTTCATCTAAAATTGCAAATTCCTCTTTAAGGAAATTTTTCTTCCCTCCAGTCCATTGGAGACAAGTAAGTTGCAATTAACTTTTCCTAGTAAAATGCTAAAGCTAGTCTCTTTAATCATGCATCTCACACAAAATGTGACTTGTCAGAAGAGATTTCAAGCTAGAGATATTGCCCGTGAAAGAAAATGTAGTCATGTGCCAGGAACACAGAGATAGATTCACAAAGGAAAAAAAAAAAGCAGTGAACGACTGAGCCAGTCTTCCAGAAGCATCATTTTGCTTTGGCCTGGGAAGTAAAACACCCAACATACCATTTCATCACTTAACTAAGAGGGGCAAGGATTAATCATCCCTTGAAAAAGTAATAATTTAAGCAAGTGGAATGCCAGCAATGCTCACTTTCAGGGGAAAGTTTATAGTGCTTATATCCTGTCTGCTTTACTTTAATAAAATGTAAAATACTTTCAAATAAACTATATTTAATGGACTAGAGATACATATCCTCTGGCACTTTTTCCCCCGTGTTCACATCCTGGTTGCTGTATAATTCCGTATTTTTCATGTTGTGCAATTTCAGTGTTTGCTCTATCCTACTTGGCTCTTGGGGGCTGGATTTCCTGTTCAATCTGGGCAGTAACAATGCTTCTCTGGAAAGGAATGGCGGTGAGATCGGAAAGGTCCAAACTGTATCCCACAAGCTTGTTTTGCTATAGCTACATCGTTTTTCAAAGTTCATGTTGTTCTTCATCAAAGAACACTAAAGGCCCCCCCCAGGAAGCCAACACAAAAGCAACGTGTTCATGGTTGCGTTCTTTGTCAAAGATAATAATAGAAAATATAACTGGTTGACCCTACAGTAACTGACTGGTAGTCACAGTTCAGCCCTCAGGATTATTTACAGATCTTATTTATTATGGTTGTGCTCAAAAGATACCAAGGTGCCTTTCTGATAGCTCTTGGAAGGCCTTGAACAAGATAAGGATCCCACAGAAATAGGAAGGAGCAGCAGTGAAGGTAAATATTAACAAGGGCTGCCTATCCTTGGTGACAAGAACTTCATGTTAGAAAGCCTCTGGGTCACCAGGGTAGGAAAGAGCGAGCCCCAGACTCAGAGCTGCTTGCAGTGACTTTGGAGGAAAGGAGCATGGACTGCAGGTTGGAGAAGGCCTCAGTAAGTCTATCAGGTGCCATCAACTACCCACATGAAGCCTCTGCAATTGGCTCTGCTTTATTCCAGAGTCAACTTAGTTTTAAAACCATAGAAACCTGATGTCTGTATTCAGCAGTTGGAACGTAAGACTGGAAACATTTTGCAATTGGGCAATGGGGGAAACTTTGTTGGCTGCTTCTTCTTCTGCTCCTGCACAACTTGGTTAAAATACTGCTCTAAATCACTGGTGACAGCTCTCAAGATAAAAGAAAGACTTTGAAAGTCACGAGGTCCAGGCTCATCATTTGAGTATGGAGAAAAGCAGATGGTTCAATGTTCTTGATAGACACACATTCCTGATGCTCTTGCTCTGTGCCTGGCTCTTTGTGAGTTTGTCCCCCGAGAATATGATGCTCCTGCAGATGCACAGTTTCTCAATGGGGTGTTGCCTGCAACAACAGGCATACTGAAGGGTCCTTCCCAGAGAATTTGTCTCCCGCACTGCACCAGAGGAGGTGGGTAGCATGTCCACATTGCTAGAGCTTGGTAGCTGCTGATGACAACAGGGAAAGGATTGAGTTCTTTGCTAGTATCTCCATATTCACCTATATGGAAACTATGCAGGATCCTACCGGGGTGTGCTGCCAAGCCAAAATATCCTGTGGGCAAAAAGGATTATTAGAAAGTTAGCCTGTCCTTCCACACTTTATCCAGTTGTCTGTGTTATGGGAAACTATTTAAAAGAAATGGGGAGGCAAGAATCCCTTCCGGTATCCTGGAGGCCTTATCATCTTTGTAAGGAGAAAAAACAGAACAGCTTTGAAAGGCAGCAGTTGTGTTTATTTCATTCTCTTCAGAGAGCTGTTAAATCTCCATGTACAGTGAGGTTAGTCCCTGGTTTTCATCTGGCTATTTTGATGAATTAGCAAAGTCACTGGCAGATGCTGGCTGTGAGGGGTATGCCAAGACTCTTCCTCTGCCCTGACCTCTCTACTGCTGTACTGTGTTCCCAGGGTGCTCTGCACCCTAAATCTGAGGGCTTTTTGCACATCTTTCTTCTCATGTCTGCACCTCTGACATCCATAGCCTATATTGGGCTTTAATAGCATTTGTGGCTTCAGGTAAAGGGTATCCCCACCCTGCTTTACAGTCATCCCAGATCTAAACCATCCAGGGACTTCTAGTGAAGATATAGGGGTTGTAGGTTGCACTAAAAGAGATTAAGGGAAGAGAGGCCAAAGATATATGTGGGGTTTTTTGGGGTTTTTTTGTTTTGTTTTGTTTTTTTTTCCTGTGACAGTCTGAAAAAGAAGAGGACAACTGCTTGTTGGATGTCTTCCGATAAATGGCTTAGGGCTGCCCTTGGAGTGGGCTGAGAAAAGGCATAAGGAAGAAGTTGAAGTCCTGGGAGTCTTTTGCAGATGTGTAGGAAGTGACTTTTGGTTCATGAAGGGCCACATAACCAGTTAGAGAGAAAACTGAGGTAAATTCCACATCCGATGATGAAAGAATGATCTGCTGGTGTTCAACAAGAACATGGTTACCCCTTCTGTCTCACATCTATCAGAAGAGCAAGACTGCAGGCAGCATGTGGGCATGACAGTCTTTTATCATAGACATACCTGTGCTGTGAAAATGGAGAGTCTTGGACCTTCCTTTTGGTGATTTTTCTAAAATAAGACTGATATTTTCTCTGTTGAGAGAGATTTAGGCCAGGTAATGTCCAGCTCAGTCCTTGCCAGCTATCTGTGTCTTTGTTGCTGTAGAAGGGCACATAGGGTACATGTCTCTTGCCCTTTAGAAATATGTTGCCCAGAGAAGCCAAAATATAACTAACAAGAAAAAAATGCTCTGCACAATAAAACAGAATGTCATAAAAGTGTCAGCGCTTCCAAACCTTTCCCTGGTGGGTCACAGCAGAAATATCCATCGTTCCTCTGGGATGCGTCTCCTGCCATCTGCTTCTCATTCACTTTCCCCCTCGTGTCACCCCTTGGAAGGATTCTGGAAAGGAGGGCTTGGCACCCATTGCCAGGAGATTTGCATCCTTCATTTTGATTTGAAGGGTTCCCTCCTCTGAGGGAGAAGTTGGCATTATCCAGTGACACAAGTTAAAAAAGAAAAACAAAGGGATACACCCAGTTCTGCTGCAATTCTCAGATTGATTTCCGAGATTCAGGTGAAAGGCAAGCCAGTGTTTTTCCACTTGATGGCTAAGAAGAGTTTCTCTCTGGGGTCGAGTGGGAAACTTCTGTCTCTGTGGCTCATTTGTTTCAAAGCTGGCTTGGCCTGGCTGTGTGGTGGAGCTGGGAGAGGTTTTAGCACTTGTGAAGGTGACCTGTTGCCTCAAGGCAGCTCTTTAAGCATGAAGGCTATTTCCAGACTCTTAGATCGGCCCAGGACTGCAGGTCACAAAGTCCTTACTTGTCCCTTTTGCTGGTGTGGTGGTTCCCTTGCTGCCTCGTGCCAATTTGGTTCACCAGGTGGCACAACAGAAGGTCACTGGCATAACCTTAAATCCTAGCCCTGGAGTGGGAAAGGGTTGAGTGATGTGGCTTTGGCAAACCCGAGCCCCACGCTCTGGGGAAGCAAAGAGGGCTTTTAGTGCTGGTGTGTCCCCATCTGTCTCTGTCCCAGCCTAGCCTGGGAGATCTTCTCCCTCTCATCGCTAACAAAACTGTCAGCCTGCTGTCCTAGAGGCATGCCCTCCCAGCCCTTCAGCTGACCAGAGGAAGGGATTTCCTCCAGAAGGAACCAGCCCAAGAAATCCTAGCTTTTCACCTACCCCATCCTGTCACTTTTCCTACCCCAGAACAGATGGGCATTACCTTCCAGCTGGATTCTGCCTTTGCAATTTGCCATCACATTTTTAGGGGCAAGGCAGTGGCAAACTCAGCCTGTACTTGTGTGTGTGTGTGTCACAGGGAGGCTTGATAAACCCCAGCACTGTCTGTAATCACACAAGGTTTTCCTGTGTTGCTGGCCACATAACTATTGTGATTAGAGAAATGACAAAGATGTACTCAAAATACAGTCAAATACCATCAGGCTTGCCATGACTCCTGCACAGTTTATCCATATATCTGCAGGAGCACAGCGAGGAAGGGGGATGTAACTCTTGCATGTCTGCAGTTCAGTCCTTGTTATCTACTGCTGACAAAGCAGGAACTTTTAGGACATGCTTCTCATGAGGTGTGGTATTAGTGCAGCCTTGGTTTGCTTCATTCTTTGTCTTCTGGATGCATGAAAGCATTATTTGTCTCTGGGATTTAGATCAGCACGGAGCTCAGCAGTCTCATTTGTGGAGCAAGCTCCCACTGTCCTGGAAGCTGGGCAGGCATCCTCACCCCAGAGAGCTTCTCCCCATGCATAAACCAGCAGCTTCCAGCAGCAAAATGGAAGGGAACGGAGATACAAAGTCTGCCTGGAGTGAGGAGGAAGGAGCACAAAGGAGGGAAGGGTAGGGAGCAGATGCCATCCATGTGCATTTGCCGGCTCCTTTCAGACATGCTGTGATGAGCCCCCACTGCACATGCTGCACTCCCTCTTCTCACAGGGGAGCATGAGAGGGGAGACAAGCTTTCTTACACATACCCTCCATTTTGGTCTTCCCAGAAGCTGGAGGTTGGTCTTGAACAGATGTCAGCAGGCTAGGCTGGCAAAATATGATCCTCCCTCCGGCGAAGAAGGACTAATTGTTGCTTACTGATCCCAGAAGGTCTGGGTTTCACGTAACTGCCTTGCAAGGGAATTAACTCTAACATCCGACAAGTGGTTAATTAAGGCCTTGTGCCTCATTACTGGTCTGTCCTGTGAACATAAGGGTGTTACGCAGCTAAGTAAGTGCCACTCATACGCACTGAGAAGCTGGGACAATCTTCAACACATCCAGCAGGAAAGATATGCTTTACAGCTAGCAGGAAGTTGCAGCTTCCCCTGCTGCCTCTGCAACAAGCAAGAATCACTTTCTAGACCTGCCTCAAAGACTGGGTAACTGTATGGGATGCTTCATGCACTGCAAATTGCAAGCTACCATCCTACCCCACTGCTGAAGTGCAGTTAGCAAAGGACCTGAAA